>NC_046627.1:25659367-26259367 GCF_900324465.2 Anabas testudineus
ATTTAACAACACGTGGTTCCTCCTTTCTGTTTCTTTTCCTGCTTCTTCTTCGTGTGTTAGGTGGGATCCTGTACACAGCAGCCACCAGTAACTTCCTGGGAACACTCTTTGACATCTCCCGAGCAACAGGCACTGAGCAGGAGCGCATCCGAACTGAACGATCCATCAACTGGCTCAGTGGTGAGCCATACGTGCACGCATTTAAACACACTGGGAAACCCTCATATCCACACATGCTGACAGTCCAACACTTTCCCACAGTAATGAGTAAAGTTGTGTGTGTTTTTCAGACCCAGAGTTTGTCAGCTCAGCCTTCATAGAGCAGTCTGCAGACAGCAACCCAACTGGAGACGATGACAAGATCTACTTCTTCTTTACTGAGGTGGCAAAAGAGTATGACCTTTACACCAAAGTCAAAGTCCCCCGAGTGGCACGGGTCTGCAAGGTAACCCTTGACTGAGCGATTGATTCTTTATTTGCATTGCTTATGAGTTCCACTGGGCTTATCTTTGTCCTTGTGTTGATTCAGTCTGATGTTGGGGGGATGAAGACTCTGCAGCGACGGTGGACTACCTTCCTCAAGGCCCAGCTGGTATGTGAGGACAAACCCAGCGGTCAGCGCTACAACATCCTGACTGATGTTTTCACCATGCAGCACACACAAGGCGACCCCAGCAGCACACATTTCTATGGACTCTTTACGTCCCAGTGGTAAGATGAGGAACAAACAGGGGTGAAGTGAAAATCAGACCCTTCATATGATGTCTTGTTTGTTATGTGACTTTTCCCCCCTTTTTCTTGATATGAACCATTATTTTTTTTTAGGGAGCGTGAGGAGTTGTCAGCAGTGTGTGTCTTCAGTCTGTCTGACATCAGCAAAGTGCTGGACGGTCCATTTAAAGAGCTGAAGAAAAACTGTGAGAACTGGATCAATCCTGAACCTGTTCCCACACCAAGGCCTGGCCAGGTACTACATCATGTATTACCTCTTCAGCTCTACTCTCTGTACTGGACACAATTTTTCTCATGCTGCTATATCACTATTATCACACGTAACTTTTCTCCTCCCCCCCTCCACCACGCTTTAGTGTTTGAACACTGCGTTAAAGGCTGAGGGATTTGAGTCATCCCTGAAACTTCCAGACAAGGTGTTGACATTCGTGCGAGACCACCCTCTGATGGAGAACAGTGTTACTGCAGCTCCCCTGCTGGTCCGTAAAGGTATCAGCTACACCAAGTTGGCTGTGAACCAGAGGGGCAGCGGAGAGGAGACTAGAGGAGTGGTGCTGCACCTTGGAACAGGTGAGGTGATAAGGAGGAGATAAGATAAAGAGAGAGAGTAGAAGGAAATGAACTATGTTGGCCTAGTTTACTATGACATGAACTGAACTAAATGTTGTAAATCAAATAATAACATGAAGTTTTTCATACGCCGTGAAATGCATTGTTCACCAAATATGTTTATGTGTGTTGCAGATCGTGGTGAGCTCCACCAGGTGGAGGTAGTGAACCAGAACACCACCTTACTGCAGGAGATTCCTCTGTTCAGCCCACAGGAGCCTATCAATAATATATTATTGCACAAGGTAAAGGATATGAATCTTTACACACACACACACATCAGTTTTATTGCTCGGTGATTCTCTAATAGTTCTTTGTGTTTCCAGGGCCAGGCTCTGGTGGGCAGCCCTCTGTCTCTGGCTCGTGTCCAGGCTGAAGGCTGCGCTCTGTATCCAAACTGTGAGGTGTGTGCCAGAGCCAGAGGACTGGGCTGTGTGTGGGACACAGAAGAAGAAGCCTGCAGGAACACAGACGCAAAGTGAGTACTACTGGAATATCACACAGAACGGGACGATCTGCAGGAAGAAAAACCAAAGGCAGATCAGAGCTGAACTAGGCTAAGAAATGTCTTTGGTAACCATGTTCCTTGAAAGTATTATAATTTATTAGAACCACCAGCAAACTCCTTTAACTCTCAATGACTGAAGGACCATTTGAAAATATAGTTAGTACAGACTAATAAAATAAAAGACAGAAGTAGTAGTAGTTCTGTCTTGATTTTGTGTGTGTGTTTCCAGGCCTGGTCCAGATGATACAGTAGATGATGCCTTGAGAAAATGTAATATCCAGGAGGGTAAGTGCCCCATATGCATACTTGATAATGTAAATTTTATTTTATTTCAAATGTACAACTTCCGATGTCAGACCGTTACACTACTGCAAACAGAATAAACTGATACATACAGATATATAACTCTATGAGGTGCATGTCTTTTAAATATCTAACTCTCTGCTGTCTCCTGACTTGTTTTCTTCTACAGCACGTTGCTCTCCATCCATCAGGGAGCTGAGAGTTTACCTCGGCCTGCGCCTCCTGTTGCCATGCGTCCAGCTGTCTCCCAGGCCCTGTACCTGGGAGTATCCTCCCCACAGACACACCAGGCAGCACCACTCTGACCTGGGGGTGACCGTGACCGAGGAAAGCCTGGGAAAATACATCTGCACATGCCAGGTACACAAGCAGAGGCACAAGCAGAAGCTTGAGAGGAAGAAAATAGATCTGCTTAATATAAAGTAATGATGCCAGTCAGGAAATAGCATTTGAGCCCATTACCCATAGAAACAGACAAAACTAAGGCACTTGCTACTCAGTATCTCTCAAAGGAGTGGAGTCACCAAAAAATAAGTCTGTCTCCAGCGTCAGTGGGTGTGTGACTCCATAGCCACATCGTGAGCAGCTGCCCCTAGGAAAACAAGCTGCTTGTGCCTTATCTAAGGTCACCTTGACTCCGAGCTTTCCCTTCTTTGTACCACTACATAAACAAGGCACTTTGTTATTTGTATCAGTTATGCTAGCTATATTTTACACACAATTTATCTACACAAGCTAAACACTCTATATTCACAAGAAGGTCAAATATAAATCCAAACGTGCTGCCGACATATTAGACAGGAAATATGTTTTGGCGATTTAACAGTAGAACAAGGTGACTCATCAAAGAACTCTCTTTTTCCTCTATTCCAGGAGGTGGAACCAGGTGTCAGGGATCTGATCCCCTGCCGCAGAGCAGCCTATCATCTGACACTGACAGATCCTGAAGCAGGAGAAACCGCAGCGATGACTGGAAATCGCCATGTCCTGGCATTGTACATCTTCTTCTTCTGCGGCGGTGCAGCATTAGGTGCTTTCCTCTTGTACTTCATGAAACGGCGGCACACCAGTGGTTGCAAGGGGCATCGCTTGCCAGATAATTCTCTGTCTGAGAAAGGCCTGGGCTCCTCAGCCACTCCACAGTCTCCGAGCAGTGCCAGCTTGATGTCCGAGGGATTCCGGCTGACAGAAAAACGAAACGGGACAGCGACCACTAACACGACAACAACCCTACTCAGTAGCCAGGGTAATGGCAGTCACCATGGTAACAGTTACAGCGGCAACCTAATCCACTGCAATCCAAGCAATGGCAATGGGAACGCCTTGTATGCCAACTGCAACACAAGTAGCAGCGGGCTGCAGTTCGCTGAAATTTTAGCTCCAGAGATGTTGAATGGACGGACGGGGGAGAGGGAGAGGGAGTTGGGGGAAGGGGATGAAGTGGATAAGGAGCTAAGGGACGGGTTAGGGGAAGGGATGAAAGGACTAGAAGATGAGTTTGCCAGCTTACCCATGGTGAAATCAGCAGCACCACTTGCTCGGTGTGAAGAAAGTTCAATATGAAAAAGAAGGATGAACTAACTATTGATTGCACCATTTTTCATTCTCCACATAAACTGGGAAAATGTAAAATGGCCACTGTCAAATGCCTTTGAATGAGAGCTGTGGCATGAAGAGAGGCTACAGAGCTATACGAGAAGTATATAAGTTTATGTCTAAGCATGTGAAGTGTGAGATGTATGGAGAGAACTGCAAGACATGGGACACATTACAGTGTTGGGATAGACTATTTATTGTGAGTCACTCAGGATGAGAGCCACAGCTAAACAAATGTGTCAGATGTAAATAAAAAATGTAAATATATAAAATAAGCAGCCAGATGTTACTGTGGACATGAGTAAAGTGAGTGTGATATGGTGTAATTCAAAGACTCAAAGATGAAAAGTCTACACGCGTAGACACGGAAAAGCCATACTGTCGTTCTCTCTAACTTCTGTTGCTGTTCGTTCTCTCAATCTCTTCTCCTAATGGCACCGCAGAAAACACACTCGAGCGACACACCTCTATCTGTCACTCTCTGTTACTGTCTCTCTCTCTCACACCTCTCAAATCCCAGACCTTTATTGGTCCAGAAGCACCAAAGGACTGCTGAGCCATAGACTGCCCAGTCAGACTGCACTGATCGTGGGCTTCAAACAGAGAGATGTCACTGTCAGAGACTAAATAACCCTCGACTCTGTGCAGAAGGCCGACAGTGACCGTGACAGGGCTGTTCCTGCCTACACTGCCACTGTGTTGAAGAGGACGATAGGTCCAAAGCCACCTGTCAAATTAGCGTCAGTGTGGAAAAATGAAGATGCAAGAAACTGATACTTGTCACTGTTCACATCACTGAGTTAGAAGGTGGTGGATTTTTAAAGAACTGTATCCTTCATTTCAGCATCACAGAATGGACCTTGACCGACACAAAGCCACCATCACCTTATTTTGTGAGTGTGGATTTTAACATAAAATGTATTGTTTGTGTCACGTTGTTTTGTAATAAAGCTTTAAAAAGTTGCCGTTTAGCAGGTTTCACTATTTTGGATGGACTGAATCTCTAAGTACAAGTCTGCACGTTGTGTCTGTGCGACTTACAGGAATAACCAAATTAGCATTAACATGTCTTAAAGAGGAACTTATACCCTTTCTTTCCAAGAATTAGACCAAAAGACAGATATAACTCTCATGCCTCTATGGTAAATACTCTGTGACCCCACAGCCAGCAGATGATTAACTTAGCTGTACTGCAAACAAAGTAACAGCCATCCAGTTACTGTACAGAGTGCTATCCGCACCTCTAAAGCTCACAATTGACACATTATCGCTGTTTAACCATTACCACACAGTATTTGTGCTGAGCTTTCATGGGAACGATTTTTTATTAATTGTGTATTTTGTTTAATGATTAGTCATTCAGTTGCACATTTTGTATCCATAATAAGTTTTAATACTTTGGAAAACTAAACAAACTCGTTGCTTCGCCCGCTCTCTGTGGATGGTCTGGCAGTATGTCCTCGTCCGTCCTCTCAGTCGCTCAAAAATGAAAACAACAGAACAACAGTTCTCTCAGAGTTGATCATCAGCCGCACCTTCTATTGTCCTTTATCCTTCTTTGTAGTTTGAAGCTACTGTACAATGTGCAACTTTAGTTAGAGACTCTGAATCATTCCACTGCTCCTACCAGCTGTTCCTCTCCTGCTCTTATTCATCATGATCAAATGACATTAAGAAGCTCTAAAACTTACTAGTCAAGCCGGAATTGTTGAAATTGTACAGTTATTTTGATGATCAAGGTAACAAGTTGGAACAGATAACACACATCATGCAAATATTTTTTTTCAACAGTAACTCTGATATGGACTCTCTTTTGGCAAGAACTAAGTCTATTTGAGCTGTTGCACTCTGCATATATTAAATAAGTAATAAATTAATACTGGTATAAGAAGGAACTGTGATGTTATAGACCGTAACAACTATGAATGAGACTTATTTCACATATTCAATTGAAGTAATAAATGATACAGCATTGAAACCACAAAATACAACTTTTGGGAATGAAGTTAGCTGCAAAAAGAGACTCAAGAATCGATCCACATCACTTGACCCAGTTTTTTGTCTCTATGTGCTTTGCTATGCTCTGGTTTCTCAAACAGTCAGCCCCTCCCGACCTCCTTGTTCTGTTATTCTCCATTTGCTTATCTTTTCCTGCTCTCCCTACCAGTCACCTGCAGCTCATCCAGTGCAACCTGCTCCACTACAAACTGAAGTCAGCATTCACATCTCACCATAATGTTTGTGAACTGTCTAGCCTATTCAGGACGACCTGTCTGCCTTCTTAGGTTTTAAAATTTTAACCTGGTTATTTGGGCTCCCCATTGCACTCAGTTTAGTGTGTGTATGATGCCTGGCTATTTTTATTTATTCTGCTTGCCTCATGGTCATCTTCAGAACACAGCCTGTGTATTTTCAATTAAAACCTAGTTGACCACACTCCACAGTATCCGTGGCTTGCATTTGAGTCCACTATATGCCACACAGTGTTTAAATACACAGTTTGTGATAATATCTCGGCACTGCTGCCTGGCTGGTGATCAGAGAGCAGGCTTCAAATAAGCCTTTGACACCACCTCTTCCCAACATTCATTCATGTCATACATTAGTAGACAAATGAAAAAACACAGAGGCATTAGGTAAACATAACTCACTGTACCGTTCCTGTATGGAAGAGGAAATCGTCTAAATCATGACTTCAGCTCAATCATCAAGAATTTCAACTGGCTTTCTGTAGCCAAAAAGCCTGAAGTCCTCTTTATAGAGTTTGTACAGCTTCCTCCTGTCTTCAAGTGGAACTGTTTTGAACCAGTTCAACAGAGAGCCAACTGTAGTCATGTTATAATAGGAAGGAGGAAACTTAATGTCGTTCTCCAGCTTTAGGTGCCTTAGCAGCGCTTCAGCGTCCTCCTGAAGAGTCTCCTGATGCCCAACAAAATCATACCTGGGAAGAAAGACATTTTGTTTCCCATACTGTTGTAGGACATGAACATGATCTTTACGGTTTCACAAACTTACTGTATGAGGCAGGGGCGGCACAAGCGGTGCATCTGCCTCCAGTGGGCTTCAAAGGGCTTTTTCTCTGTCTGTGGATCCAGCAGGTACTGAATAAAGTTGTGAAATGAGGGACGCACATCTGACAGAAAAGCCTCGTCCACTGACCACGGTGGATTAGGCACGTTGCCATACACACGCAGAATGTTGCGGGCAAAGTTTTCATAGTAGTACTTATTGTGTCCCTGGAACTTGTCTCGGTAGGCGGAGATGAGACGGACAAATGGGTCCCGCACAAACAGGAACTTGGTGTAGTGCTTCAGCTTTGCCTGTGGTCAACAAATAAGTATACATCAAACCTCTGTCACACTAAACTTGTTCTGGCTGAAGTACTGTGTAATTGTACTATCTTAGTCTACATGAAGGTGCGATTTGATCAATGTCACTGTACAGACTCACCTTGATCTCTGCTCGTGGGAAGCTGCTCAGTAGTGTGATCTTGTCCGTTTCGTGGATGAAGTCTTTAGGTAAAGACAGGAGGTCAAGATGTAGCTTCTTCTGGTTGAGGACAAACATTACCCTTTTCCAATTGGTACATGCAACCTGTTGATAAAACCGAGACAATGTTAAGACATGCTGGTGGCATATTACTATATTTATAGGCACCACAATGCACTGACCCATTGTAAACTAAATGCTAATGTCAGCGTGTCAGGATGATGCTAAGTTGATATGATTATGTCCATATTGCAGAGTGTTGTGTGTTGTCTGTGTTCATGTCTATCCCACCTTGGGAATGTAACAGTAGATGATGCCATAATTGTCATCCACTATGAAGTTGTCGAACTCCTTCCGACTCATATCTTCTAAACTGTTCTTCCCCTCTAAAAATGCCTCCTTGTCACTGTCACAAATTTCTTGTATGTGCTGCTTTCTCAATTCTTGCATGTGAAGCACCTTTTCTGCAATGATGAGAAATGAAAGCAATAATACTTTTCTCTTAAGAAGAAACCATGTAAAGATGACAGCCACACTGATATACAGTAGCCAAACATTTCTCAGTTTCACCCCTTAACCTTGGATTTTGTTTTGCTTGCCTTGTTCCTCACTTGTAAGTCGCATTGGATAAAAGTGTCAAATGACTAAATGTAAATGTAAACCTACACTCAGCTAAAGGAATGAATTGTGTCAGGGACAATCAGAGTAGGCAATCAGAAAAAAACTGTTCTTAACAAGGAGTACATGTAGAGAAATGCACACACACACACACACACACACACACACACACACACACACACACACACACACACACACACACACACACACACACACACACACACTGCACCTCTCTTTTGCTGGTGAAAGGACAGCAATATGAGAAATGTGAATCCCAGGAATCCAAGGGTGTGCAGGCGTCTTCTGCATGCTGCCATGGGCTTCCAGTGAAAGTACACTGTGAGAAGTAAAACAAGTCTTGTTTAGTTTTCCATTTAGATACTGTACTGGTAAATCGTTTAAAAGCAGTTTTCAATAAAACTGTGATTATTAAACTCCACATTTAGATTGCAGTTGAAGTCAGAGTCTTCTGTTTCAGTGTTCTTCAAATGAAATCATGTCAACCAAACATATAAGTACTGTGTTAAACAAACTCTACTCTTCTAATGAAACAGCAGTAATTATTTAGTTCCTGTACCAAACCTTATATCACATACAATCAAGTCCATTACTCACCTTGCCAGTAAAGTTCTCTGAAAGAAGACGCGATAGTTTGAGAACAAACTGAATCTCGCTACAGCAGCATATCTTGACAGTGCTTTCAATCTACTGAGCTATTTCTGGGACAGGCTTTCAATACTCACTCTGCCGCATATTTGGATACAAACAGGAGACTAACTGGTTAGACTACTTCTAGTGTCACCTGGTCCCTGCAGACTTTTGTATGTGTTCACATTTTATTTGGACGATAAAGGTTATAAAACTAGTCAAAGTCAATAAGATAAGGTCACTATGAGCCTGTCGCAATAAGGGTGGAGTGCCTTTCACTCTCCTACAATAGCCAGATGTGTCATTGGATAAATGTTTGGTTCCTGTCACAGTAACTGCCTATTCAAACAACATATGCCAGGTACATGTGGGAATTTCTGGATCGAGATCCGGGCAGTACGCGATGGCAGGAGCACATGAGCAAATATAAGTTTGAGAACTGCATTTGGGCCTTTAAATTTTAACTTTTTAACTGTTCACATACGCCCTACACAAGATAAGGGGAACCTGAATATACGGCTCCTTTTGTTCAGCTCTTCTTGTTTCTGCTGCCCCCAAGTGGCCAAAGAAGAAGTTTTTTGCAACTGTAACTTCTGTGTTGTGATGTTAGGAATCTGTATTAAGCACGCCCTAATTTCCAATATGCAAGCTGAAGCTTCTCTTCGTTCCCCTAGATTAGACACAACACAAACAAACAAGTTGAGTGTTCAATGACTTTACGCTCCAACACCACTTCCCCGCATTAAAAAAAGGGGTTGTGCCTGTCATATTGATTTATTTGGGGAATATAGATAACTCCCACTAGATCGTACATTGCATCTATTGTCTCGTTTATGCTTATTTTATTTCATTTACGTTTTTCAGTTGTGAAGGGAAATGAAAGCAGAAGAATGAGGTGGTGCTCATTTCCTGTGAGAGACCATTACATCCGCCTGATCACTAGCAAATGATCCACCTGCAGAGGGCCCGTCCTCTTTGTGTCTCACTCTCTCTCAGCCAGCAGAGTCCCCTCACACCACACTCTTTGTTCTTTTCAGCTATTTTGCTTAAAGAGCTCACATTATGCAAAATCCACGTTTAATTTTTATCTCTGTAGGGACATTAACGAATAGATTCATGAAACAAGCACTGACTCCTCGTGACTTGCTTTTCATTGCAGAACCTTAACAATAATGAACCTTAATGAACCTTTTCTGGAAGTCACTGGATAAAGTTGGCTAAATCTTTGTAAAAGTTGTGTCCAAGAGGTGAAGACGGGGTTGATGAAGTCATCAACAAACAAAGAGACAATTTAAAGCTGGACTGTGGTGAAGCCAGTTGTGTGTGTCACCTGCTCTAACCAACTCTAAATCTTAACTCCTGTCTTTCCTGCAGTGAACTAGTGATTAACCACAGGCTCGTGTCACCATGTCTGTTATGTTAATCCCCCTCACTCTCACCCTCCCACTTTAACCACAGCATCTCACAACCGTTACAAAGTATTTAAATTTGATTAAAGCAAACCTAGCGGGCAGTTCCCCTTTTAGAGTGAACAACGGAATAAATCAATGTTCCCTGATTTTCCATTCTCATATTGTGGTTAATGGGGATTTTTTGCAAGTTGACAATGTCGTTGTTCGTTCACCATCACTATTGCTGGTCTTATTTTTCTTTCAGCTTTTCACTCCTGAGAGTCTGTTGGCACTTGTTTTTCATTTAAAACAATTTTAATTTTTGGTAAACGTATGTGCTATTGATCTTTGTATCTGATCAGTCACCAAGTCACAAAAGCATCTTTGGTCAAGAAGTTTCCTTTGAAATCACTTTGACAGAAAACAAATGCTCACGACCATACATTAACTTTTAATCAGTACTGTAGTATTGTTGGTATTTCCCTTTCTGCCAGCAAGGGACAGTGGGATTTTTAATATATTTTTTACTTTGGACATTTAAAGAAAACTTTCAGGTAACTGCTGGATTTTTTTGCCTCCTTCTATACAGGACTGAATAATGGTTGGTTTAATTTACTTGTTTGAAAAACATTTACAAACAGTTTGATGTGAAAGTGAAAACTAATCCCCACAGTACAATTAAATCCATCATTAAAAATTGAAGGTATTTTAATAGTAGTAAAACAGACATTTAGGGCATTTCACCTAGAAACTAACAGCAATCAAATTTTCACAGCTGTCATTTGTTACTTACAAACAGAAAAACATCTTTCCAACACACAAAGTCTATAAAAAGAGTATAAAAGTATAAAAATGGTTATTAGATGAAAGACTTCAGCTCTAAATATGGAAATGTGATCCATAGGTTAATACTTATATTTGTAACACCCAAACTAGAACATCAGTTATTCTGTGTCAGTGGTAAAATGCTCCACATATTTTACTTGTGCTTTCATGTCCTCCAGTCTGGATTCTAATTCCTGCACTGTTGCAGCCACATTTGCGAATGTCTGTTTCACGTGCTTGTTGGTTGTCTCAGTGTAGTCCTCCAAAGCTTCGATTTTTGAAATAGGTGCGAGTGAATGCTTTCTGATACACTTCATTCTGGCCACATTTCCATGAATAATTTCTAAAATGTTCTTCTGCTCTGACTCAAGTCTTGCCTGTAGGGTAGGAAATTAAAAAGGTGGTCGAACCGAAGGTTAGTGTGAAGTCAGAAGAAAAGTTGTGATGCTTTTTAATTATTTATCAGTGATGTTTTAACAGTTATTAAATGACTCACCTTCCCCAATTCGATGGTTTGCTCTATTGTCTGAATAGTCTTCTTCATCTCCTGCTGTGATTTAAGAGCCACAATTTAAACACTTCAGTCTTTTAGCATAAAAACAGCGTCCTTATGCACATAATATTTGGGAGTCCGTCCATCCCATTCATCTGTGCAATGATCAACAGGAATGATTCCATTTGTAACAAACACCCGTGTCCACTACAGCTTGAACTGAAGTAACTGGTCTCATTAAAGACCTGTCACATGTATAGCCTGTAAATAAATCAAGTGTGCACCTATGGCAGCTAACTAAGAATATACTGTAGTTACCAGTAGTTCCTTCTCTCCCACTGAGTTTGCAAAGTAAATCAGGCACATCAGGCTGAAGGTCAGTAACAGGCCTCTGGTCAGGTTTGCTGCTGCCATCCCTTCTCTGGTTGGAGGTCTAATTTAACTGTAAGGACACAGAGACAGTGGTCACTGAATGTGGATTTCTGTCTTCCCCTCAGTCTTCCCTGACTCTTACTCGGAGGTACAGTAGAATATAGGTTCAGCTGCAGTAAAGAGGATTTCCAGAGCCCCTCTCAGTCACCCTCCGCTGTGTAAAGTACAGGGAGTGTTTTGTGGTGTCACAGCTTTTATCTCTTGGACCAATTCAGTCAATTCAGTCAAAAATGTTGCAGCAGTTCTTCATAAAAATCGGACAAGGAAGCAGCAGGAAGCTGCTTTTCGTTGTTTCTTTTAAACTATTATATTTAGAGGTTTGAATGGCTTAAATATAGAGAATTTTAAATGCAGCTGATTACCTGGATCAAGTGTGTTCAGTCAGTCAGGAACTGGAAGAGACCTTCTGAGATGAGGGTGGAGCGGAGGAGGACAAAGTAAATTAATGTCTTCCAGCTCCTCATGGAGTGAACATACCTGGGCCAGGAAATCTCTCAGTCTCAGTGTCACCCTGTCTGTCGTGTAAACCACCCCCCGTCTCACCCTCCCACCTAAAACGGTTACAAAGTATTTAAATGACTTTGGATGGAGCAAACCTAGCACGCAGTTCCCTCTCTGATTTTCCATTCTCAGATTGTGGTTAATGGGGATTTCTTGCAAGCTGACGATGTTGTTCATTCACCATCACTATTGCTGATCCTATTTTTCTTTCTATTTTTCACTCTTAAGAGTCTGTTGGCACTTGGTTTTCATTTACAACAACATCAAATTTGACTTTTTGGTAAATGTTTATTCTATTGATCTTTGGATCAGTCACCAAGTCACAGAAGCATCTTTCAAAATTTACTTTGAAATCACTTTGACAGTAAAGAAAATGTTCTGAGCTCTTTCTCTTTCATTTCAGGCATTTGACCTCATTTGCTTACTACAAGAAAAACATCTCCCTCCCACACAAACTCTATAAAAAGAGCAGTTTGTGTTAAGTACTTTGAGTACCTCTGTTAGATATTTTGCTCCTGTATGCATATTCACTTGCAAAAGAAAATAACCCACTGCTTTGACTGAATCCTGTCGGTGGCCCTGAAAGGTTTATTCAAGGATTTTGTTATCACAGACAAATGAACTGAGCCAGAATCCAGATTCAGTCTGTCTAGATTGGACATCTCCTGTGTCTTTTATACACTTTTTCAACCTAAAGTAGCTGGGAGCATTTTTTTTTTTCTGTGTCTTAAGACGTGATTTATTTTACATTGTTTCCAACTTGTCCATCTTTCTCCTTTAACATCCTAATATATTCTTTATATTTATATATATTGCTTAATACAACATTGTTGGGTCTAAAGTAGCCACAACACTTTTCATATGCTGAGAGACGAAGACAATAAAGCACAACAAGGACACTGTTCGGCCTTTTTTACTTGCAAGGGGAGCCAGCCCGAGGTCACTCAGGAACTGCCAACTCCGTCCGTCTCCCCTTTGTGCAAGCTTTTTATTGAAAAATGGGACACGCCCTGAAGTTGCAGGATTTGAACGTATGCTATGGTTAGAATGAATACATGATGATTATACTGCAAGTAAAAGAACTCCATATAAGGATAAGACACTTGATTAATTTGCTTAAGCATAGGCAATAGGTATAGCAACAAGAACTGTTCAACACTAAGACTGCTGACCTTTTTCTGGCCTTCGTAATAAGAAAATCATAAATCAGTCAGTAAATCATATTTACTCTAACAAACATTTCTTAGTACAGTCTATTGTGTTTTATATATAGTACTTCTACTTGTATTGGAGTACTGCTGTATATACACACACACACATTTTGTACAAATAGACAAAAAGTAGAAAACAGTAGACAGAACGTTTACTTACAGTCTGAGTAGGTCCTGGACAGAATACTGGTGTACAGAGGAGTCAAGCTGCAGCTTCCTATCCACACACACACACACACACACACACACCGTTATTTATCAAGTCCTGCTGGACTGGAAGTCCCCCCCCACAACCATGCTACGTTCACGACCTGTGGGGAATTTCAGACGCTTCTCAGTGTAAATATGTGATATGATGTGATGCTTAACCAATGTTTTAGCTTGTGCTCATTTAGCAGTGGTAGTTGATTAATACTTTAATTTGTACTCATAATTAATAGTTGAATAACATGTTTCATGAAGACCAGACTGGTATGCACAAGTGTGACTCACTATGACCATATAAGACAAGGGTCATATGCACAAGTGTTATTTACTATTAATCCTAGAGACCAGAGTGGAATGCACGAGTGTTATATACGATAACCATCTAGGGACAAGAATCATATGGATAGGTGCAACTTACTTTTAAACCATTAAATGCTGTGGAGGAATGGAAAAACACTTAGATCACATGCAGAGAGTTGGGAAGAGAAGACCGTTGTGTGAAAAATCACTGACAATAATATGATAAATGTTATGAGAAAGATAGTTGCAATTAGGCTGCAAGACAGGGGAGTGACTTGGTCTGGAGAGGCCTAGACACAAGATGTCTTTTGTATTATGATTTCAGAGCCTCCAGTTTGAAGGATGTCCCAGAGCCCCGTGTCCTCGCCTAGGACAAGCCCAGGACCCCCTTTATTGGAAAACCTGCTGGTGATTGGCTGCAGCTGATCACGCTGATCTGACACCGTAGTTTTATGTTGTACAATAATACCATGAAAACAGAACAAATATAAGATAATACAACATTTCTACAAACTGATATAACCATAACCTGGATTCATGAGTACTGTGAAAAATAAATAAATGTGTTTGTCATTAAGCATGATGGGGGATGAGGTTGATCCCACTTTGACTGGACAGTGCAATTGATCACATGTCAGAAGGTTTCCCACAGTGATTACAGTTAGACATGTTATAGTCATATTACAAATGGGAAATAGTATCTGTAAATATATGACAAGGTCTGATGTTTAAACAATGCTAATTTGTGCTCATTAACATTAGTAGTTGAATAACATGCATTAAATGATAATAGTAGTATGCATAAGAAGTATGATTTGCTGTTAAATATTATGTACTGCAGAGATAGTGGAAGAATACTGAGGATGTGTCAGCACACAGAGACGTGCAGGTGTAACCACATTAGAAAAGCAGCTGACAATTATATGACAAAGATTATGTTGGACTGTGATTCAATCAACTAGCAAAACTCTCTTCTATGTGAGAGCCAAGTCCTGCGTGCTCGTGTATGAAGAAATAGGAGGAGATGTTTCGGTCTCAAGTTACAGTATCTGTTTATTTAACAACCAATTAATAAAGTAAATGAATATTAGAAATAAAATTAACAAAGCATATGAGGGTGACGTGGTCCCGAGGGGCCTAGGTATAAGGTGTCTATTGTTCGGTTGTTTCAGAAAACAAAAATTATCACAAGAACAGAAGCTGCAGATGAAAAGCTACATGGAGTCTGATAACAACCGGATGGAAAAGCAGCAAGTGGCGAAGGTCACAGAGTTAGATAACGCTACAGTGGATGAGGGAGTCAGATCAGCGGACCAACCAGGATGAAGATGCTCAAATGTCTTCAAACATTTCAGTTCTGTACCAAAGGACTGGGTCAGGGGACACACCTTGTTGTTTGTCAGGGATAGACCCAGTTCTCTGTATGCTTTATTCATTTTGCTTTGAATGTTCATTTAGTTTATTAATTAGTGATAAACTGATAACTTGAGACCGAACATCCTCTCCTATTCCTTCACTAAAGAACACGCAGGACTTGACTGTCACATAGAAAACTGTTTGCTAGTAGATTGAGTTGAAGTCCAACATATCACAGGAGCATGTTCAGTTTCACTGGACTTGATGAACATCTAGTTTACAAACAGTCTATTTGTCTTATGTTTAGATCCCTGAGTTGCACTTTAGTGTCACAGTCAGCTGGATAAGTGCGCTGCCTACTGGTTGGCAGGTTACAACTCTACTTTGGTAAGTGAGGGCTGTGGCTGCCTTAGATTCAAGGTAGTGGTGTAGGTTGACATTATTTATTTAATTCACTTAGTTAGTTTGATATATTTTATATATTTGGTTAACGAGGTATTACCAATTAGTGCTGAGTCACCGTGGTTCATCTGCCACGTGTAGTGCAGCCACCGGGTGTCGCTGTTGTTTCTTGTACTAGGTGATATACTAAGGACTTTATCAGGAGATTTCCTTCAGTAGCCTATTTGATTTATTTTATATTCTATTTTATATGGATTCTATTATATATTAAACTCAGTTTGGTAGTATAGTCTTGTAATGATATTGTGAGGAGACATTGGCAGCTATTTCAGTCAGCAAATTAATTAAATATAATGAAAGAAAGAGGTCCTCTTTTCTTTTTTTAAGTGCATGAGTATGACTTATGTTTACATAATCTATGTTTTATAGATGTTAACAATTCAAGAAAACTGGTTGTTTTGGAGAGAGGAAAATGCATTCATCACTTTGATAGTGTTAGTGATAAACACAGTGAGTTCTGATAAGTAATACTGGATGTATAATACTTTAATATGTTTACAAGAAAATTCTAAAGGAAACTTTTGAAAACAAAGAAAGAGTTCAGAGAAGACTCAATCGCTGAAAGCATCTTTATTAAATCACCCCTGTCTCTTAAAAACTACATTCTCATGCAAATCATTTGTAAGCTCATATAAAGATTTCAGAGAGGATAGGAAGAGTGTAAACACCAAATGCTAAAACACCAAATCTTTTTTGCAGAGGTTGTGTATGTAACTGCTGTAGGAACTCATGGGCTTAACATGAAACTACACAGAGACACTGATTAACATGGCGGCTGTAAGAGTTCCTACAGTTTCTGTTTACTGTCCTCCACTGGAAAGCATCAAAAGTTCCCTTTTCTTTTGTAAATAAGTCTCTGTAGTCCTCATAATGCGCTCCACAAGCTCCACCAATGGTGAAATCTCAGGTAATGATGTCTGCATCAGGAGCATTTTCCATTTGAAGTCATTTATTTGTTGATCTGCATGATCTAGAGCCATTAGAATTGCAGATTTGTTGATTTGCTGTCTCGCTGCTTCTCTTTCTGCCTCCCGAAGGTCTTTTTTAACTTTTTCCTGCAAAGTCAAAGTGTTAGCATTTGAATTTAGCAGCCACTGCAGCACTGCATATAAACAACTGTAAATGACAACATGATTTGAATACATGTGTAATTGTTGTAAATGAAAAAAATAGGGTTACTGTGCAAGCATTCACTTACCAGTTGGTCCTTGTTGATGAGTGAACTTGTGAGACACAGCAGACTCAGCAGAGTGAAGGCGAAGAACAGACCTCCCCTGCTCCAGGAAAAAGCTGCTGCTGCCATCACTATTGTAATGAAAACGTTCTGTGAACTGATGTTAAAAAATATAACAGAACGTAACATATAGATAAGGATATGATGAATTAGAGCAGGCAAAAAATGAAGTCTGACCAATTGAGGTCACACTCAAACCACTTCCCAACCGAGAGATGAAAATAAAATCTATAAATACAAAAACTTACATCTTTAAACTCCATACCTCAAAGTTCTTCTCTCTTCCTTAGTATTTGGGAATTTCATCACTACAATATGCTGCAGATATCTGCAGCATATTGTAGGTATTGTATTGTGTGATTTCTCTTTCTTGATTTTATAATTTCCTACTGACCCATGTATGAGCTATAATATTTACTTGTTACTCTACATGTTATGATAGTGAGCCCTGTTCCCCTGTTTCTGATGTACTAATTTACTGCAAAGCCACAAGTCTTTAATATTTCTTGAACTTTCTAGCACTAAATATTTATTGCGATAGTAACACAGAAACAATGTAAAAATGTGATTGTAATATTTGGCAGATCTTACCTGTTATATGGAGAGACGGAGAGTTGCTGTACAGATAAGAAACAAAAAGATTCTGACCAACGCATCACAAAATGCTTTATATACACCTGGTCACCTGCCCAGAACTGTTTGTTCATCTCGGCATGCACTTTGTAAAAATGGGCGTACCTGTCAGAACAGGTTTCACTTCATCTCTAATCATTTGTATCTCCACTACTTGAGACTGCTGCTTCATTTTCGTTTTCACAGAAAAACTTTGGGTCTTGTATTTATGGGAATATGTCACCATAAGTTGCTGCTGTGACATGGAGCATCATAAAAACTTTTTAACAACATCTGCAATATAGCTAACACAGGGTTGAATTTATCACAAGCTCAGAGTGTGAGCAACTCAATGAATCAACTTCCTGTGTCTCTGGTTATAGTCATGATGATCCAGAAATTCTATACTTATGTAAACTGATATATGGCACTGATATTAAGATTAAAATATATATCAAAAAGTATTGAAATTAATTGAAGACAACATGTTTTGATGGAATTTGGCGTTTAGCCCCATGCACGGGACTTTGGTTTGCAAAGTTATACCACTGATGTTTGAAGACTGGCTTCAGTGTATAACTAAGAAGTGGGTGTATTAGTTCATTTGTGCTCATTTGATTAATCACAAATTTATTTAGTCATACTCAGTGTGTAATAACAATTAAAATTAAAAAACAATTTAAAGCCAAAAAAAGGACGGTGTTAGCTTAGCTCAGCTTTGCTTGACGGACCATTCTTGAATAAAGGTAATGTTGGTGTCAGAAATAGCCCATCTATCAAATTACCCATCCCGTTCAGCCTGGTGACAGTTTCCAGGATTCAGAAACCAAACAGAATGAATTATAAAAACAACAGTATTATCCACTTGTTCTCTTAGGCATCCATCAGTTTCATATTTACAACTTATTGTAAAACGTTGTTCAGCCACTGTTCCTGTAAGTGATAGGAAAACAGGTGTGTCATGGGGGGTGGTGACAGCTAGAAAATATAAAGCAGTGTGTGTTTTCGACCCATCACCTTTTCATTCATCACCTGTACAAGCGCTCAGCTGGTAAGACCAGAAAATATTTGAAATTATTAAGACACAACATTTTACCACTAATCCAGCTTACAGTGATGGCAGCAGCAGCAGCAGCAGCAGCAGCAGCAGCAGCTTTGTCCAGAGGAGCAGCTGGTGTCAGAACCACCAAACGTCTGCTCTTTGTCTTCACTCTACTGTGTCTGGTTTCCTTTGCAAGTTCACTGATTGACACAGAACTGGTAAGTTATTTTTAGGTTTCATTTGAAATAACAATAGAAACAACTTCAATTCACACCCATTTACAATAATAATAGGAAACTGTACCTCTAAACTATATTTTCCTGCAGTTGTATCATATCAAAGGCAAATATACATTTATGTCTTCTGCAGGACAAGCTCAGAAAAGATTTACAGAAACTACAACATGAAGCTGAGATAAACAAGGTGAGTCACTCATTCTACTTGTTGCAGTAGCTTGGACACTGTAAAGGCAGCAAAAATTATTTCACATCAGACTTAAGAGTTACAATTGACTAGTATAAGAATGAAATCAACAAGTGGTTTTATTTCCCTCTCAGGCAAACAACAAGTTAGACACTGACGTTATTCCAAGACTCATTGATGATGTTGTGAACGTATTGGATGAGGTGACTGCAATGCTCAAGGAAACAGTGTCTGACTTTCCACCACTGCTGGATTTCATGGAGTGTTTTCACTCCTTCATGAAGTCAAGCAAGCCTTATATACAGAGGAGTTTCAAGAAGGAGAAAGCAGAAATCAATAACCATGAACAGAAACTGAAAAACCTGGAGAGGCAGCTAATGAATCTGGAGGACACTCAAGCTGAACTGTAACTTCACTCACTAGTCCTTGTTATTCTTCCTAAGTGTTTTTCTCTTAGTACATTAGGAGTATGCTTCGACTCATTTAATGTTGTTGATTTTAATCTTTACATCTAACAAATAAAGTTCTTAAACAATGAAACTTGAAATGATTTAGTTCACATGTGCACTATAATTGTGACATACATGGGTAACAGAGGCACACACATATCCTCTACATATACACAGTATTAAGTATGACAATTTATCTTTAACTGTATGTTATGTAAAATATACAAATCAATGAGTGCCAACTTAAATCTAGCCTCACAAAAGCGCTCAATGCAGGACAGCACTAACTAATTAAAATTGAAAATCGCTGAACTAAGTCAGGGAGGAAAACGACCACGTAAACAGGAAGAAAGGAAAACAAAGTCACTAAGGAACAAAATAAATATGTATATACTAAACTCTATAAGTTGGGAGAAGGCTAAGAACAGAAAAAACTGCATAAAGCAGAATCTAACAAACAAACGAAACCTGAACTCTCTCACTAGATGATACCTGCAGGGTAACTGATGAGACCGAGGCGAACCAAAGATAGAGGCCGGGGTACGGGGCATGAAGGAAAAGACATTAGCAAAGAACACAAGGAAGACACGAAATATAAACACACAAGAACATAACACACACTTCTGTGTCTTGTGTCTCTTAAAGCTGGTCAGACAAAAATAGATCAACGTGACCTAATATTTATTTGCAAATGTTATAAGCATTTATATATTGTGTTTTAATTTCTCAAGTTTACTACATTATAATGCTACTCCTACTGATGTATTGTTATAAACAAGTACTTCTACTTAAATAAACACAAGCCTACAGTACTGTCTTCAAAAGTACTGCAACTCTGCACTACTGGCATTAAACAAATGCATTCTTTAGAAACAGCAAACACAGAGATCATGATTGTAGGTGGATTTATGATATTTTGTCTAAATACAAATCATCACATGAACATCCACTTACCCCAGTGGTCATTTCTGCAAACACCTTTTAACACATTAGCCACCTACAGAGATCAATGCAAAGAAACAGAGCAGCTGCGTGTTCTGAACTGTTAAATTTTGCAACAAGTAAAGATGATTATAGTTTCTTTACCAGCCTGGCATTGAGGAAAAATTTGTATTAGAACTCAATAGTTATATATAATATAATAGAATTTCCCATATATGCTGAATTTAGTTTTCACCATTTGTTAACAACTCAATCATCTTTCCATCATAATCAATAATGTAGCAATAAAAAGTAATGGATGTATGAATGTAGCTTGAATATTATTATTTGTGTTGCAGTTTATGAGAAAATAGCAAAGCAAAATAATATTTTATTGTATATTAAGCAAATTCAAAGAATTACGCATTTTAAGGCCAGTTTGTAAAACACGTTACAAAAAGAAACTGCACATTAGCAATAACAAAAAATAGATGCTATTTTAATCATAGAAAGGGTAAGTGACCTTGGAGTTACAATTCACTGTGAAGCTCCTGAAGAACCTGAATTAGTTTCAGCTTCAGATCTTCCAGTTTCTTTTCACTGTCCTCTATTTTTGCAGCTATCTCCTCATTCTGTTGAACTATTTTAGCTTTAACTTTCTCCATGTAGCTCAGAGATGTGTCGGTTGGAGAAAAATCATCTGGTAATGTGCCCACATGACTCCATGAACTGTAATTTCAAGGTCAGTTTCTGTCTTTGAGATTGGCTGCTGTTTCTTAAATTTATGTTAAATGTTTTTATAAACTTGTCACTTAAATTAATTCATGAAATAATCATTTGGATTATTTCATGTTGGATGTTGGAGAATTGCTTGTTATTGACAGGAATGTGTAAAAGGTTGAGGTTTACATGAATTTAACACTTACTTACTAAAATGTTTATGCAATACACCACACACATATTTAGCTGTTATTTCTATTTGGCAAAACTATGGATGTTTACAACTAAAGCGTGTTTTTGTTTTCTTGTGCTAGGTTACTTTCACAAAACCTTTGGTACAAACTATAATGTTTAATTTTGCATTCCTGAAAACAGGCTACGTTTCTTTACATTTACATTTAAATGTTAAAATACAAATGTTACTAAAAATAACAACTGGGAACAATTGTTATGTGATGACTGTATTCTTTCTTTAACTTCCAGTACAAATAGGTTCTTTGTAACGGTACACAAAGTTGCTATATGAAATCAAAATGTCCTTGAGTCTTTAACATGGGAAACAAAGGTAAATTGTCAAGGGATGATTAATATTGTTTCTAAGCACAGTAAATTAGCCATATGGCTAATTTCTTGCATGAAGCTTTTTAATGGCAGTCAGTTTAAAATGGTGCAAACTGTGCTGACTGAAACAAAGAACACTAATCTGGTTTATTTATAATGATGCTGTCAATCATAAGATAAAATGAGTAGGCTATTAAGCCATTACTTAGGTAAATGCATGTTTACAGCAAAGACTTTTGTTGTTTGTTTTATGCATATTGATTTGTGATATTAACTGACACTGTCAGCACACACCAGGTTTACGCTGGCTTGTCTTTTAAAGTTTACCAATTTATCATTTACAGTAGCTCAATGTGCATCAAAGACACAAAGGGCAAATGGGGCTGATTTGGTGACCCTGAGGGAGTCTGATGCACTACAGCATATGCAAATAGACAAAATGCAAAAAAATGTAAAAAAACAAACAAACAAACAACTTCACCAACAGAGGCACAGCATTTGGGAAAGATGCAAATACAGTAAGTACTACATTTGTTACTGCATTACAGTAGTCCAACCTAGAGGTGATGAAAGCATGGACCAATTTTTCTGCGTCGTTTAGAGACAAAATATTCCTTATCTTGGCAATATTTCTGAGGTGAAAGAAAGCTGTGCTGGTGATATTATCTACATGAGCTTCAAATGAAAGACTGGAATCTAGAATCACACCAAGGTCTTTTACTGTTGCACTAGATGTAACAGAAAGGCCATCTAGAGTTACAGTGTGATCTAAAATCTTGCTTCTAGCTGCATGTGATCCTATGACTAGTACTTCTGTCTTATCAGTATTAAGCAGAATGAATTAAGCACCTGCCGGTACAGAGAGTGCTTAAAACCAGATCAGCCTTTTTAAGAACTGCTGTTTATGTTTCATACCCAGTCTATACAGTAACATTAATGACCTTTGACCTTATTTTTTGATCCTACTGTAGATTTTCTCAGTTTTTTTTTTTGTTTTTTTTTTTTACATATTTGAATATTTGTAATTTGTAAATAATATTTAACTCTCAGGTTGTCTTTTAGCATCCCTGCACTGTGCATGTCTTAAGTATCACTTTCATAGAAATAGTATTTATCAGTTTCACCAGAAAGTACCATCATTGTTTTATGCAGGTACAATAAATTGTTTGTTTTATGCATATTGATTTGTGATATTAACTATTAAAGTTTACTCCACCAATTTATCATTTACAGTAGCTCAATGTGCATCAAAGACACAAAGGGCAAATGGGGCTGATTTGGTGACCCTGAGGGAGTCTGATGCACTACAGCATATGCAAATAGACAAAATGCAAAAAAAAACAACTTCACCTACACAGGCACAGCATTTGGAAAAGATGCAAATATAGTAAAAACACAAAACACATAAAACACAGAAGAGCACTGCATGCTGAAAATAGAGACACACATGCAGATGACAACAGAAATGTTTCCAGTCGTCCATGATCATGTGATGGACACATGCCTGTTGTTGCTACTGAAACCGTGTGAGAAAATGAGCTGTAAAATTTTAAATAGTTTTAACCTTAAATTTTCATGAGTCATATATCTAATATTTGGCTGTGTTTTGTGTATTTGCAAATAGACGCATGTGAATTCAGGCAAATAGCAATCAAAACATCTGAAGAATGCCTTCTCAGTTTTTGTTGAAAGTGTCAGAAAGGTGATAATTCACCCATATATTTATTATTAAGATCATAGTGGATGGTGGAGTCATACTGTAGTGCTTTATATTAAGAGGTTTTTCAACTTTAAGTAGAATTTAGGGCACAACTGCTGTTGTGGATTGCATCAGATTGCACAGGTGTACCTAATAAAGTGGCCAGTGAGTGTATCTCAATTTACTAATACTTAGTTTTCTTAGTGGAGTATTTGTACTTTTGAAGTATTGTTTTAGGAAAGTACTACATTAATATATTTTATTTAAAAATATTGCAACTTTGCACCATTAGAGTATAAGAGATCAATAGAAAAACAGTGGAAGAAACAAAGTGGCTGTGTTTTCTGAATATTTAAATTTAGTAAAGACAATTACAGTTTCACCACCAGCCAGGCATTGAGGAAATATTTGTATTAGAACTTATAAGTTGACTAAAAATATGTACACATGTAAAAATAAGTCAGACAACCATAGTTTTATATATTCACTTTATTTAAATAGTTTTGGGTTGTTATTTAGGAGTTTGTCTTCTGTCACACACCACCCAACGTATGCTGGTAAATTCTTGTAAAAAGAAACTGATAGTGGCAATAGTAGTAAATGAAATCAGGTACACTGGAGTGAATGGCAGGTAAAAGTCATTCTGCCCCTGCACACATTTAGATACAAAGAGCCATAAACTGACAGAGACACACAAATGCTGTCACTCAGTCAGTCACTAACACACATTTGTCTTTATCACAAGTTCACTGACTGACGAGGTAAATTAATCGTTGCCCTCATTTTTCTCTAGAAAAGACGTTTTGAATTCATAGTTGTTATAAAATACACTGTATTAAACCTGCTGTTGATGCTGCTTCTACCTAAATAGAAATGCCTGCATACTTATTTTTCTTTTGCAGGAAAATATAAAAGCACAGTTGGTAAAGCACAAGAACAAGTTGACTTTCTATTTGATGTTTAATATACAGTACTTAGTTTTCTTAGTGGAGTATTTTTTCTTTTGAAGTATTGTTTTAGGAAAGTACTAGAGTACTGTCTTGTGTTTAAAAATATTGAAAAAGACAATTACAGTTTCTTTACCAGCCTGGCATCGAGGAAATATTTGTATTACAACTTAATAGTTTACAAAAGAAATATGTATCTGTATATAAATAAGTCAGTCAACAATAGTGTTATATATTCACTTTATTTGAATTTCCCATATTTGCTGAATTTTATTTTCACAACTCAAGCATCTTTCCACAATATTTGATAGTGTAGCAAAAAAAGTAATAGATGTACAAATGTAGGTTGAATATTATAGTTTTTGTTGCACTTTCTGATAAAATAGCAAAGCAAAAACAAATCTAGTTGTATTCAATAAGTTTACATTTGATCAAAACTCTATTGTGTGTTAAGCAAATAAAAAAAAAATCAGGATAGCAAGACTAGTTTGTATAAGAAAACATTACAAAATAGTAACTGCACATAAGTAACAACAAAAACTAGATGCAATCATAGAGTGACCTTTGAACTACAATTCATTGTGAAGCTCCTGGAGAAACTGGATTTGTTTCTTCTGATTTTTCAGTTTCTTTTCAGTGTCCTCTATTTTTGCAGTTAGCTCCTCATCCTGTTTGACCATTTTAGCGTTAACTTTCTCCATGTAGCTCTTGATATTCTCCAGATATTTGTCAATTGGAGGAAAATCCTCCGGTAATGTGCTCACATGTTTCTTCATCCATGCTGTCATTAAGTTCATGAAGCTCATATATTCATTCATCCCCTCTGAAAAGGTGTTCATTTCTGATTTGTACTCTGCCTAGTGGGAAAAAATGAAACCACATCATGACACAGAAAAAATGAAGATGAACACCTACAGCTCTCTATCTCACATTGAGGTACTCTAACACTGTATGTACACAAGCAGTTCATGTTTCATATAAAATATATATAAAATGGCCAATTCATCTTCAGTTTGTCCAATTCTTGTTGCACTTTTCCATGTTGTTCCAAGAGCTTTTCCTGTTATTCCAGAGTGAGAATCAACATGCAGTCATTGCACTGGGAGATATTACAGCAGCTTTTACAGATACAAAACCTAAAAAATACACACATACTGTATATTTATACAGTAAATATATGACTCACAATAGCAGTACTTTCAAATGTGTTAATTGTTTTCTTTGGTAAAGGAAAGGCAACAGTTAATTTACCACTTGGTCCTTGTCAAACTGTGAATTTGAGAGGGAAACCAGACACAGCAGAGTGAAGATGAAGAACGGGCCTTTGACACCAGATGCTCCTCTGCCCCTGGATGAAGCTGCTACTGCTGCTGCCATCGCTGTTCTAGATCAAACATACAGTAATGCTGTTGTGGTCAATCACTTAGAGTAAACTGTAATAATAATATAATTAATAATGTGATAGTAATATTTGAAAAGACAGTGACAGGAACAGTGTAAACCCTCTAACACTGAGTAACAGTTTGACATCTTACCTGTGATGTATCTAGAAGGAGAACTGCCGTACAGGTGAGTGATTAGACACAATTATGTGAAGGAAGACACCACACATTGTTTTATATATCCATGGAGCCCCACCCTCACCAGCTCCCCAGTGCATCTCTGCACTGTGCATGTCTTAAGTATCACTTTTATAGAAATGGTATTTATCTGTTTCATTTCACCACAATGTACTATCATTGCTTAATGCAGGTACATACTGTGAGACTCAGATATCAGTATATTACACAATATGTATCTAGGAGTCCAGGTTAGTGGTAAAACTGGTTTTATTGGCACAAGGCGTGAGTTTGTGAGTTTCTTCATAAACCTGTTATTTTTCACTTCATGAGAAATGAAGAATTACACATCCCATTTCATTGTACCTTATCCCACACCCACCAACACGCACACACACACACACACACACACACACACACACACACACACACACACACACACACACACACACACACGTGCACATGATTTGACTATGTAAGATTGAAAGAATTTTAATTATTGGCTGATTAACCAACCTTCTAGTTATTGTCTTGTAGCATATTCCTTCAGTTTCCCTGCAAATGAAACATCATAATAACCAACATGTAGAAGTGTTTGTATACATGGATGTAAAAGCCGCCTTAATATGATGCATATTGTAACAAGTACAGTAAAGTGAACCCGGGGAGAAATCTGGTTAAGCAAGCCAAAGAAAATTACTTAAACAGGGGAGGAGTGTAGTGTGCTAACATTGGGGCTTCCAGACCTCTCAACCATTAAGAGATACAGGGGGAGTGAAAATGCAAATGAAAGTCAAGTATGACTCTCAGTAGTATTAGAGAACACAGTAACTAAACAACTAGAATGAAACAGCAAAGGTGAAGGTGGAGGAGTGAAGCTGGATGGTGAACGCCAAAGGTAAGTTTGGACAAAATGGGAGCCAGTGGTAGAAGAAGCGATGGCAGCCTCCAGAGGAAAGCTGCTAATGTGTGCGGGAGCAGAGCAGAGTCCAAATGTTGACAGGCTGCATATATACTGTAGGGCTAATACAGTATATCTATGTTAAGCTTTAAAAATCCAGATTCAAAACGTGATAAACTGCAGCCAGATTATAGTTTGACAGTAAACCGTGCTCTTTTAAGGAATAGTTTCTGATCCTAAAATTGAAACTGAAAACAAAAGACTCAAACTGCAGTGCCACCAACAACTGTATAGTCCAATACTATACAGTACAGTACACAACAAACCTTCTTCCAAAGTGAATGGTTCTTGACAGTTTTCGAGAACATAATCTAGTGTCGAGTATCAAACTGAACTATAAATTGAAGGTCAGTTTCTGTCTTTGAGATTGGCTGTTGTTTCTTGATTTTATATGAAATGTTTTTATAAACTTGTCACTTCAAATTAATTCATGGAATGATCATTTGGATTATTCATAGATATGTAAAATGTTGACATGCTATGACCCACTGTGGGTCTGTGTGATTGTGTTTGTGTGTCTCTTCATGGTTCCTGGTAGGTGAGTGTGCAGGTTGTCTTTTAGCATCTCTGCACTGTGCACGTCTTAAGTATCACTTTTATAGAAATGGTATTTATCAGTTTCACTTCACCACAATGTACTATCATTCCTTATTCAGGTAAACAGCATGAGACACAGGTGTAACTCCTGGATGACAACCCAAAACTAATTAAAGTATATTACACAATATTTATCGAGGAGTCAAGATTAGTGGTTAAACTGGTTTTGTTGGCACAAAACTTGAGTTTGTGAGTTTCCTCATAACCCTGTTAATATTCACTTCATGAGAAATAAAGATCTACACTCTCAACACACATCACTGTTCTCTGATGATTTATTTAGACACGTGGAACAACATGCCATTTAAGACAATAACAAATATACAGTTGCAAAAAGAGATCATGTAAGTGAAGTGATTTCAGGTTTTCTGTACACCTGGTGAATGAATGAATTCTGAAACACTGTTTCTAAGCTGACAAACACAGGTATGATCTTTCATGTCTTTATTGAAAATACCCATTAAATATACAATAAAAAAATACAATAAACATCAAGTGATGAAAATGCAGAGGCAAGAACCAGGCAGGCACAGTGTGTACGAGACGGACAGGGTCAGTAATCAGAATTGCACTTACTTTTAGGTTGACTGGGTTTAGACAGAGGCAGGTTAAAAAAGATTCTAGAGGCCAATAATGAGGCTGGAAAGCTGCTAATGTGGGCAGGAGCAGAGCAAAGTCCACATGTTGACAGGCTACTGTAGGAAGAAGATAGGAGATACCAGACAGGACAAAGGTTCATAGATAAGACATGCGTAGGGGGGGAGTTCTGGAGTGAAAAAACAGACTTGTAGTGGGAATTTATGGTATAAACATTCAGCCTATGTGTAGAAGACATTTATGTTTTCCTTATGGTTCACATATACCTAGTTCCTTAGGAATGTTATGCAGAGGGGGCCCTGAGAAGTATCGGTATGAGGGTTAGAGAGAGATAGAGCAGAAGACATTTACATGATTGTGGTGTTTTCTCCATGCCGGCATGTACGTATTAAACTGAGATGGTTCATCACACTGAGTTCTTCCTTGAAGTCTACTAAGATTGAACAATATTTAGAGGAAGAGGAAAATGTTCTACTACACTACTTCTACAGGACTAATACAATTTATCCAAGTTTAGCAACAAATCCAGATTCAAAACATGAACGACTGCAGTCAGATATTGTTTATAGTTTGACAGTAAACCCCCGTCCTCTGAGTAATAGTATGTGATCTTAACTGTGATGTAAACAGGGGCAGAGCTGCTGTACAGGTTATAAATGATCACACATAACAAAATCCTTGGTGTGGTCTACTGGTTTGTTACCTGAACTGTAGCAGACGTGAATTACACAGAGCTGATGCCAGCTGTTCTCTCAATCTTGTTTTTCTACTTAGAAATTCATAAAAGACACACACACACACACACACACACACACACAAATCTACAGTATTCACAGTTCTTAACCTGTGCTCATCTAATGCGTTTTGTTACAGTTAAAGGTCCCAATGAGCACAGTGGCCTCCTTTATCCACAAATGGAAGAAGTTTTGAACCACCAGCAACTTACGTTGGCCTAATGTCATCTTTCATATTACTATTCTGCACTGGAGCCCTCTAATCTCTTACAACAGATTATTTATTTCCCTTTTCTTTTTAAAACATCTTTGATGGTATTACCTTCTTGTTCTGTAGCTCTAATCAGATTACCACTTATTTATGTTGTTTTCAGGGGCAACACACACTTTACTGTGAACACAAGGGGTCAGTATTTCATTATGTGAAACACAAAATCTCTCTTCAGCACCTCTAAAGGTCACACAGTACTCTTACACTCACTGGCCACTTCATTAGGTACAACCGACCAACTGCTTGTTAACTCAAATTTCTAATCAGCCAATCACAAGGCAGCAACTCAATGCATTTAGGCATATAGACATGGTCAAGAGGATCTGCTGCAGTTCGGTGATTTAAGTGACTTTGAACATGGCATGGTTGTTGGTGCCAGATGGGCTGGTCTGAGTATTTCAGAAACTGCTGATCTACTGGGATTTTCACGCACACTCATCTCTAGGGTTTACAGAGAGTGGTCCAAAAAAGAGAAAACATATAGTGAGCGGCAGTTCTGTGGGAGCAAATGCCTTGTTGATGCCAAACGTCAGAGGGGAATGGCCAGACTGGTTCAAGCTGATAGAAAGACAACAGTAACTCAAAGAACTACTCGTTACAACCGAGGTGTGCAGAAGAGCATCTCTGAATGCACAACACGTTGAACCTTGAGGTGGATGGGCTTCAGCAGCAGAAAACCACACGAGTGCCACTTCTGTCAGCTAAGAACAGGAAACTGAGGCTACAATTCGCACAGGCTCACCAAAATTGGACAATAGAAGATTGGAAAAACCTGCCTGGTCTGATGAGTCTCGGTTTCTGCTGCAACATTGATGATTGGGTCAGAATTTGGCGTCAACAATCATCCATTCTGCCTTGTATCAACTGTTCAGGCTGGTGGTGGTGGTGTAATGGTGTGGGGGATATTTTCTTGGCACATTTTGGGCCCATTAGCCCATTGAGCATCATGTCGACCCCACAGCCTACCTGAGTATTGTTGCTGACCATGTCCATCCCTTTATGACTACAGTGTACCCATCTTCTGATGGCTACTTCCAGCAGGATAATGTGCCATGTCATAAAGCGCAAATCATCTCAGACTGGTTTCTTAAACGTGACAAAGAGTTCACTGTACTCAAATGGCCTCCACAGTGACCAGATCTCAATCCAATAGAGCACCTTTAGGATTTGGTGGAACGGGAGATTCGCATCATGCATGTGCAGCCGACATATCTGCAGCAACTGCGTGATGCTATCATGTCAATATGGACCAAAATCTCTGAGGAATGTTTCCAGTACCTTGTTGATTCTTTGCTACAAAGGATTAAGGCAGTCCTGAAGGCAAAAGGGGTCCAACCAGGTTCTAGTAAGGTGTACTTAATAAAGTGGTCAGTGAGTGTATTTGTGTGCTGTATTTCATCTGTTCATCTGTATGACAGGACAAAATGTAGCTACAGTAACCATGACCACAAAAGAAACTGATGTCAAGTTAAAGCACTGAGTACATGCAACAAAACTGGTACAAAAAATCATACAGATTTAACCACTTTATGTGTTAACTTTGTATTAATCCTTCATTTGTTCACTGTTCCTATATTAAGAATTAACATCTGTTAACCTTAACACATGACAGTTTAATAAAAGTGGTGAAATTAATTAAGTAATTAGTAAAATTTCATATTTAGTGGAGTAAAAGTAACGTTAACATTAAATGGAAATACACCATAAAAGTACCTCACAACTGTAATTAAGTAGCCTACAGTACTTGAGTACATGTGAGTAGATACCTACTATGAAACACAGGATCCTGGTACACTACAGATATATGAGAAGAACAGACTCCACACAAACCCACAGCAGCTACAATGCCAAATTATCACTTCCTTTAATGAATAACAGGACCACATAACACATCCGTTCACCAGTGTTATCAAAGACACCACACACACACACACACACACACACACACACACACACACACACACACACACACACACACACACACACACACACACACACACACACACACACACACACACAGAGAGAGAGCGTTTATTCCCTAACAATCAATCAAGTAAATTGGCAGCCGTGTTGTGCTGTTACACCGGGGGGTCCTGATTTCACAGTCAGCCTCCGTCACTCCTGCGTCAGCACCGATGAGCTCAGCGTTACCAGTAGGGAGGGGGGAGGAGCTGATGAGGCGAGGGTGAGAGAGATAGAGAAGACATGATTGAGAGAGAGAGAGAGAGAGAGATGGAGAGAGAGAGTGTGTGGGAGAGAGGGGATTCAGGGTGTTGCCGCCTCTGAGACCCACTCACGCATCACAGAGTCCCAGCAGCAGGGTGAGAGCAGAGCATCCCTCCATCCTCCTCTCTGGGAAAACAAGGCTGTGTGTGTGTTTTTTTTTAATAATTGAAGGCGTACAAAGCCCTTTACATTATTTAACATAACCATAGCAGAGACATACCGGAGATACACTGCATCCCGACAGCAGGACAGCGACGCAGGAGAAGAGCGTTTCAGCACCTCGGACAGAGATCATGGCTCCGCTGGTGGAGGACGGAGCGCAGCTCGGTGAGTCCACACTCTCACACGGTGCTTTGCTTTTTAACTGCCTTTCATTTGAACTATGTACTGATACTATATTCACTTGGCTTCAGTTTTGTTAGAGTGGTATAAAATAATAGTGAATGTGAGCGTGTCCAGTGTGTTGCTGGATTTAACACCGTGTTCGACTTCCAGCCTCCATTTTGCAGCTTAGTGACAGCTAATTATCATGAACACTACCAGACTGGGGCCATTACGAACAGTAACACATTTAATGAATGCTCTTGTTTAAGTTGAGTACATGAAGGTGTTACTAGAACACAGGTGATGGGCAGAGAAGCACCTGTTTGTTGTTCTCTTGTTGTTGGCTCTCGGTTCAGCTGCTCCTCCACCGCCCTCCCGTAGACACATCCATCTGTCTGTTGTTGACGCCTTGAAAACTGTTCCACCCAGGACTCTACACTGAAATACTGATGAGAGAAAAACAGCATAATAGTAGGGAAATGGTAAAACTAACTTTGAAATGAGATCACTGTGTGAAGTCCTTTCAGATTAATTACAAATTTTAGGATTATTAAGGATTTTACTGATGCTACACCTACAGCTATCACAGCTTGAACAAGTAATATGTTATGTATGTATATATTGTGTGTGTTAAAAAACATTTAGAATAATATAAGGAACACAAAATATATTTAAAAAAAGCTTCTCAATTTACCTCTAAAGTCCTGTAGCCTACATATTGTTTATCATTTGCTGTGTGTCAACATGTCAGAGGCATCTGAATCACCCAGGAAAAAAGTGCAAATGAATTATCATAAATGTTGCTGATTATCCAAGGATCGAATGCAGATTTGACTTAATGAAAAAAAAAAGACAAGACAAGCACATGAGCGATTACCCTTCAACCCCACCCGTCTCTTCCTCTCTGTATGGGTGTTAACCTCAGTGCTTTTCCACTGTGCTGCCCTCTTAACTGTATGAAGTGGTCTGTGCTACCTCCATTGAAATCGACCTATTAGCTCTGAATACATGAGGATGCAGCATTAATGCTTCTGAGTCACAGTTCAACATTTTATTTAAAACTGAAGTATTCAGTGGTAGATATCCCTGTAGTCTCCATAGTAACATTTTGGTGATACTATAGGAGACAAAAGTATAATTTCTACATGTAGCCACACTTTTTACTCGCCTGTTGTAGGAGGAATTAAAGAAAATAATTAAAATTAAGAGGAATTATTAAACATTTCTACATTTCACACATAATATGTCATACCTGCTTTTTTTATTCCTTTCCATAAATCTAGTATCATTTACAACAGAGGTGCAAGTACCAGAGTAAAAGTAGCATTCCAGTGTAGAAATACATTCATTTGGTTACTCAAGTGAAAGTACACTAGTACTATCTTAATTATTATTATGCAAAATAGTTAATTTCATATGAATGAATATAATATTGTTGGATCATGAATAATTATCATATGTATCATTTTAATGTTATTTAATTTTACGACATTATTTGCTGTTTTCTATCTGATAACTATACTTTGAATTACTTTACATACTGCTGCGTGGCTTGTGAATTTCACTCCGGGGATCAATAAAGTAACTAGTATCAAACTAAATGTTAGTTTAATTAGTGGAATTATTAGAAACACTTACTGTAAGTACTTAGTTACTTTCCACCACTAATTTACTAATTTACCACTGATCAGCTATATATTACTATTTAACTATTTTACCTAAGCTGATGATAGATCTTTATGTCGACCAGATTGTTGTTGTTTCCTTTTAATCGTGTAATCATCATAAAAAAATCTTCTCCAAACAGTTTGCACTGTAGCTGTAGCTCACTGACCGTTCATGATAACGATCCTTCCTATACCCCTTGTCATTATCAGATGAAATGTTACGATATGATATGATATGAGTAGACCTGACACTATAGAACGTTTGTTTCTCTATTGGTGCTGTTGCCGAGGTCTTTTCTACTTGCCAGTGTTCTGCTCTTTAGTTGCATTCTCATTTTTATAAATCTGCTTTCAAGAAATCAACCACATAATGACCTTATGTAGCTTTCCCAGCACTTCATTACTTGCACCAGCTGTTTCCTGTTGATATGTATGACATATGAACACAGTAATGATGATTCTTCATCAAGGTTGGACAGATTGCGTTGTTTTCTTCTCCGTCTGAGTCAGGACTGCAGCCTGCGTCAGTCAGTCAGGCACACAAAATGGATTCAGTTGCCTCAGTACCACAATAAAACCAGCTGAGGTTGTTCAATCTAAATGATTTATGTCTGACTATGTTACATTTACTTAGTTCCACACTGTTTGTTGGGATAAGTACGCAGACGTGTTTAATTAAAACGATTTCTCCCCTAATACCCCCACTCCACTCTCTATGTCCTCCTCCACAGTGGCTGTGCCAGTAGGTGTAGCTGTGGTGAGCGTCTTCGGCCTTGTCTTCACTGTGTCCGCCTTTGCGTGGATCTGTTGCCAGCGGAAAAACACAAAAACCCAGAAGACACCCCCCTACAAGTTTGTGCACATGCTCAAAGGGGTCGACATCTACCCAGAGAGCCTCAGTGGCAAGAAGAAGTTTGCTGCAACCACTGCAACGAATGAGACCAGTAAAACTGACATTAATGGAAACTGTCACACTGCGTCGCCGATGAGTCCGACTGGCACCGGTAAACTGGCGGAAAGTCCAAATGGTTCCAGAGCATCTCTGCATCTGGATCTGGAGAAACGGGATCTGAATGGCAATGTCACCACCAAGCCATTTCACCACCACCACCAGAAGGTGCGGAGCTCCCCAGACCTAGAGCTGCCATCTCCCCATGCAGGATTCACCCAACCCGGGGTGATGGACCGCCGCGACCTCCCTTCACCTTCTAGCACCCTCTCCAGCCAGGCGCCAACCCCAGCTGTGGACAAGCCCCACGGGGAAGATAGGGAGGGTGGACTGGGAACTCTCCACTTCTCCCTGGAGTACCAGCCAGAGAGGAAGGCTTTCATTGTCCATATCAAGGTACAGTGAGTGTTCAGGTGTTTGCATGTTTACTTTCAGGTTTCACAGTCAGACTGATTCACTGATAGATTTGTCTTTTTCATTCAGGAAGCCCATGGTCTGACCCCGACTGATGAACAGTCGCTGACCTCTGACCCCTACATCAAGCTGACCCTGCTGCCGGAGAAAAAACACCGGGTTAAGACCAGAGTCCTTAGGAAGACTCTGGACCCCACCTTTGACGAGACCTTCAGTTTCTATGGGATCCCGCTTTCCCGAGTGTCGGAGTTGGCCCTTCACTTCATGGTGCTGAGCTTCGATAGGTTCTCCCGTGATGAGGTCATTGGGGAGACCCTCGTCCCCCTGTCTGGCATCGACCTGTCAGAAGGACGTGTCCTGATGAGCCGGGAAATCATTAAAAGGAATATCAAGGTAAAATCTGTCTGATTTACTCCTGCAGCTCCACTTGTTCTTGTTCAATCGTCCTCATTTGTTGTGTCATCCCTCACTCATTTCCCTTCTGTTCAATCATAGGGTTACATTTTTAGGCATGCTTAATTGGCACTGATTTTCCAGCAGCCAATAGACCTTAACCATAACAATTCCAGTAAAACTCCAGCTGGACCAGGAAATCATTTCAAATTCTAAAATTGTTCCACTAATGACTCATCATTTCCCTCATTAGAACAGCAGTGGCTGCACTGCTTGTCCCTAAAAGCAAAGCAACAGGCTGAAAACTGAAGTGCTTCCACTATTTAAATATTAATCAGTACACATTCATTCTGACAGTAATTTACTTTTTAAAATGTTATAATCAAACAGTTTTCTCTCACTCATCTAAATGCAAATGTATCAGAATACATTTATTGAAACTAATGCAAATTAATGGAAGAAATTCACTGTCGCAGGAATGGGTGTTAGTGTGACATGAAACCAGTGAAGAAAGCAGTGGAGTGAAGAATATCCCTCTGTGGAGGCTGAGACACTGGGTCTGTTGCACCATTATAGATTTGCAATCTGATACTGAGGCCTGAAGTTGCGCTTCATGCACATGAAATCCTTTGGTGCTTTTCTTATTATTTTCTTGGTTTTTCTTAGTCGATTCCTCAGTTTTAGCTCATGTTAATTATCCTCTTTTACTCATTTACAGTAGTTTGAGGGATCAATGAATTTAAGTCATGTGACACGAAACAAACAACAAGGCTTACAAGGCAATTGATGTTTGTCATTATATTGTACAATTATGGTGATTTTGTGTGGTCAAATAATGTGGGGGTCAGTAATCTTCAGCTCCAGACAGGCTGTTCCTGGCAACCACTCACTGTTTCGTCATGTGCTTACATAGTGTACTAGATAATGGCAGCAGGTTTCACTACGTTACATTTGATTTATTTGTGAATTCAAAAGATGAAGTGTGAGATGATGTCTGCATCTCTATCATAGGTCTGTGGTTTAGTATTCAGCAGCTCTGTATAAAGTGGTACCAGATGGTTAGGCTGTACATGGGTATTTGTCCATTTACAGGTGCAATGTGAGATGATATCAGTGTAATTATAGATTTGTGGGCTGATATTATACTCTGCAGATCTCTGCTAAAGTGGATGCTCTGTGCCTACCGGGTGGGAGTGGGTACATTCAGGCATATTTGTACCCTCCCAGGGGGAATGTGAGCTATCTGTAATGTCTTTAAAGTTCTCTGATATGATATAGTACTCCAGAGAAGTGCTGGGAAATGCAGCTCATATTCTGAGAAATATAAAAGGTTTCTCTCTCTCTCTGCAGCGTTTCCTCTGTATTTTTATCATCAAGAGGATAATATTTCTTAAACTATGTTCTGCTCGCTCTCTCCACACTAACACAAGTTATATTTTTTTTGATCCATTTATTATTTGGGTCCCAGGAGAGACAAATCTCATAAACCTCGGCTGAAGGACATAGTCAGGACTGCATGAGCCTGTTACTGCAATTAAAGTACTATTACAATTACCAGTCCATGGTAATGATTTGTATTAAGAACTCCTGCTTTCTGGAATATTTTTTATTTATCGGTGTTGGAAAATGAAAAGTAAAACAGTGAGTTATTATTATTATTATTATTATTATTATTATTATTATTATTATTATTATTATTATTATTATTATTATTATTATTATTTCGTTATGAAAGTGTAAGAGATTTGGCTTAACTTTCTCCATATGAGTTATATACATTGTTCTCTCTGGTTAGAAGCAGCTCTTTGATAATAGGGTGGTGGCTCTCTTTGTCTGTATCGCAGGTATTTTCTTCTGCAGGCCTGAAAATGTGTGTGTGTGTGTGAGCACATAGCAGTTTAAGAAATCGATATGGTGTGTCACAAGCAGTGTGTTTTTACCCTACAAGGAAACAAAAGAGATAAATAAAGTAGAATATTGTTGTGTAGACACCTTTTAGTTTATAGAACCATAACAAACCTAAAACATCCTCTAAGGGAGCAATATAAAAATATATGGGCGGCACACATCTACATTTTAACACTACATCCCATTACCATAGCAACCAGGAGCATGGATGAAATCTTTGTTAGGTGTGATCACACCATCCGACGTGTCGACTCCTCTTGCTTGTGTTTGTGCCGCAAGTTTTAAACCAGTAGAACGGTGATGGCTCTAATGCAGAGCACATTAGCAGGCTGCTCAAATCTACATTTGTGTTAGTTAAGACGTGAGAACACACATTATAAGCAGGCGGTGTTTGCTGAGTTGACAGCAATTCGATCATTAGCACTGACACCAATGACGGTATAAACTATTTCTCATTTTTCATCACAGCATCGTGACAACAATAGATTAGAACAGAGGTTTTCCATCCATACAGCCTATGAGCCAAAGTGTCTTTCTCTCATTCTCCCTTCACGCCTGCCATCGTCCTCTGCATCGCCTTTTCCACTCTTGCTCCGGCTCCTACCACATCTCACTCTTTAACCCCTCTCCTGTCTCTCTACAGAAGTCTTCAGGCCGAGGTGAATTACTGCTCTCCCTCTGTTACCAGTCCACCACCAACACTTTGACTGTCGTGGTCCTCAAGGCTCGCCACCTGCCCAAGACTGAGAACAATGGACCTACAGGTACATCAACAAACCTTTGCATTTGCAGGCCAACAAATATATGTGTGCTTGCACGTCCTCCACATGAACAGCATGAACAGATGAGAACAAAATCATTGTGCTCACAGCCCCGATTACTTTGGATGCTCTGATAGTTGCTATAATGACACCACCACTGCTCTAAAGTAATCTGATCAGGATGTGATAGAGAGCACTTTAGGGACAACCACACACACACACACACACACACACACACACACAGAAGTGTTACAAAACCAGCCTCTTTTGTCCTCATCTCTAACATCCATCATTTCTGCTCTATCGATCGCTGTATTGATCTAACGTAGGAATAACATGCCACTTTCCAACTCCTGCAGGGATGCCACTTCTCTTGTCTTCTTAGTTTCTTCATCCACTGTTGATCTTCTTCTTCTCTAGATCCGTATGTCAAGGTGAACATGTACCATGGAAAGAAGCGCGTGTGCAAGAAGAAGACCCATGTGAAGAAATGCTCCCCCAACCCAGTCTTCAATGAGCTCTTTGTCTTTGATCTGCCCTCCGAAGAGGGCCTGAGGGACACCAGCGTGGAGCTGCTGCTGCTGGACTCAGAAGCAGGCAAATCACGCAGTCCCAACACTGTCCTCGGGCGCCTTGTGCTGGGTACATCGGCAGCAGGCACTCCCGGCGAGCACTGGAGGGAGATATGTGACCACCCGCGTCGGCAGATCGCCAAGTGGCACGCCCTGTCAGAGGATTAGAACGCTGGGGGGTGTGTTGGTGGATTCTGACGTCCATATCCAATCTGGTCCAACCATGAGAGGGATGGAATGAGGATGGGCAGGCCACTACCCATTGAACTTTCAGTGAGGGCGGGTGGGAAACAAAGGGGAATTTTTGTTGAGAGCGTCATTTGAAGTGATGTCATTCAATCGGCCATTCAATCACTTGTCTTTGAAGTTATTGGGGTTCAGTGGGGAGGAGGGGGCATGACAAAGGAAACCCCATAGCTTTAAACAATCCCAAAGACTGTCACAGAAAATCACCTGGTAACATGCAACATCATCTCCATGGCAAAAACCAATTGTCACGGTAACCGTGTGCAGTGCAGAAATGTCTTAAATGTCGCTCTTCTTTTCTTCCTCTTCCTCTGCTTCTTCTTCTTCTTCTTCTTCTTCTTCTTCTTCTTCTTCTTCTTCTTCTTCTTCTTCTGCATCTTCTTCTTCTTCAGCTCTTCCTCTTATAAATAGTAACCAAATCCATCATACGAAAACCAGAATGAACCACATCTGACAATGCTGTAAAAATGTGGATTATTAAAGTTTATTTTATAATGACAATGTTCTCTTCATAAAGATGTAGATTGTTTTTATTTATTTGCTTTTGTTTTGTACTCTTTTGGTTCATTTGTTGACCATGTTTTGTACAGTAAGTATAAGTGGTATTTCATATATCATTACTTAAGTACAAGAAAGCCTAAATTAGGTGGTTTGAGAAAAGACTGGAACAGACTGAGTGCATTGGGGACAGTAACTGTGGATGCACGTGTGTGTGTGTGTGTGTGTGTGTGTGTGTGTGTGTGTGTGTGTGTGTGTGTGTGTGTGTGTGTTTTGATGTGAGATTGTGTAACTTGAATGTGTGAGTGCGTGGGTGTGTATGTTAGCTCAGCAAGCCACATAATGTTTACCGTAGGTGTTTTGTCCCCTTTACTGTGAGCACAAAGACAGCTGAAATGTAAATGTACGTACCTTACTATAAAATATGGCAAGTTCTGAGAAACAAAACAGAGTTTGCAGTCTTTCTTTCACATTACACACTGCAAAACACTGATAGTGTTTTTGTATTCCCAATTTTACTTTCTAAACAACACATCATCTGAATTGTTACTACTACAGAACATAAACTGAGCATGGATTTGCACACATCCTCACCTCCACCACTCTGGGGATGACATCATTGGGCTTCTTTCCAAGTCTGATGATGTAATAGCTGCTGAGTGGCTAAGTGCTCAGGGATGAAGTAATCTTGTCTGAATTTAATATCAGCTAAGTGGTTCAGTGAAGGAGGGCAGCTGGCTCAGCATGCGTACTCCCCCTTTTTCTTCTGTTCTTTGTTCCTTAAAATATAGATGAATCCAAAAAGTCTTTTTATTACCTTTGTTTGACTTCGGCATGTACCCTGGCTGTTTCCAGCCTTTCTTCCGTCTCCAGTCTTACACTGGGTTACATCATGTGCTTGTTGGTGGAGCCTCAGGAGAAGCAGGATATTCTGTCACTATGTACTTCCTCAGTGTCTCTGAGCTGCAAGGTCACTCTCTGACGCTGGTTTCTATTTTAAATCTCTGCTGTCATCCTTGAAGCAATAAAATATATCCAAGCAACATGCACCATCTCTCCTATCCCCCTATTCATCCCCTCCTCTTGCTAACCTATTAGAGTTAAGTTCTCCTGAACAGGGACCTTGAATTTATTTTAAGGGTGTTTTGAGAATTGTGTCAGTGATTGCAGTCCAAGACTTTATAATGAGCAGACTGGAAAGGTAAACATCTCTCAACTCTGGAGGCAAAAATATACTTTGAACATATTTAAACAACAGCCCCATACTCCAAGATTAGGAAAGTCATGAATAAATGAAAAAAGGAAATGACCATATTTATTTAAAACTGCATTAATCAAACCATTTATGAGTAATGAGTCAAATAACTTTTGTTTTACTCTTTCCTTTCGGTGGATTGTGATGGTTTTTAAACTTTAACTTTACCTTTACTGCTCTAATCGATGTACTACAGCTTCTAGCAGCAGCAATTCAATCCAAATTGAAAGAGAAGTGAATAAAGGATTTTACTTACATAATGACAGAAACATACCTAATGTTGCTTGATGTTCAAGCAGGTAATTGTTTGCTGGTGGTGTCAAGTCAAGTGTATGGCAGTGATGGTAAGGATGTGTTCATAGAGGTAAAATCACACTGTGATTTCTCAAATGAAATACACCCCATCATCTAAAATCCTTTCCCCAACTCCTTCTTTTTACTGTAGTTTTAAGAAATTCATCATTTGTTTAAACTGGTGCTAAAGTCTTCTTTTATGCCTTCCCTTTTTACCAAGCCTGTAATTAATGGTATATACCCTTTCAATGTTGAGAGATGTATGCCACAGTAATACAAAACATGATGGATGAAGGTGGTGGTTTGAAAGGAAGAAAACATTAAATAATGACAGATCTAATTAATTTTTCACAAAGCTTTTAGGTTTTCTTTTGATGGCAAATGACATATTTACCATGCTGAGAACAATGGCTGTTCTAGACCATTCAGTGAAGCAGGCTTTAATTATTCTTTTCATTTGGCTTTCTTTTTTTGCTTTGCCTTAAAGAGTCACACTCACCAGTGAAAAGTCAGCCACCTCCTCAACATGTAGCCACACAACCTGCTAATTCACAAGTCGTTCCGATTTCACAGTTATCTTATCAGTGCAGTAACTCACATCAGTCTCAAGAGCCTAATAAGTGAAAAACCTATCTTAGCAGTGTTGGTGTGAGTGTGTGTGTGCACGCATATGATGTGTGCAACAAAGTGATTTGTCCTAATTAGAGAACGTCTGGAAGACCACATGAACCAAATTCCATATCTCTGATCTTATTAACGCCTCTCATCACACCACTGTTAAGCAACATTCCTCTTGCTCTGATCTAATTCATCCCCTCTCTGTGCTGCTGCAGTTCAATGCTTTTAGCGGTCAAAGAAAAAGAGACTTCATTGTTAATTGCTGGAAATTTCAGACAGAGAGAGAAGATTACATTAAATATAAATAAAGTCATCACTTTTTTTCCTTGTTACTTAAAGATTCAGTCCATGACTTTTAAGAATAGGTTTTAAATGCTCTTGAAGTGTCTATATGAGTAGGGATGATCCAGACTGAATGAACAGCACTGACAGCAGTACAAAGATATTTGTGTTTAACTCAGGTTGGATAGTTTACTGGTATGATTGCTGCCCTCTATGTGGAAAATTTGTAACCCATCTCCACTAGTGGTCCTTATCTCATTATACTATCCTGTCTTTGCCTTGTACCTTCTATGCTTTGGAAATGACAAAATGTAAAAGTTTTCAAGTGAGGCTCATCCTTTCAACCAGTCAGAGAACTGCTTTTACTTCTGCTTGATCTTATTTTGCAGAACTCTCATTTACTATAATTTCAGAATGGCAAATTATCTGAAGTGCTGGGCAGGATGTGTAGAAGTATAGCACAGCAGGGAAAGCGATGACTGGCCAAAGCAGAGTGAATTCATTTCAAGTCTCATGCAGATTACGTTGGACCAATATACTTAGTATTTGATTGCACCAATAAAACATATAAATACAGTATCTTAGAAAAGACTTTAGTGTAGGGCAGACTGACCATTTGTAGAATGTAGTATATAAAAAAATTACATGGAATATGTCTATATTGCAGTTGAAATATTTAATGATGCTAACACTTGTGCTTACCTGACACCATTTAGTCATTTAGCCTGGAGCTGCTAGCATACCCTACCTAATTAATAATTATTCATTTATAAATTATAATTCAAAGCTCTAATCAGTTTGCATTATTATTAAATACTGTTTGCATATACAGGTCACTAATGAGCAAGAATACTGCTGTTGTTAATTTGTTAATATTAGTTAGCTGCACTATTGCACCTGGTAATAACAAGGTATTTCTGCTTTTAATAATTTTAGTAACAACAACAACAACAACAGCAACAACAACAATAATAATAATAACTACTTTGTTTATCCCCTTGGAAGCTCTTGTACATACTGTACATATACTGTACAGTATGATTCTATTAGTTTGAACTTTCTTAAGCTTTTCTTTTTATGTTTACGTTTATATTTAGTCATTTCGCAGATGCTTCTATCCGAAGTGACTTAGAAGTGAGGTACAAGGCAACCAACATATCTAAGCCAAGCAGAAAAACATTCAATTCAAAGTGCTGTAAAACGAAATGTTTCTATTTCATAAAGCATAAAGTTACATACTAAATATGCACAATACTCCTCTGAAGCACAACTACAAAGGATTCATCTGCAGGAGGAAGTGATGGAATGAGGAGAGGAAAGTTTGCAAAGTGAGACTACAGGAGTGGAGGAGGAAGTAGATAGATAGCTGGAGGGAGGAGGAGGTGAGACGAGATTCAGATAGCCTGACAGGAATGGAGGGAGGTGTGGAGAGGGATGACATAGCACCATGTTGAGATGTGAAGAAGAGGAGTGAGAGAGGACTGATACGAGATAGATGAGCTGGGAATGTGTTCGTTTGGTTGGTGAATAGCTGATGCGCGTGGGTTTGCAGACAGCCATCTAGGTGGGTATCTGAGGGTCATTTACTGATAATGAAAAACAGGTAACTGTGAAATAAAGAGACTGAAGCACTGAATGACAGTGACAATGAAACACCTGACGACTTCAGTAGAATATACAAGAGAGCGGACTGAAAGAGACTTCTTAATGGTGAAGGACAAATCGGCCAAACGTCCTTATGTGTCCATCATTTTATCTTCTAGCAGAAGTGATCAAATTGTGTCTGTAAGGTGTGTTACATATACTGTAGTCAACAAAACATGATAGTTATGCAAGCCTGGTTTAATTTTATGCAATACATCACTTCAAGGATGCACCATTGTCACAAGGAGGAGGAGGAGGCACAAGAGGAGAACAGAATCCACGACTGACAATGTAGAGAACGGGCATACTTATATAACACCTTATCAATGCTCAATCTTTACCTGAGGCATGCTGTAGCAGACAAATATGAGAGAGGACGAGAGGTGGAAACAGCGAGGAGTGAGCAGTGGAGGGAGAGGAAGATGAAGCAGAGAGAAGAAGGCGAACTGTATGTGTGTTGACCAAACTTCAAAGACCCAATGAATTATTAATTGACACAGCATTTCCATACATCCACTGTCTCTACTGACTTTTGGTTTTGTTGGGCACCAGCCTTTACCCCATCAACATCAATCACAGAACTGTCACAGATGACAATTGCAGCCATCGAATCACTTGATCTGTGCTTGAGGTTCAGGTATTGGGACTGTGGGAGGAAACTGCAGCACTGGAGGAAGTGCAAGAAATTCACACGGGCATTTTTCTGTGAAACAAAAATATCAACCACTCAGCCAGTGTGCTGGCTGTATTGCCTTTCATTTGATCTTTTTAAAAAAAAAAAAAAGTTTTTAGGAGCTGAAATTATGAACTGCAAAAAAACATCACTGTACAAAGGCTGTAACTTTGATTTGGTAATCCATTATAATGTTATAAAGAATATTTTACATTACATTTTATTGCTCCACACTGTTTTAAACATGCTATTGTTTGAAATATGGATTCAAATGATGGTATGGCAAAATCTCAACAAGAATATCATGTAATAGATGATGATGATTTTTTCTTACTTTTCCACTTCTGATTTTCCACCAATATAAAATTCTTCATTCTGACTCCACTGTTTCAGATCAACAGTCTTCTTGTAATGGCCCTTTAGCAAAAAAAGACCTTGGATGCTGTTTAATATTATTGAAATTCATTCTTTTAGGCTTTCTATTGCATTATAAGCCATTTTGGAAATAATCCAGACTTAGTGCATGTTTCAAACGACACTGATCACTGAGTCTAAAGGGACAGTAACGTTAACCATCGGTCTCAGTCACGATGCTTACATCATAGCACACGTCAACACACACACACACACACACACACACACACACACACATACTAATTGCCTCTTTCTAACAGGTACTAAAAGGCTGCACATTAGCCAGGTTGTGAGAGCTCAGAGAAATAGATTAGTTAGGGTTCAAAACCTTTAGAGAGGAAAAGGTTGGTTAATGAGCACTAACGTCTGCAGGGTCACAGTGATGAGCTCACAACATGTGGCAGGCAGTGTCACTTTTCATTTCAATGTTTAATTTAATGCTACTTCCTTTATTTTTTATATTTTTGCTACATTTAATTAGTCACTGTGTAGATCTGTGACGTGCACTGCTTCAATGAATGTTCCATTAAGTCAGACTAGGCAGCAGCTTTTACTTCCGAACAGGAGGCAGCGTCGCTGATTAACAGCCCCACAAGGAGCAACTAATCAGCTGCTTTTGTGTTTCCTGAATTGAAAATCTAGAGGTTCTAGGTGGTCTACTTCACATAGCTGTCTCTAATCTCCAATGTAACATCCTAGCGACCTTTTATCTATATGTAAAATCTATTATCTCTGCTTGGCAGCAAAATGTAGTACTTGAAGTATCCCACCAGGCATAGAAAGAAACCACCAAAGGAAACCTTACATTGTGAGGTACCTCAACATGACTTTGTTGTAAACGCTATGGTGTTCTTCGAAGTATAGAGATGTTGAATAAACAAGAATATTAGTTTACTTTTTCATTTGGAGGGAAACCATATGGCAAACATTGGAGTAAGTTCCAAAGATGGATTTTTCTAATTGCCATTCTTCTTGAATTTAAGTAGATTTCTAAAATACATAAAATGGGGGTTTATCATGCGGACAGGGTTTTTAAAATATGTGTAGGAGAAAATGATTCGTTTGTAGTTAGAATTTTAAAAACAAATAAAAATAAATGAAACCTGACCAATAGTTTGCCTTCATCCATGGTCCTGATGAAAATCAAACAAAAAGAAGTTCAGGTTTTCAGAAAATTTGCCCTCCACCTACAACGTCCCAACCAATCAACACAATACAGGGCATTTCAACATATAAAGGAGTAAAGGACCCACATGGGTTGCCATGGTAACGGTAGTGCCACAGGTGCCTATCCTTGAGAAAGGCAGCAAACAAGATAGACTGCAAGATCCGGATGGGTTTACAAGGCAGAGCCTGTAAAGCCACAGCCACCTGGGGACTGCACAGTGTGTGTGAGTGAGTGTGTGTGTGAGAGTGAAAAAGACAGATTTAGGCTTGTACACAGAAACAAAAGGTTAAAAGCAGGTTTGCCGATCTCTCGCCTCAACATTACCATTGCTGTCATGGCAACAGACCATTGTAGCTGTTCCCGGATGCAGGAGGGCAGTGAAAAACATGATCTGCCGAGGGAGAGGATAACAAACAGAGGAAGAGAAGTTGGAGGAGAAGCAGGAGGGACATCAGAAAGGAGGCAGGAGATTGATGGAGGAGGGAAACGGGGTGGAAAGGAGAGACTCAGGGGGGTGGGTGACTCGACCAGCCTGAGCGGCCTCGCTCTGTTGGCCTGGAGAGGACACAAAAGTGGAACAGAGACAGTGTGAGATAATGGGAGTGAAAGGAAAAAGGTGGCATGGCTGTTGCTTCCAGTGACGTTCACAGTGCTGATGGGCGTTATTGAACAACTACGTTTTTATGTTTGGGGTTTAAAATAACTTAAAAAAAACTGAGGCATAGGCTGTAAAAAGTGATAGGTCAATTTGAAGGAAAAATAAATGGAAAAAAGAGAGATGGAGGGATTAAACAACACAGCAGTCAATCTTAACAGTGAACTGTCTCTTGGGTTCACTTCATTTGTCTGTCATTGTCCGCAGGGAACAAATCTCTGGAGACAGAAAGAAAGCAGGAGGAGATATAAAGTCCCAATCACCTCTTATTGTCATCACACAGCTTAAACTCAGAGCGTAAATGGACATTTGTAAACACATGTTTATATAGGTAATGACACTGCAAAACAAAAAAATGAACCACTTTAATTTATTCGTCATGTTATTAAGAATAGACTTCTTGTTTTATTTCCAAAGGGCATAGACAAGAGAGACCAAGAGAAAACACACCAATAATCTGACACACTGAGTCACATGTGTGAGTGCGCATATGGTGCAGTGTTTCTCTAAATTGCTAGTGCTTATTTGAGAGTGACAAGTAAGGTTCATGTTTTAGACTGTCTGCCAGTGAAAGGCAATCTTTTCCTGTGATTGACTGTAAATTTCCTGAGTAAGAACACGCCATTAAAGTGTGTGAGTCAGCTTAATGAGTTTGTCTACAGCTCATTAGTCTTCAGCCCACATTGAAGAGTTGAAGCAGGACAGAATTTGCATCACTGTCTTTTATAATCATTCCATATTATTCTTTTTTCTTTAGCATCTCTCAAGTACAAATCATTTTCAAACAGCACTCCTCAGTTCAGGGATTTCCTGCAGGACTGAATGAACGTTAGCCCCAGGCTAAATTGTTGATTTGTTAGTTAGTCTACAGTTAGGTGTTGTGATTTCTTCATGCTTGTTTTAATATACCAATCAATGGTTCTGGGTCTCTTCACATCCACAACCATAAAGAAAGTCTTAATAAAGTATTGCCTGCATTTGGACTTGAGTTTTTAATAGTCAAAACATTGGAAAAGGTTCGTGGTAAGTTAAAATATAAATTGATATTGTATTGTTTTGCATTGTATCACATTTAAAGAACTATGAAATCCAATGTTAAGAAAGACCAGTCCACCAAATGTAAAACAAGTCACCCACCTCTGTTTTAGTGCACCGTGCTTTGTTCGCACTGTCAGCAGACACGGTGCAACACTGACCCCCTGGTTTTGATTTTTTAAGATTGGATCTCTAGTGGTCACTGTAAAAAATCTAAATGTTCAGAGAAATGAGTTAGCAGCAGAGGTAGCCACTGAATCATTCATAAACAGTTTTCCTTGGACATTTAAAATGGAAAGCTGATTTTGTTTCTTGGAGTCTCCAGTCTCTTTGAGTTCGGATTTCCACAGCAGCATGTAGATACAGAGGCAGGGGGTGGCTAATGGTCCGCAGAGATGTAGGCAGATAGAGATCAAAACACCAACCAAATCTGAGCACAGAATTGTGTGAGCTTGTGAGATACGTGCGAATTTCAGCCCTTGTTCACGGACATTTTACACCCCAAGGTGATACATCAAGGCAGAGATAAATGTTTTTGATCTCTCCCACACTTCCCCCTCTCTCTGCTTTTCATTCATCTCCATCTCTCTACCACTTTTTCTTTATTGCTCTCATTGAACCATTCTCGGTGCAATTTTCAGAGCATCCTCTCGTCTTCCTCACAGCATCATCGCTCAGATGCAGCTCTTGTTACACACCAGCCTCCCTGTTCTCTCACTGCATTCCCTGCGGCCAGTAGCCTGTCACGGAGATCCATCAGTCACAAGTCACACACACACACACACACACACACACACACACACACACACACACACACACACACACACACACCCTTGATCTCTGATCCTTCTTTCTCACCAATATCAGTCTTCTGTCATGTTGTAAAACCACAGAGCTCGTATATCCGCCATCGATTGCCATTCACTTCTCCTCCTCATTTCCTAGTGTTTGGCTAGTTGACTTCCATACATACTATAATATACAATAAAAAAATATGATCTTCCTTTATTTTCAGTGAAGGAAAAACCACATGAATAAAGAAATAAATGGATGGGGTCAAGTATCGACGTCACTGATACCAGCGCTACAATTTGACTCACTTGCCAAGGCACTGCACTGCAAGACAACTGACAACACAGAGGTATGCACATAATCTCTATTATCACACACAGACACACACAGACACACACACACACTCCTCACACTTTGGATTCTGCTCATGTTTAACACTAAGCTCGGTGTAATCACTTGCTTAACCTTTTGCTGACGCTCTGTCATTTGTTATGAGTGCAGATACGTGTCTACAGTAACTACACGAGAAACACTTCACTCTGACTGTGATACCGATCAAATGGCCATAAGTGCTCTTTCAGAATACTGAATAGTTAATGTAATGACTTGATGTCGTCCATTAGTGGCTGCACTGATATCCTATCACTAGGAAACCTTCACTGATAAATCATGTTTTTAATGGTCGCCTTTAATGACTGTGGAGTTATTACAATGTTTCCACTCAGTGAGATTTTGGTGCCTAATAGTGACGGTAAAAGTCATCATGTACCTGACTCTTTTGGATCAGTTCACTCAAACATTTGTTCTTTTGGCTCTGGTATTTTATGCCTTCTTGGCAGGTCATCAGTTTCCGCCGTTTTCGGTTTCGTCTAGACGTTTAGTGAACAAAGGAATAAAAGGGCCAAGGGAGCCATTCACCACAATTCACATGACCTGAATACTGCACATGACTCTCGTGTCATTCTTTAGGTCTCAATCACATGACTCTTATGATTCTTTGGTTCCCTCATTCTCATATCTTTCCATTGTGTCATTCATGAATTAAGTTGGCTTTGGATCACAGAATACAGCTATCAGATAAGGAGCTAGAGTCAGAATGTACCGGGAACAAAGTCATTTGCTTCTTTATGATTTTTTCACTTCAGCTATAAAAGGATCTTTCTGTCTGCCTTCTCTGTGAAGGCAGACATCTTTAGATTTTCAAGTCAAACGTTACCCATAACTACAATTCTCTGTCTGCATTGAAACAGAGCCTACATTATAGTGCCAACATACTTGTTTTGAGGTCCCAGTAAAATTCACTCGCTCACCAACTAATCCAAACTCCTCCACACTTCTTGTTCTTCCGATTTAACAGGAGCAACCTGGATTTGAAGATGTAAGTCTGGGCCAAGAACCCCAGAGACAGGTAGCTGCTGTGGGCTTAGTGGAGGGTCAGCACAGGTTTGTCTTGTGCACATATGAGACTGGCGGTCACACGTGTTCTCACTGACAGGGCGGGGAAAGAGACTCATGGGCAGGCTGACAGACTGCGTGCAAGAATGTGCTGATGCTGCATCTCAGAGGTGTCAAAAGCATCTGAAATCTGCATTTTGCTGCTGTATTGAAATGCAGCACAATGGGTCTTCAGAATTAAAATGTAACCTCTGCTACACTTCCAGCTAGACTGTGCAGCCTATCTAGAAAGTGGGAGCGCAGATAAGGAGCACATGAGATCAGAGGAATGAAGATAGACGAGCAAAGCTGAGTTTATCGATTTTTCTCAGACGTTGGCAGAACAACCTACACATTTACTGATGTGGAAAGGGATGCACATACACACACATATGCAAAGTTGATCGTTAGGGCTTAGCCTCCACAACGATCCCTTGTCTTCATCTGCTGCTGCTGGTTAATTGCTCAGCAGCTGGAGGGAAGAAAGGAGGTTATCGACCAGCTCGACACAACAGTGTCCCTCATTTCAATCAAATGACTCTCAAAGGACACAAAGGGCTGGGCTGCTGCAAGATTAAAATCTCCCTTCACAGTATTTTCAAGAAATTGTTATGCAGAAAGCATCTACAGTACAGGGTTTATAAATCTGCAAAGAGAACAAATCATATTTTTAGAACAGCACAAACTGTAAGGTATGAAACCAGGTCACAAGGAAAATGAAATGAATTCTAAGTGCATGCTGCTTTTTTAATTTGAGACATTTGCAGTTGACTGAGGATACGTGGGTAGAAACACAAGCTAAGGTTAATCAGACGTATCATCCGAGATCAGCGTGAGTGTAATTAAAAAGGAAGTTTTATTTCAAGATGTGCTTAATACATATTTGTGCCACAATATAAAGGCTCTTCTATATATATTGTATCTTTATGTTATTGTAACTTTAGTTTGAAGGTTTGAGTCTCAAAAGTGAAGGAATACATAAACAGATAATATAAACTGAAATTTGAAATAAGAATATGAGTGAGATGTGGCTTATAATTGTGTTTACCATGTACTAATATGATACTGTATCTTGTCAATCAATTTTCTACTTTAAATGTAGGTTGTTGCTTTGCAAGAAGACTGTGGAAGTTGTCCAATCTTATTCTAGCAGGAGATCACAGTAATAAAAGTGCCTTACAATTCCTCTGGTTACCTTTCCTTGTTTACTTCCCAGACAACTTTTGCAATAAATAAAAGTGTTTTCTCTCAGTCATGAACATTGCACTTATTTCACCTCCTAGCATTTAAATTGATAGTGAAATGAAACAAGTAGATTCTAAAATAAGAGATGTTAGTTTCCTCTCCAGCAAGGCGCCACAATATTTATTTATTTCCGTTTATTTTCAGCGGCAGCTCAGAGAAAAGAAGATAAAATGCTGATCTAACATGCGGCCTTTTGGGGGAAAGCATCGCAAACTCCCTGTCAAGCTTTCACTGAAAAACTGCTGTTTTCACAGCCTGAGATCAAACAACTGACATAAAGTGCTCAATAAAAACTATTTTAAGATCAAGGACGTTGTATCAAGGCTCTCAGCTCAGCTCTGGTGGGGCACATGAAATTGCTGGATATTTTTAATACAGTTTAAACCCTGCAAAGTCTAAATTCCTAACGGCTCAGATCACACATGTTTTATTAAGTCATTTGAAAAGTAAACACTCAGCTCAAAGTTGAAGGTTGTCGGTGTAAATATATTTTCCCATAAACCACTTAATTTAAGACCCAACATACTGAAATCCATAGCATTGTACATGCTCTGCATCTGACACAAAATGCACAGCCTAACAATCTTAAACGCTAAAACACAGAAATGGAAAGGTTTTAAAGTGTAAAGTATCTGCACAGAGAAACAAACAATACTACACTGTAGGGTCAATTTGACAGCGCATCAAACATTAATGGTTTTCACAAGGGAGGTCAAAGGACATTGATTGGTGTTGCGTTCAAGGGCACCTTTCAAGAGCTGGAAACTGAATCCACTCTGGGATTCCCTTGTGACAGAATGACTCTTTAAATGTCAATGGAGGAAAATACCCTAAACGGTACTCATTTTACTTTCATTCACATGTACGCTTTAACTCTGAGACCACAAACACACAAAGAACACACGGCCCTCTTGAGCTGGAGTTGAGTTAAATGTCAGCTCAAGAAGTTTGACTGCTGTGATTTTAATCTGAGGAAGGACATTGGAGCCTTAAGTTGTTCAAACGTTGCTGCAGGAACTATTTCAGCCCTAGATAAAGTCAAACACTGTAGATGATTATTTCTCCCAGGGTTATCTTTGTTTTTGTATAAAGCCACGGATCTGATGATTCCCCTTTCTAACCTTTAAGGCCAAAGAAACAAGACTTCAGTTGTTACAAAGTGATAAAATACGGATTTCTTTTCTCTACATCGAACCAGAACAAACACAAGTCAAGTAAAAAATGTAAGAGTTGAATTTGGAAGCCGAAATGAAAACTGGGTGAAAAGTTCACTTAAATCAAATGTTGTATGGTACAATAATGCCAATAAATAGCTAATAACTAGCAGTTCAGTTGACCTCATCACAAAGAATGGAAACCATGTGAAGCAATTTTGGCACAGAACAACAGCACTGATTATGTGCATAGAACATTTACCTGATAGTCAAGAGGAGCTGTAGGATCACACTCCGCCACTCAGGAAGCTTTTAAGAAACAAGTCAATGCTGTGGACATCAAGTTCAAATGACAGGATGTTACAGGGGATTGTCTGGCCTTGGATTGTGCAGTACACAATGAAGAAGACAGAAACCTCAAGATTTAGGATTTAGGAAGTATAATTCGTGCTGTGTGGAATGTAAAGCATGCATGGCACAACAAAGAAGAGTCAGCAGTCCATCTGCATCAGAAAGGTCACTCCTTTGAAAACCGCAGTGCAGTGCAGTGGTACAAGGTGTGAAGAAAACCAATCATACTAAGGGGCAATGACCCGCTCTCAACAGGAGTGATGGCCTAAGGCATAATCTCTCTAGGCAGCAGCTCAACAGCAGCAACATAAATCCATCCAGAACACAAATGTTATTTGTAGATACAGAGAGTATGGAAACTAATTTTCAAATAAGTATCTGTTGATAGTGGATATATATATATATATATATATATACATATTATAATATAATATATACAAGTCTGTCTTCATTTCATCAGGCCTGATGTCACTCTGGCTAAACAAGCTCATGCCTCGATAAAGCAGGCAGTTAATCCATGCAGTCATGTGCACAACACACAGCTGGTGTATCACATTGTGCTGAAGAGCTCAGTAGTCTCAGGTGGTGAGTCACACACACATCGCAGTCACTCACCACCTCCATGTTGTCTGCTCTCTTTTCCTCCAATGTCGTATATGAATTTAATTGGATTAGATTCAGATGTCCTCATTTTTGCACGAGCCAAACGAAGAGACACTTGCGGATGGAGAATTAGAGAGCGAGAGAGGGCTATATTTAAAATCCCTCCTCATAGTGTCCAAACCAGATTATATTCACTGTGTCTGTGAACTCAGTCACTGTCTGCCAGACAGAGTTTTTGGGCTTACTGCAAAATATGCAAACTGACTATACCACACATGGGGATCAAATGTGAATACACCTTTGTATGCACATAGAATATGAGTAATAAAAAATACATTTTTAAATTTCAAGTGAAATGCTTCTTATGGTACATAAGAGGCAGATAAATAAAGAGCTTTCATCACCTTGTCATGACGAAGGTAGGTTTAGGTTTAGGTTTAATGTTTCACTATGAATATTTGACTAGTTTGTTACCTTCAAATGGTGGCAGAGCTACTGCCAAGCCTTAGGAAGTATTATGTTTTCACGTTTCGACTAAGGTCGATCATTTAGGTGTGCAGAGATTCTGTTGTTGAAGCCTTAGGAGGTAACATGTGCCGTTCATAAACATGGTGATTAATGTGAAGGTTTAACATTATCCATTGCTAAACCCTAGTCACAGAATGCCAGTGTTACAGAATATATTATGTTATTGTGCTTCTAAAGACATATGGCACTATTGCAACGATGGAAAGATAGGAATCTAAAGCTTACCTCTCCTCCCATCAATGTCACTGTGATGTTCTATACCAAAATCCTTAATTTGAGGAAAAACACAATATAGAGATCTTCAACATTATTATCAAAAGTAAAAACATAGTTTTGTTTCATCATGAAACTGTGATAGAACAAATTACAACTTGATGCAAAGTCACTATTACAGTCTATTAACTTTCATTAAAGGGCAACACTGCAGTACAGATGCATTGATAGGAAAGATCACTGGCGGGGACGAAGTAGCCTACAGGAGGGAAGTGGCCAGTTTAGTGGCATGGTGTGAGGACAACAATCTCACCCTCAACACAGTCAAGACAAAGGAGATGATAGTGGACTTGAGGAAAAAGAGCTCAACTCACCAGCCACTGTTTATTCGAGAGCTTGAAGTGGAAAGGGTGAGCAGCTTTAAATACCTGGGGGTCAACATCGGTATGTCTCCCAAGATCCTCCACAGCTTCTACAGCTGTGTTGTGGAGAGCGTCCTTACTAGCTGCATTACTGTGTGGTACGGCAACACTACTATGGCAGACCGTAAACGTCTGCAGAGAGTGGTGAAGACTGCTGAGAGGATCATCAGAACTCCACTACCCTCTCTGCAGGCCATTTACCATCGTAGAGTTCACAGGAGAGCTGCTACCATCCTCAAAGACCCCACACATCCCCAACATGGACTGTTCACACTTCTCCCCTCAGGACGAAGGTACTGTGTGAAATGCAGGACGTCCAGACTAAGCAACTCCTTCTTTCCCTCAGCCATCAGACTCTTAAATGCATAACTTCCACAACATACAATATGTTACCATATTAATGATACTGCTGCTGTACTATTTGCACATTTTGTACTGCACTATTTTGCACATACTATTTGCACATACTTTATTTTATTTTATTAACATTACCTGATTCTATTTATTTACTTGTATTCTATTCTTATTTCTAACCCCTATTGTATTGTACTGTTTTCAGCTCTTGGCTTTCACTGTGGACGGCAAAGACAGAATTTCATTGCACAGGGAAACTCGTTTCCTCACTGTGCAATGAAACACTTTGAATCTTGAATCTTGAATTTGTTAGCTGTTATACCTGGGCCATCAGGTATGTGTGTGGTGTCCTGTCCTGTTGAGGACACCAGATGAGCCAGAATTATGAGATAGTAATTTCAAATTTTGATGTAGTCAGTCAAAATTAATCAAATAGAAATTATGACAATGTTTACAACTAAATGAATTTAGTTTATTATCATTTAAATCTCTAACTTTAAATTTTGAATGAGCACATTTACTCTTATTCTACTTATTTAAAAATGTATACTGCAATCAAACCTTTGAAATTATAGCTACAAGTTATGACTAGCTACAAGTGCAAAATATATCAAAAGGTACTAGATCAGTTAAATTGTTTTTAATCTGCTAGTTTGAAAACCCAGTCTTAGCTCAGATTTTGAGCAGCTATGACATTATCACTGTATTGTGACTTTGGTTGTCTTGTCTGCAGCTACCATTGAGGTCAAGTGACCATGTGAGTCACCACATAGAAGAAAAGTGTTTGGTATAAGAAAGAAGCAAATATGTAAAGAGAATGAAGCTCCAATCCTCAATTATCTCTTTCACACCTGTCTGTCTTTTCACTCCTTGATGCTTATTCTTAATGAAGATGAAAAGACTTTATTAATAACGGTTATGGTCCGCTTCTGCCACTGGCAGGTTAATGTTTGAGACATTGCATTGTCTGTCTCACTGATCAAGAGGGAGCCTCCTCTCTCTCTACTGGATATGTAAAACACAAACATGCACCTGCCTAAACATGCAGCAAAAATAGTTTGCAGCCTTGTCTGGCTGGTCATTTCTCCAGAAGACAGCCATGAAGACGCCTGAAACCAGAGGAGGTTCTTGCTGCAGTCTCCTGAGAAGCATGAGGAGGATTCATCTGAGAGCAAAGGGGCTGTGGACAACAGGTAAGCACACTTACATCAATTTATTTGTCAGTTTCTTTACTGTTACCCATTATGTATTATTGTCTAAAATAGCCATGGACTATTTATTTTTATTTGGCTCTGTATATTTGTCAATTTAATAATAAGAATGTGTATAAATTTGTTCATGTCATCTGATCATTTCTTTTGCTTTTGCAGGTTTGTAGCACCTTCTCCTGCCATCAGACACAGAGGTGAACCATGTGCCTGCTCTACCACGAGACAGACATCTCACCCTATAATGCCTATTCATGTCTATGGACCCCAGGTGGAACAACACCGAGTGCTTCAGGCGATGTCTCTTCTTGGATCAGGTTGGCAGAGCTCTCATTGCCCCGGCCATGGCAAACAGGAGCAATTTGCCCAGAGGACTGTTACAAGCCTGGGGCTTTCTTTTGTTAAAGAAAAACATGAATACACAGAAAACCTGGAACAATAATTATTGTCATTTTTGATTTATCTGCTGATTAATTAATTTCTCAAGCATTGAAATTTTTCTTAATATTGACTGAAAACCATTAATTGGGTGTTGAAACTCAATGTTTTGTGTTGATTAACTAACTGATCAATCAATCAATCATTTCAGCCCAACACAACTTTATTTAAAATATGTATCACATGAGCACAATACACTGTAAATTAAAGCACTTTCCCATAATAAATCAACTTCATTGATATAATAAAAGGCAAAACAAACGTCTTAATAAGTATCTAATTAACTATTTTATCTGATCAGCCCCTATCTTATATGAGATGGGACACTGGATATCAAGGAGCCAATCACTGATCATAAATGTGGCTCTATACTGGTGATGTTTTACTGCTTGACACATGAAAGCATGTTGACTTACTGTGTGCGTGTGGTGTACCAGTGGTTTAGTGGTGGAGAAGGAAGCCATCCAGAGCTGTGCAGCTCTCATAGTTTGAAAAAAGCACAAAGTATCCTCAGAGAGTCCTCCCTTCCAGGCAATCACCTGTTTGAACTGTTGCCCTTGGGCAAATAGTTCAGAAAAAAAAATTGTTTATCCAAAAGCAATAGCTGCTTTAAATGTCATCTGGTCTATCACTCCATCACTCCACAGTTAGACATGCTGTCTATAAATGAAAATGATTTGGTACTGTGGCTACTCCCAGTCAGGATCACTCCAAATGCACAATGCAGAACACTCAATTAGCTGAAAAAGACACCTAGAGTAACAGCTCATAACTCAAATGATTTACTGGAGCTGGTTAACATCTCTGTTCATAAATCAACCATGACTGATATGACTGTATCCTTGTATCCATGGCACAGCACTAAACGGTAAACCATTGCTCTTCAAAAAGCATTGCAGCACAACTGATGTTAGCAGAAGACCACCTGGACGCTCCACAACACTACTGGGAAAATGTCTTGTGGACAGAGAGGTAGAATTGTTCAGGAAGAACACACAGCAAGACATCATCCCAACAGTGAAGCACAGTGGAGGGAGCATCAGTACGTGGTGTTTTTTGGTGCCTTTGAACTCGGACAGCTTGACACTGTGGAGGAGGAAATTAATTCCCAAGTTTATGAAGTTATTCTCCGTGAGGTAAAACAAAATGAAAAACATCTGTAAAGCTTCTGAAGCTGAACATTTTTGCTGAAAGCTTGTTTTTTTATTTTAATCCTGTGAGGTCATGACTGAGTCAGAGTTAAGGTTACGTGAAGTGTGAAGCGTGTGCACACGAGCACCAGAAAGTGGTTACAAAGTGATCAGCCTCAGTAAGTATCATGTAGACCTAAGTTGCAAAATAAAAAAAGGCTGTGTGAGTGTTTGCGTCACAGTTTTCCTCTTTCGTATGTGAGAAGGTGAGGTAGAAAAAGAACAATGAGAAATATCCATTACCATGGAAACAGCTGGAAATTCAGTCGTTTCTCCTCCTCTCCTCTCCTCCTCTCTCCTCTCCTCTCCTCTCCTCTCCTCTCCTCTCCTCTCCTCTCCTCTCCTCTCCTCTTCTCTCCTCTCCAATACCTCTTAAAGACAGCGTTGTAATTTCATGTCGTGCTTTTTATGTATGTGTGTGTCATGTGTGCACCACCCTCTCAGTCCAGCTGTCTCCTATGCAGTTCCAGTATTTCACTGTTTACCCAGCAAAAGCCCTGAATATAATAAGGCGATTATCTCTCTACTGTTGACTTCTGGGAAAACTCGAACGCTAAGTACAATGATGTGAAAATTGCATCTTGAACTCCAGATGGGCTGTAATTTCAGCCCCTCATTTGTGATGCTATCAGAGCCTCATGCTTCATTTGCTTTAGAGATTGGATTCTTTTAGCCAGTTCAGTAATGAGATAAGTTAGTGGCCTTGGGAGCTTCTGTGAACTGATCCAAACACTCACATTAGTTTTAATTGTTATCCTGTTTTTATTTAGAATTCGCTTGAGGTTATGACTATAATAAAACTTGGAAATAATATTGTGTTCCTCAAAACATTTGCTCCTGTGTTGCTCTGTTCTCAGTGGATTTTGATGTGGCGTTGATGCTGTTTAGTAGGTTGATGTGTTTGGAACCAGGTAAAATGTCTTCCACTGTAAGACAAATCTAATATAATATCAATGTAACTGTGAGTGAGTTGGTGTGTACTTTGTACTTCTCTTGTGTTCATACCCCTACTTTTTTTATCTGTCATTTCTATCTGGCTAAATCCCCAAAGCTGCACAGGGCATTCTGTTACACAAAGGTAGTGATCACTATGATTTTACTAATGACCATCTGATTGTCCTGTCCCTAGTAAACCCTCAACAAAACATATAGTATGATGTCCTCTGCAGTCAGGCTTAAGAAAGAGCCACAGGATAACAAGAGCTGTGCATTAAATTATATTCTTAATACCCTGGATCATCAATGTTGAAGTTAGTACAGTAGTTATCCCAGAAGGGTCCATTCTGGGTCCTACTGTATTGTACATATACGTAAAGAGTATTAATTCTGGTGTAATGGGCATTTTTATACCACACAGTCCCTTATCATTAAATGATAAGTGTAATCTTATTGTAAGCTTACATTGATAGCACAATGACATTTGGATGGTTACACCAACTAGATGATCAATCCGAGAGTGAGAGGACCATGTCGCACATCAGTAGCGGACTCAACAATATTTGAGCACAGGCAGATATGATAGGACGAAACAATTCAGTGTTTTCATCTGGAGGACATAACAAGGCTTCTTCAACTGTTCCTCACTTATTACCTTTCACCAGGCCTCATCAGTTACTGTAGTGTCACTCACTCACTCACTCAGTGTGTTTGCGGCTGCTGGCAAAGCGTAGGGCAGCTGTGAAGAAATTGACCCAGTCCCTGCCTCACTCTCAACAGAAACCCAGACTGTGTACACTGGGTCATTTAAGCTGCACAAATGGTTTAAAGCACCTGACATTTGGTAAAAGGTTTTGATTTTGGTCATGTCATGAGAGAGTGCTCTGTTAACCTGACCAAAACATTGCTACCTTGTTGCCAGAGTGCTCTTTGAACACTGACTAAGTCATCTTGTCATCCATTGTGGATTTCAGATGATGTTAACTCACTCACACGTGTTAAAGCTAAACACTTGAATTTTAACTCTTGGTGATGTAACATTTGCATTTTGCAGTTTGCAGTGTTAGTATTAAGTTTTGAAGGAAAGTATTGAAAAGTACAAAAGACCTTAACATTTAAACTACTGTAGGTCTGTGATATATATGTATGGTTTATATGATGTTATATTACCTATAGTGTTTAAATGTAAGTGTGTATGGTTGTTTGTCTCTATATGTTAGCCCTGTGATGGACTGGTGACCTGTGCAGGGTGTACCCTGGCTGTCTCTCACCCAATGATAGCTTGGATGGGCTCCGGCACCCCCACGACCCTAAGAAGATGGATAGATGTATTTTGTAAATATGAGCTAATTTAGAGTTTGATGCTTTTTCAAATATCCCATGACTTCCCAGGAAAATACTTTACCTGTATTTCCACTTCACAGTCAACATTTTAACAGTGGTTTCTCCACTCTCTCTCTTTAATAATATTATTAACCTTATATGGTGAAATAACTAAATTCTCAATTAAAACATCTACAGTTTGGTGAATAGCCTTAATATGCTGTTTATATTCGATTGCATGTGTCTGTGTGTTCTTCCTTAACAAATGCAGATTAACACGTAATCTTCTGACGTTTAACTGCATGTCTTCCTCTTATTTCAGCCCCCTTTGGTGTGTGTTTCTCTCTGGAGATCTTTTCCCTTCACAGTCATTGATTGATGGAATGAACCAAGGCGCATAGACAGACAGAGGGAGACGGATGTATTTATGCAGCAAATAAAAGATGGATAGAGGAGGGGAGGTAAAGGAAACGAGAAAAAGAGAGATGAGCTGTCAGGGCTTCTTGAATGGCACCACAGTGTCCACCTGCAAAAATAAGGCTTTTGAATCCCTGCTGCACTGGCTTAGACTGAGTGAACAGCCTCTCTTTGATGCTATCTGACATGCTGTTATTACATTCACTTGCTGCACTCTGAGCCTGCTAATGGATGTGCACCAAAAACCAGATGTAAATATATACGCACATGCACACAACTTCTTAGGCATGCACTTCTCAAAATGTCAAATTCTTGTTTCTCAGAAGAAAGTAGTGAAATCAAAGCATTTTCCTTTTATCCGGGTCATTCAGTTGTCACTTTAATACAGGGAAAAGGTGTGACTACGAGAGACGTATTCGCAGGTACGCAAACACCTACACACACTCGCTGAACTCCGAGTGCTCTCGACTGTTCTTAAAATGTAAACAAAATGGGAAAAAACTCCTTTAAAAGCAGAAGCTATGGGGCAGGCTTGTTAAAAACAATAGAAAGTCAAAAGTAAAGCAAGCGCCTCTAAAACGTTCTGCATCTCAAAGAGCAGAGCAGCAAGGAGAGCTGGAAACACTCAGAAACACTTGGAGACACTTGAACCTCTTAATGACCTTACAAACGCTGGAATAAAATGGAGATGAGTGGTGTAAATAGACAAATAGTGGGTGATGTTAAAGTGGGATTGACAGAGAAGAATCAAGGTCACTGGGTGTTCCTGTCCTTGACCAGTCGACATGTGGTGCTGTACTTTGTTCGTTGGCCAGTCAAACGCTCAGTGAATACATTACCCAGTCCACCAGTTTATAAGTCATCCCCTTAACCCTCACTGGAGACAAAAGAGGGAGAAAGAGAAAAGGGAAGGAATGAGAAGGAAAGAAGCAACAGCAGAGCAGCTACAGAGAAACTAGAGGACAAAAAGGACATATTTATCACAGTTACAGTAGCGTGGTTCAAGAGTTTCAGGGATGTGGATGGAAACCAACTCAAAAACGGAGGAGGAGACCAGCAGGAGTCGTGCCACCACCGCTCAGTGTGTGCTGAACGGTCTGAGGTTGTGTACAGGAGACATGGAGCACATGGATAAGTACATGCAAGGTAAGAAAACTCTCTCTCCACATTGCTACAGCCTCAAACACTAGCTTCATTCATGTATATGATATATAATAGGTGCTACGACCTTCACAAATGCATAATGAGTTGTCATGAAATAAACTGACAAAAGTAATCAAACTAATTACACACACAACTCCCACAGTGATTGCTGTTTCACTCTTACATCATTGCACATCATTGCACTCCCATTTCGATTCATTTTTATGTTTGCTTTCTGTGTCTTCAGGAAGGTTTTTTGTGCTGCAGCTGGTGCTGTGGGGACTGAGAGGGGTGAGCAGAGTCATTCTAGCCAACAACCCGCTGAGTGGTGCTCTCATTATGGCCGCACTGTGCTGGGAGTCCCGCTGGCAGGCCCTGTTGGGAACTGTGGGTGTACTGGCCTCCACAATAACCGCTGTTATCATGGGACAAGACAGGTGGAAGGACATGAACAACTACTCCCCAAGAGTATATAAGTTCAAGAATATACATATTATTAATGTAGTGCATACATTCATATGTACTAGCTTATGTGTTTTAACAGAAAAATGTCTCTTTTTTAAAAAAAAAACAAACCATCATGTTAAACTTGTCTGTTATTTGGAAGTCAACATTAAAACAATGAGCCTAGAATTTACTCAACCCATGCGACTACAATTGACTGAGGGCTCTGCTTAAAATTCATGAGACTAACAGCTCCATGAATGGCAGCCCTACACTCAGCAACACCCTCTGCTCACAAAGTCTTATTTTAGTTGATGTCTCAATATTTATGTCAAACACATTATGACGGCCTAATGTGCAGCAATGTTTTAATGGTTGAATTTCAAAGTCATCAAAAATCAGCTCTTTGTTTCATGATGGCCAAAAAAGCTAAAACACTAAAACCATTATTATGATCGTCGCTGTATATGATGCTGTGCAATTGTGACTTGTGTCATCTTCATGTGTGTGTCTATGTGTGTGTAGTGCTGAGGTGTCAGGAGGTCACCATGGTTTTAATGGCATGTTGGTGTCTCTGCTGATGGGAGTGTTTAGCTCAGCTGGAGATTGGTACTGGTGGCTGCTGCTGCCTGCCTGCCTGGGGTCGGCCACGTGGTGAGACAAACAGCTACCTTTCTGAGGACATTCACAAACATAACACAGTACTCATCCACTTACCAACTACCAACTAAATACCTAAACACAGCCCTGAAAACACAAAATATAACCAGTCTTAGTTTTGTGCACCAGCAGGAATCACGCCTGTCTCCACAAAATGCACTACTGCTAATGTCAACAACAATAGCAATCGACAAATGATAAGACTTTTTGCACACAGTTTAGGACTGAAAGCTAAAGAAAATAATACATGAGAACACTTTCTTGATGTTTTTGTCTGAATTTCACTTGCCACGGGTGTAAAGTCGACCAAAGTGATTTTAAAAAAGACCTCTGAGTGTGTTAATAGTACATGTTTGTAACTACATGTTTGATCTCCTTTGCTTTTCCCCAGTGTCTTTCTGTACAGTGGTCTTTCCTCAGTATTTCATCACTGGGACCTGCCCGTCTCTGTGTTTCCCTTCAACACCATCATCCTCCTCTATCTCCTTTGTACGGGCTCTGATAACCCCTATTTCCCACATCTCCCAGCTATACCGCCAGGGGCCTTGGGGCCCAATGACACCAAGCTCATTGCAGTAGAGGTGAGTAGGTACAGTGCATTGATTGAGGTTATGTATGGAGGACAAAACAGAGCTGTGTCAAATGGTGTGGACAACATAAAAGAACTACTAGCAACTGAAAAACATTATTCAGTAACTTTGTACATGTTCCATAGTTCAAAGACATACCAGTACTGAAATGAGTCAACTTAATACTAATAAACTGAATATATAAGAGTACATATGTCATGTGGTAGTAGCACAGACTCAGATGACTTTAGAATATAACAATTTTAACTAAATGTGCCTCTGGAGAGATTTGGAGTTCATTGGAGTCTGGTACAGATCAAAGTCAACCGTGTCATCTCCCCTCACCTTCTGAAAAAGTTGTATAATCTGCACATGTACTGGAGATGAGAGCTGCTTCTTCTGAGGGCAAACTATTAGTGCTGCCCTGGATGGTGCCACATGTGTACATGTTAGGTAGCTACAATTTGCTAGCAAGGCCAGATGATGTCACTTTTTATGCACAATGACCTCTTTTGCAGCTATAAATAACATGCTATAAATAAAATTAAGAACTGGATTTAGCCAGTACAGTTTTAATTTAAGAGTCGATGCACTGCACTCGCTTATCTGTGTAGTTAGACATCACTGTGCGTCACAGTTTAACAGTGAATAAAATTGTTTAAAAAAAAAGTCACAGCAGTTAAATCAGAATTTGAACAGATGAGCTACCATTATGGGGGTATCTGTCCCAGTAACATGTGCGATATTTATCAGAGGCAGTTTACAGCGACTATCATGAACAAGAAAAAGATTTGATGAGGACCAGTCTCCAAAAGGACAAGAAACAAGATGAACTGAGGTGAGGGTTGATCCTGTACGTCTGCTATGTTGCAGCCCAGTCTCCAGGGTGAACACAAAACTGATGGGAGCACAATATGCATAAGATCAGGCAGCTATGACTCACCAGTTACTTAGCAACAGTCAGTGGAGCTATGGAGAGAGGGAGGAAATTTTAATCAGCCTAAACTTTTTAAATTAATAGTGAAATCCACAGTGGAGGTGAAGCTATTGCATTCAACACGAGGCATTATGTTGATTAATATTTAGTTTGGTTCCTGTGCACTCAGATTGTGTAGAAGATTTAAAACTGCTGATGTTATTGTCATGACTGTCAATTTATTCTCCAGGAAATGTGCAGGAGATTTCACAGGCAGCTGTTACCTTTGTAAAAGCAGAGAGAAAACAGCCATAAGATCTTCGAGGCAGAAGTCCAGCTGATTAAAATGCAAACTGTAAAGAAAATAGTTTTCCACCACTGGTGAACTCAAATCAAACGCACTCACCTTAAGCAGCTTCTCACAAGACTTGGGGAAAATGAATCCAGACTCTCACCACCTGCTGCAGCCAGCTTTTGATCTCTGCGAGCCAGCTGGCATTTCGCAAAAGAGCGACTGAATTTTAATCTCCATCTCCATTTTTGTTTGGAAACAAGCAGAACAGATTATGTGAGGCGAATCAGAGAAGCTTCTTCTTCCCAGCATAATGACTGTAGATAAAGATTCCTTGTTAGTGTCTGTGTGTACGTCGTGACAACTGTAATGTAGACGTCAATACAATAACATACAATTACAAACATACACAACTCAATGGAGCACATGGACTTCAATTCTAATATTTCTGTGTGTCTACTTGATGTGTAAATGGGAATTCTGTAGCTAACATATTCACCACATCTGCTTTATAAGATGTGCCAGTGCTGTGCACTACTTTCCTCCAACTGGCTAAAAAAAAAAAAAAAAAGAAAGAAAAGAAATCAGAGCAAACCTTATTACAAACCTCATGGTGCAGTGTAATGACCTTTAAAGGACACCTACTCCCTTTCATTTCTTTAGTACCCTGCTACAAAAGGTTATAGGCAAATGTGCAATTTTATTTTTCCATTACATGTCTATGATCGTAATCCCATACGAATCAGCGAGCGCTCATATTTGTTGAGAGACTTTTCTCTTTCCAGTATGACCCAGCAATATTAGAGTTTCCCAGGAAAAAACTCACTTGAAAGTTAAGACAGAGTCACTCGGCAGGAGGAGAGTCACTCCTCTTATTATCAAAGGGTCCGAGGACACTAACTGAAGATGTTGGATTTATTCAGCACATGATGTTTGTGTTAAGATCAACCATTAGAGCCATTCAAGTGGAGAACGGTGTATTTCTGCACGCAGTGATCTACGAACTGTGAAGTCGTCTAAACTAGATTAGCTACGCTGACTAAACCCTCTCAGCACCGTAAGGTGTCCTGAATATAAAGTCAAGATTTACACAGGATCCTGTTAATAAGCATCATGTCCCGTCCACTCCAGATGAGGTCTCTCTCTGTGTTTTATTATCCTCTTTCAAAGTCTTTTTTCTTTCTTTTAATCTTTTTTGTTTCTTTTCTCCTTTCATCCCATTTCTGTCCTCCTGCTTCCCTCCATCTGGCTGTCTCTTGCTTTATAAATGATGTCTTTTTTTCATTTCATAAATTCCCTTTGGTTCCCTATTTGTGAGATCTGAACCCTCTAAATCCTCCTTTTTATCTTTCAGCCTCTCTTCTCGCCAGTCGCCGTCCATTTCTCACAGCGTCCACTTTCTGCATCGCTTTACTTTCTTTTAATCCTTTTGTCCTTCCTCTCCTCCTCACAGTTAAGTTTACAAGAAGCAGCTCAAGATCTAGACTTTTTCAAGGGCGTTATTATAAAGTCGTAGATCTTTACTGTCTGATCTATGTGCACCAGTCTCATTTTATAACCCTTTTCCTCTTCCCTCTCTATTTGTTCCCCTTTCATCCACATTCTCTCCTGGTTTGCTCCGCTTCTTCCTTTTCCTTTACCCATCTCCATTTCCTCCTCTCTAGCTCTCCTCTGGTTCTCTCCAGAGATGACGATGACGTCGGTCCTATTTATACTTTATGTCTTCAGCTTCTACTCTTCTGAGAATGGAGCTCTGGCTGCACTACAGTGACAGTATATTTAATCTTGCTGCATACAAGCATACGCACATGTACACACACAGAAACACACATACAAAGCATTGTGCCATAGCAATGTAATTAAAGACTTGTAAATATCGGTGATGGGTAGATGCACCCGTCACGTCGCCATGGAAACTCATCACTTGCAGCATATGTATGTACAAATGAGAGAGCCCCTGAATAGATTCCACACACTTAGTGCTCATCATTAAAATCCAACCTCTGCCTCTACTCCCTCGTCCAGGTGATACGTGGCATCCCTCTCGGTGTGGGCCAGATCTACGCTTGTGTAGCTCTGGGCCCCTGTCTCCTCATTCTGGGAGCTGTTCTGCTCTACTCCCCCCTGTTGGCTGTGCATGCTCTGCTGGGATCAGCAGTTGGAACACTGGCTGGTGAGTCTCAGTCTGCGTGGGAGGAGTGGAAATGTTTTTTTATTCTTTTGCAGGTCATACATGCGATACAAGCCAGCACCATTTTACATTTGAACATTTTCCTAGTTTTACATAATTGCAGCTCTGATTTGATATCGCTCAGCTAAACCTGCTTATCCTTAGCAGAGGGACCTGAGCCTTGGTGCAGATGTAGTAGAAGAAAAGTGTATGTGAAAGCATTTATTATTGGAATATATGGGTATGTGTGAAAAAGAGAGGAGAAAAGAGTAAAGGAGGAGTGTAGAGGCACTGTAGATGAAAAGGAAAGGACCAAAATATGTACATATGGGACATGTAGATATGAATTTATTGCTACAGTAAATGAAAATGTAACAGTCCATTTACCAGGCTGAACATAAAGGGATACCAAGCTCCTCCTTCCCTCTGTGCCTCTGGTCCTCTCTTTGTTGATGTGTGTTTGTCCTGAGCTGCACTCGGATCATTAGGACCAGTCCAGTGCAGACAACACTTTCCACGGTGGACTGCTTTCAAACCACCTGCATGTGTTAGGACTGCAGGAGGAAACCAGAGCACCTGCAGGAAACCCACGCTTTTTAAGATTGAACTGTATCCAATTGTAGCAGCAGACTGCAACCAGAGATGATGCAGTCTTCAGATTTATTAGCAGCATCTTAACCCCTGGGCCACAGAGGCACCCCTAATCCTAAGCCATCACATTTGTGCCTGTAGCATGATGTAGCATGAACATTTGTCTTATGTGACAGAATCAGCTTTGCTTTCAATAAACCATCAGTCAGGACTTCAAATAAACGGCAGGAATAGGAGCCTGCACTGCAAATGTTAAATTACAGTATGATTTAACAAGGTTATGAATCTCTGTGGCAATAAGACGCAATATCAGCAGCTTATATAAATATGGAAATGTAAGACAGGCAGCAGCAGCCTGGGGGCTCTAAAAGACAAACAGCAATTAGCCAGGGTGCTGATTACCACTGGCTTGTATACAAACACACAGGCCTGTGGCTACGTATGCTTTTTACATCTGACTCACTGTGATTCTATTCAGGGAGACAGAGAGAGAATGAGAAGTGATGGAAGTTTAAAACATTTCAGCCCACTGCTTCCGACTGCTGCAATAAATACAATACAATGTCCTAAAATACTCAGTGTGTATGTGTGTGTATGTGTGTGTGTTTGTGGCTATGAGTCATACTGTAAAAAAAACAGGGGGATGGAAGTAAACTCATACACAGACATATACACTTGTACTAGCCCGTGGACAGATGCTAACAGTGGCAGGTACACACACACACACACACACACACACACACACACACACTGCTGCAATAAAAACAACTGTGTGACAAGGAAGTAATCAAAGAGATGTGACTGTAATGGGATTGTGTCTAGGCAACAGAGCCGAGAGGAAACAGCCTGCTGGAGCACATCGGCTAAATACTGAATAAGGTCTCTTTTCTATTTGTGTACTCTCTTTTCCTTCTCACTTTTTCTGTTTCCTTGTACAGGCCTGTTTTCCAATGCTTGAGTGAGTTTCTCCAACTCAGGTATTAAGCACAAAGTGATTTGCACCCTCTACTAAATACATATTCTTCCTCCAGGATACAGCTTGTATATCAGGGCTGCACCAGTGGCCATCTTCAAGCTTGCACTTTTTTTTTTGCAAGAACAGAATGAAAAAGTTAATCAATACTTTTGTTGATCATAAACAACTGTTGTCCATCCTTTACCATGGAGTTGTAAATTAACACAATGCACAGTGAAGAGAGGGAGAGAGTCTGAACAAGTGCAACAAGGTCATGTTCCAAACGTAATCCTCCCCAGGGAAAAAGAAGGATTAGCAAAGACATAAAGAATAAGGAAGGGGGAAAAAGAAGCAACATAGATTTAGTCAACGTCAAAAAAGTAGTCCCAACAGAGCGAAGCAACAAAAGAGGAAGACGCTATTAAATGCAGCAGAGAAGAAAAGAGAGCGCCTCAAATGATCAAGAGATCTGAAAGTGCAGCATCTTTTTCAACACTTCAGACAAGACCTGCCCCCGGCTCTGTCTTTCTTCTTGTCCCTTACTACATTCTGGATCTCTCTTCCTCCTTTAATCGTTTTTCCATCTTATTAAACTCCTCTCATCTGTCTTTTCACTTGGACAGTTTTCTCCAGTGCACCTCTGCTTTTGATTATCTATCACTGTCAACAAAATGCCGAGTGTAAAGACACAAGCTATGTGTGTTCCTGCCAATATTATTCTCTTCACCTACACTATGCTGACCTTATTCATAATCTTCTTATTATTTCCGTCGTTGTTGTTTGGTAAGCTCTATATTATGTAATTGTCATTGACCACCGTTTCATATCATCCTCTCAGCTGTTTCATTTATTGTTTTCAGTGAAGGAAACTCCAGAAAAGCTTCGGCCTTTAGTGTCTTTGCTGTCGTCACCTTCTCATTCATCTTCACCTTCGGTGCTGTCGTCATGCGTTTAATCTATTTTCTTCAAGGATAAAGCTGTGGTGGGAGACAGCATAGGCAGGTAGGCAGACAGCAAATGCTTAGACATATTTGGACCCCTAAGCACAAGCGGGAGCAGTCCATGAGTAATCAGCCTCATCACCTCAGATACGACAGCGTGGGTCCGACTGAGAGGGGAAAAAAACATGAAGGTCGTCTGTGGCAAGCGGAGTGTGAGGCCATATTTAGAGCTGTCACTCAAAGCAGCGTGGTGGAAACTTCTCCCGTAAGGGGTTTCCAGACCCGGAGATCAGGGGCTGTAAATAGGTCAGAGACAGAGAATAATTGCAGAAGTGCTTCAACATGGGGTCAGAATCAGGGGTAAGAGAAAGTGACAGTGAAGTCAACTGGGGTTCTCTGGTAAACTCTTGTATTTAGGATGTAAAACCCCACATAATAATACTGCATCACGTATCACTACATACATCCTGTATGCTGTATCAGAAAGGAAGAGGCAGAAGGATGTTTCACAGTTTTATTAAACACTTAGTTGAGAGCTGTACTTGAATTAATTTGGTTTATGATGATAAATACCTGCCAAATGAATGCCCTTCCAAATAGTCTACAACATGATCATTTATCTTCTTACTTATCTGTGAATGATGAATGGTGCCTTTTCCCCCTTGTTGTTTTATGTATTTATTATTGTTTACCTGCTCCGTACTAGTTATGAGCATTGGGTTTTGTGATATACTTGTACTGTATGGGTGTGTGTATTCTATATGCAACTGTGTGCACAACATGTGCCCAAGACAAATGTCCACCTGGGGGCAATCAAGTAAAATGATAGAAACAGAGGTTTATCACACACAAAGCACTAGAACATTTTAAATGCTGCATGGGTGGCAACAAACAGTTCTCTGTAAAGCTCCATGCTGCTGATATCTGCACTGTGTTAACAAATGAGCCCACATACTGAGCAATCCATTAAGCTGTATCCACAAACAGATTTCCCTTCCAAGGTTTCAAAGGACACAGGGATGGATTCACCACACAAATGAAAAACAAAGTCGCAAATGCAAAGTTAACCGATACCTGTCAACTCTGGAAAACAGGGGATTGTGTACAGTTCATTTCAGTTCAGTATTTCGAACCTATTACACTGGCCTCCATTAAGTCTGCAGCCAGAGGACAGGAGAGGAGAGGAGATATTAGTTTTAATATGATAAGAGCTATCTGACTCATTGTATTAGCATAGAGAACATCATACCGAGTGACTCACACAGACTCAGACACATAGTAGAAAAACTATAAAAAAAATCTGAATCCTCTGGGGCCTCCCTCCCACAGAACCATTACTCTTTAATGACACCCTCATGTGGCAGGGGAATGAAGAGAAAAGCGGCTTGTGATGAAGGGAGCAAGGAAGCAAGAAAAGGAACAAGGGCAGGACTATGAATGACAAACAAAAGGGAAATAGTGAGAATGAACAGGAAGATTGAGAGCATAATGGAGTGTGCAATGAGGATAAAGGAAGAAGAGACTGGAGAGGGAGCTCGAGCGTTTAAAGACGGACTGCGGGATAGGGTAGCTGTGAAGGAGGAAAACAAACATAGTGGCAAAATGGAGTGGATGGCAGAGTAGTCCAGCAGACTCAGAGTGAGGAGGCAGTAGTGGGGTGTGGTCAGACACTAAACTGCAGCCCACACTATCTGGTAATTAGGAAATCAATCACAGCACAGCCTGAGAGTCATTTATCTACAGAAGAGCTTCCAAAATGCACAGACACTGCTCCTTGGAGCAGCATTAAAACATGGGAGGTGCAGGGTGGAGCAGCTGCAGTAATTGTCTCTGTAAAATGACTTCTTCTGTGAGATGATCGATCAATTTTACAACAAAAAAAAAAGAAAAGTACATAAATAAAAGATGATACCAAGGTGAAAATGTGCATATGTGACAACACAAACATGCAAGAGAGCGATAGACAATTACAATTTCACCCAAGAGCGCTATCAGCTTTCTGCACGTGTGTGTAAATAATACATAGTCAGAGCAAAGGGAGGTTTAGAGCATCACTACTGCACAGTCAGACAGTGTTCAGTCATTTTTAATGTTATCACTCCTGCTTTAAAAGGTGCAGCAGAGCTCATGTCCCCACAAAAACACAAGGGCTGTGCCAAATACAATACATCAAGGGATAAAGTCCTTAAGAAGGTTCAAAGCTCATTCCTTTCTACAGGTAAAGAGCAGCAGACATGCTTGGGTGGGGCAGTCGGACAGATGGACTGCTCACACACACATATTGATGCAGGGTCCTGTCTCAGTGTGACATCCTTCCAGTATCCCAACCTCCTTTCCTCTTAAGAGGTGCGACCCAGCTGCCTCTGTGCGAGAGTGGGGCTGCCGGTGTATCACAGGGCGTCTCGGTGTGCATTATGTTTAAATATTAAGAGGTCATTGTGCTTATCGTGTGCAGCTTCAGCTGAGTCTGCCTCAGGAAGGTGTAGATCCTACTGATTTAGCTGATTCGGTTCACATTTGTTTTGAGTATAATGTCTTATGTGATACACACATCAATTTCTCCTTAGAACAACCAGTACTCATTTTGGTGATACTTTAATTAGTCCAATACGTAAAGCACCACAATTTCACCACAATAACGTTTTTCCTGCCTATCACAGTAACATTTAGTAATATTGCTTCGCTGTTTGCGTGGCTGTCGCTGCCGCACTTAGTGATGGCTTTGACCTCTCTTGTTGGAGTTTGCGGCTGCACTCAGCAGACCTGCCCTTTCGATGTCCCTCTGACTTTATTGTTATTCTCCTTGACGTGTGGGTTTAAAGATGCGGTTTGACTGCTGCTGCTGAAGGCCGGCAGTGAAATGGTTGATGCTTCAGGCCTTGCTGAACTGTGTCTGGGTCAACGTGTACCGTCTCCCCCACCTTCAGCACTACAGTGTGCTGTTTGCGTAGCATGGACATGAGTCAGAGGTGAGATATTGACCTCCTGAATCAATACTCATCCCCCGATATCACACACTGCTCTGAGAATGGATGATGGAGATAGAAAAACCTTTGGAGAAATGTCCAGAAAAATATGTCATATGGTTTTTAGCTAAACACAAAAAGGTCTACTGTAAACTGGGAAGATCTTACATACATTAGATTAAGCAGACAATTTGGTTTTCTCAGTATTGCATCATGTCCTGTCCACATACTGTTACACTGTTCATCGCTGTTCTCAGACTTGTATTGAAATGATGCTTTGAGAATCAATATCCTGCAGATTGTGACAAAGCAATTCACCACATGTAGAACACAGGCAGCGGAAAAAGAGATTTCCTTATTAGGTTACACGCAAATTAAATATGGCACTCAGGGCAACCATACAACAGTATGTGTCCAGCGCCACCATATGGGAAAGTCTAGTACTGCAGATCCAACAGAACTTAATCATGATAATTATGTGTGTGTGTGTGTGTGTGTGTGTGTGTGTGTGTGTGTGTGTGTGTTTGGCAGGTTTGTCCATGGCTGTGAAGCCTGACTTTCTGTACTCAGGCCTGTCTGGGTTTAATGGATCTCTGGGCTGCATGGCTGTTGGAGGACTCTTCTTCACCTTCAGCTGGAGGATTCACCTCTTGGCTATTGCCAACGGTGATGCAAAAACACGCGCACAACACTCACCCACAGTGCATAATGACACCATTAATGATCGACACTCTACATGTATATCTTCTCCCTTTCTGCACTACATAAACTCATGTTTCAAGGCCATGTTTTCACTCGGCATTGAAATGGTACTAAATTAGTTAAGAATGTGCAATAAGATTCAAACAGAACAGTCAGGTTTTGATTCTGTTGGTGGTGACCTCTAGTTTGCCCTGTCGTGGTCCTGAAACATTCAAATGCAATATGTCTGATTGCTTCTGTTTTCTCTTTTTCCTCTTCCTCTCCGGAAATGTCAAACCTGAGGATACAGTCATCACAGCATCTCATTTTGAATGTATTGAATTTCTCCAGCATCAATGCTCCTCTCAGTAAATCATCAACGGCAGTACAGTTAAAGAGAGAAAGGCTTCTTTTTTATAAACTCAGCTGTGCTTCTAAAAATACCTAGTATGCAAATACCACATTCAGCCCCTTCAGCCTGCTCCTTTTACTCCACATCCTTCCTCCTGTTTTCCACTTATCTTCACTCATTTCTTCACAGCCTCTTATTTCTCTGTGCTCATTGGCTGTAATTGCAGAAAACAGGGTAATAATTCTTTAAATAAGTCATTTTGTCAACTCCAGAGTTGATTTGGGTAATCTATTTAAACGGGGCATTCCTGTGTTCCGAGCTTTGCGTTCGCTCACGAGTGCAGAAGAATTGACAAAATGATGTACACACACATTCGCGCAACACATTTGAAATTGCAGCTGCGCCACTGTGGACATTAGCGTGGAGCAGTTTGGCAGACAGCTAATCTGTTCACATTAGGTAAATTGGTCGTAATTGGAGCTTTTAGAGTTCCTGCTATGAAGACTGACTGCATTCAGTGTACGTCAGCAACCAGGGGAGAGACAGAGCAGAGAGAGTGTAGCAGGATATATTTAGACTAATTCTCTTTTCTTCTGCCCCCTAGCCTTCCTCTCTGCATATGCTGACATCGCACTGGGCAATCTGCTGGGAACTGTAAGTACACACACTTTATACCATGTGTGTATGACACTAAGAAAGCCTTCAACCTTTTTCAAGGGGATTTTTTTTTTTTTGTTCTGTGACACGACTGTGCTGGTACATCCACAACAGAGGGAACCTGGATATTATCTTATCTCCATCCAAGATGGCAGTCCTTTGCAGACCAGAGCAGAAAAAAACAAATGAATCATTTTTTTCCTGCTTTTCATGGGTCACTGCTGCAGTAGGCCATAAAACAGTGCCCTCTAAATTTCCTTCAATTTCCTAATCAGAGAATACAATTTTAACTAGAGCGCTCTGAGCAAGGTCTGAGCAAGTTTGGTGTTAAAGGTGTAATTGTGACTGGTTAGTCAAAGTAGCCAGACATAACGTGTTTTGCAGAAACACATAAAACCAAAACATACCTAAAGTTTGACATGATAAAACGCTTTTTTTTTTGTTACAGTCTGTGGGTGGAAAACAATTTGCTGTCTTAGAATGAAAGCATCATTACTTAGTGATTTATGTCACACATGCGTTTCTGTCTCTCTCTGTCTTATCCCTAGGTGGGTCTCCCAGCATGCAGCTGGGCAGCAACCCTCACAACCACACTGATGATGCTGTTGACTGGTAGTCTAGCAGCATACCGCATCCCTGTTAGTCAAGTTATGGCCCCGGAAGACAACCTGCGCTCTCGCAGCCAATGGGAAGCTGGGAACACCGCAGAGAGGGAGAGCACTGATGTCTAGCTAGATCAGACACGCACACACACATTGAGTACTGTATCATTACTTTAAACACCTGAGTTTATTATACAGATAGGTGACAAATTAAAGGTGAAATCAGAATAAATGAGGGGAGAAACTTACTGTAGCAAAAGCAGTGTGTGAAGTTTACATCCAGTAATACGCAGGCCTAGTTGATGCTGATTTAAGTTCAAGATGGCAAGAGGAAAGTGAAGTTGAATGGTTTATTGTTGGGGCAAAGAGAGCTTCAGTTACAGACTTAAAGATTACTCAACAGTCAGTCGACAACATACAGAGGGATTTTATATTATGCTCATTAGAAACCGCTCGTTTGAGACTTCAATAGTACATCTACACAAAGTTGTTCTGAGTGATCACCTCTGAGCTATGATGACACCTTTCTATGCTGATGGGAGTGGTCTCTTCCAAAACGGCAATGCCCCCATCCGTAGGTACATGAGAAACTCATGTGAATGATGTGCGCTGGCCTTCGCAGTCACCATATCTCATGCTGATTAAACACAAGTGGAAATATCTTTTGAAAAAGAGGTCGGAGACTGAATCATCTGAGCTGTGCTGGTGGCACATGGTGACTTAAAACCTCATGTTGTTTTTACCTTTCATGTTTCACTGGTCAAGTTCAATCTAAATTTCACCCACAGGGTGGCGATATGTGCTCAGCAGATGCTTAAAATGTTGCACGTAAGCCCAACAATTTCTATTAAACGCATCAGCCAGGTTGTGTCTAAAGTTTTGTGACCTGTGTAACTGCAGTAAATGTCGATGTGCTTCACATTAATTTCCAGGTTTTTTCATTGTACCAGTGTACAAACCAAACAAACAAAAAAGAGAACAGAGACGTTAAAGGGAAAGAAATCATCTTTTAATTGGCATAAAATTAACAAGTCAGTTCAATGAAATTATTTGTCATTAAAATTACTTTTATCAATAAAAACACAGACTGAATTATTTGTACCCCCTTCATTACCCGCATAGACATACTACATAGAACTCCACTGGAACTCGGTGTAAAAAGAAACTGTATGTACAGTTTATCTTAATGCAGGCAAACAGTGAGTGGATGAATATACAGAGATGACGACAGTTAATGTGTTTCTGAAATGGACAGAGTGGTCAGATGCTTAAGCCTGAAATTTAAAGGCAACTATTATTATTATTATTATCAGAGTATATTTCTTTACTAGACTTGTTTATTAATTACTCCTGTTTCACATTGCTTTGTGTTGCCTGTGTACATTTTTTAAAAATATTTATTTACCATATCATCCCTATTCCCAAACAGACACGCACATTTTTGTGTGTAGTGGCAAAACATTATCTTTCTACCATACAGGTGAATTGACAACCTTCTGCAAAAAACAATGACATCATTTCTAAAAAATGCCTCGTTATCATGCATTTCTATATGAGTTTTCTACATAATTGTCAGTTCTAGGACTTGACTCTTTTGTCATGACGTAGCTCGCAGACAATGGTGATGAGGTCAGTCACTAAGAGAAATGTACAAAAGTGCCTTTCAGTCTGTGATTATCAAGCGTAATAATGAAAAAAAAAAAAAATAAATTAGGAATATAAATATGCTGCAATACAAAAAATGAACATTCGTGGTTCTACGTACTTTCAATTTGATTGTGAGTGCTGTTGTGCTTCTTTTAGCATGCCTCTGTTTTGTGTGTGTTTGTGTGTGTGTGTGTGTGTGTGTGTGTGTGTGTGTGTGTGTGTGTGTGTGTGTGTGTGTGTGTGTGTGTGTGTATGTGTCTGCTCGTACGTTTGTGTCCATCATGGTTCATCATGCAGAATGTCTTAGGACACTAACATTCAAAGTATTCACACATACACCACACTGTGATTTTTACAGTATCCAACAACTGTGTACATGAAGTGAGAGGTATTTTACTATTATGTCCAATTGAATCAGGTGTAAACCTTAGACAGTGTGTGTGTTTTATGTATCTGCTGCCTGCATGATTATTTTTATGCCTAGAAAACTGAAATGTCTGTGATTGTTATTGTTTCTGTTGTGTTTCTGATGAACGTAGCGTGCATGCACCTGCCTTTTTTTTATCATTACTACTACCTAAGACATTATAGCTATGGAGGCTGAGAAAAGCCCAATAAAACATTTTCATTCATGTCATTGCTTTAGAGCATTCCACTGAACTTATAATTGTATGTCTGTGTTATAATGTCGGTACATGTATGTAATCCTACTCTGCGAACGGCCACACAACAGTTTGTTCTTCATGCATGTAAACATTCATCTAAGCTAAACAAGTGTAAACAGTGACATCATGCCTGGGTTTGGTCTGCTGGTGGCAGACAGTATTAAACCAACAGGGCAGGAGTTAGAAAACAGATCCTACTCTAACTGTAAAAAAATCAAATATTAACAAAGCAAAGGGAGCAGAGCACAAGATCAACCATAGCAGATCAACCATGGTCATGAAAAGGAGGACACATTCTCTGATGTCCTCTTAAAGGAACAGTCTCTGCTGGCTGTTCAGTAGTTCCCACAGCCTACTGTAAAATACAGTATTATAACATTATTTTTGGAATAATGTTGTTTTTTTTAAGTTTAGGATTTTCCAAGTAAGTCAGAGGTCAAGTGTGACAGGGAGCAATAGCTCTGAGGCTTGTAGGATGTAGTACTTTGTTCAAGGACACTTGTAGATTGCAGGGCGGAGCCTTGACGTTAAGTCTGCCTATCCAAGTTTGTTTTCTGAGTCTGTTGGTTCTGACGACACCTGCTGCCACTGGACACAAAGCTCAACAAACCAACTGTAAAGTTGCAGGCGAGAAAACTGAAAAATGCTCAAAAGCTCCATACAGTTGAAGAGAGCTGACAGATATCTGTGGGCCCTATTTCACCAGTCGATATGTGATCTATTGTTAAATATTAATTATAGCTGCTTTAAAAAAGACTTTGGGAAACTTTATTGCTGCTGTGATCTGACACTCTGCTCCCATCTCAATCCACTCTGATGCTGACTTCCTTGAAACTAAATCTTATAATCCTCAGACAGGGGTAGAATCTGAGAAAGATTAGCATAGCTCTGCAGATGGTTTAAATTCAAAGCTTATTTTATATTTTTTAAATCCCCATTCCCCAAGGGTTCATCCCTATTACTGCCACGCAGACTCAAAGGAATCCAGGATTGTTTCTTAAGAAAGGTTCTCCCTCGTGACGGAGAGAATAGAGATCCTGCTTCTTTGCAAAGCTGAGGTGCCTCTATGCTATGTGTTCCTAAAATCTTTCTGTGTGTATAAGTGCTGTATTGTGTGGTCCTACTTGTTTTTGGAGGTCTGTGTGTGCCTGACCGTGTGTGTGTGTGTGTGTGTGTATTGCATGCGTGTGTGTGTATGTTCAGAGCAGCCTCCCCAGCACCACTCCCTCTCTGCTCCTGGCTTCTCCTCGGAGGATCTCCAAGAAGCCCAGTTTTGTCAAGAACTCCAGTCTCTGACGGTCTGTTGGCTGCACCTCGCAGAACACACCCTGAGAACCTATAGACACATAGAAATGTTAGGTGAACACTGTACCAGTGAGCCTAAAGTAGCTTGTCAGGAAAGATTTTAACAGTAGCAGAATGTTGAAATTCAGAGATTGCCATCGGGTCTTCAGCAGGCAGGTGAATGTGAATACATATTTTATTGCTGCTGAATTTAATGGTGTAAAACATCGACAGGCAGCGTGACGGTTGAATCCCACTCGCATTAACCTAAGGTGGTATTATAAAGACGCTTCAACTCGTCCATATGTTTCTTCCCTCACCCTCTAACTTTTCTCTTCAGCCTCGAGACAATGAGCACTGAGGTTAATTCTAAAAACCACAGGAAGTCTTCCAAAGTACAGGAACATTTTCAAGCCATATCCAAATATTATCCAGTTTGCACCATTAAAATTCACTGAATATGCAATACTGTTTTCTTTTTCTTATCACACACTGCACTCTGCCCTTACCGTTGGCCTTGAGCGCAGTGAGGAGGGCAGTGAGCAGGGTGCGGCTCACGCTGATGTCCACCAGCTCAGGCAGGGCGTCCAGTCGCAGCTGAGAGGGGAAGTGATAAAGCAGGGAGTCTGGGTACTCACCCTGGTCCTCCTCCATCAGCTGGATCAAGTCCTAGGCAGAGGAAAGCAGAGACACTGTTATGGTGTGCTATGATACGTAACATCCTGGAAGTTATTTTGTCCAGAGCAGCTACTGTGTGTTGTATGTAGGTTGATGTTACTGTAGTTTGCAGCAGCTGCCACTAGATGTTACTAATGAGTCAGATTTACCTGATTGCATCTCAAACCATTGTTAGACCATGATGCTATTCAGCTAATATCAACAATGGCAATTATACAGACAATATAGTCATCAACATAAATCTCCCCAAAACACTGTTTTTATACTTCTTTATGTTTTGAAGTGAAGAACAGATGCCATTTAAACGCTTACCAACTCCGTTTGGCAGGTTCACTTTGCATGAACAGTGAATCCTTCAACTGAAAAATGTGGACACCTGTGTCTGCAGCTTGAATGAAAGTAATTTAAAGTGGGGTTGTCTGAGTGTGCAGTGACGCACAGAGTGGGCAGATAAATCCTCCACAGATGCCAGGGAGTGACTGTTTCTGTTACTCACCACTGATTCTGTTCTGGCTCTTTGTCTAAAATCACTGAAGTGTTTGTCATGATGGGAAACAGCTACAGTGTAATAGTGTTTAGGGTACATCCTCGCATTTTCAACAGATACAGTAAATACAGTACTTTAATGTAAAGTTTGTATTTATCAAAAGCTTGTCATCAGACACAGGGAAAATAACTACAGTAGATTGTTAACAATAACTATAACTTTTCACTATTAATCTATTTCTCTAGCCGTACATTGGACACAGTTTACATTTATTTAAAGATAAATTTAAAGATGAAAGATTTCCAGTTTAATCCCTAATTAGTAAATTCTCTGAGTCTTAATCTGTAAATGCGTATGTGCTTTATTTGCTTTGTTTAGCTGTGTATGCCACCTACTGCTCAGCGGGCTATAAAACCATCACAGAGGGATCCAGATGGTGTGACTGCAGGTACTGATATGTCTGAACATGTGTGTGCATAACTTTGGATATGTGTGTCCTGAGCTCTCAAGAATAGGTAAGAATGATTGTTAAATGACTTCCTTGCTTCTTCTACTCCTCTTATTTACCTGTGTATTCCCTCCTTTGGGTGGATATTTGTCCCTCATGGCTGGCATCCAGCTGGCCTGGCAACGCTTGGCAAAGGAGCGAACATCCAAGATTCCCAACACACAGCCGCACACACCCAGCTCATCTTCCAGGATGAAGCTGTACTCAGGACACAACGCCAGGCACGGTCCGAGACATCTAGGGAAATTAGTATAACATAAGATATTTGAATTGTGTTCAAGGATGATGATGAATTTTTATAATGTCACACCTGTCTCCTATGACATCTGGGTGAGCAGCACTGGACTCTTGGCCACCCTGAGTCCTCAGGTGAAGCTGACGGACCATTCGATACAACTCTACCTACACACACACACACAAAATTTCAATTTAAAAAACAACTGTGATTTCATGTCTATCTACTAGGTCACATGTTTCCCCAAACACAGTGCAGAAAATGTCAAACCAAAAACCTAGAGTTCCTTTAAAAACTTTCATTTTACAGCCTTTCTCCATATAAAGATCCCGATGTGGGCCTAGTTGAAAATTCCATAAATTTTCCATGACTTTCCATCACTGAGTCAGTGCCTGCATGACCTAAAAATGTTCCTACTGTATGTTCCTCCCTCCTGGTTTGCCTCCAGGTTGTTTTATCTGAACATGTGCAGGTGATGCAGAGGAACATGAATTATTCTGGTTTTAAGTGTGAAGTAGTAATATATGTGGGTGTGACTGCTTCTACCTTGTCCTTGCTGTGATAGGGCCTGATGTTGTAGAGACGAGAGGTAGGGAAGAGAGGAGGAGGATGAGTGAAGAGCTCACTGCTGCTGCCTATTGGGAGAAGCATCTACACACACGTACACACACACACACACACACATTCCACAGTGTGTTAAAAAAAGCTACCAAGTCGAATAATGTAAAAACTATCTGAACTCCACATACATATAAAAAAGGAGTAATTCATCAGATCCAGGGGAATAAAATGGCACATCAACACCGTACCTGCACCTCCCCAGACACACCCCCTTTAAACACCCATGGCTCTGACTCCACTCCCAGTAGGTCTGCCCCTGTGGTCTTCCCACACCCTGGCAGGAGGCAGGAGACAGGAACCACATATCAGTGTGGTGGCATCATGTACTTAAGTCCAACAAAATGCAATGAAATTCATCAGTGGGTTAAAATAGCTTTAAATATTAATGCAAGCACAAAAGTTCTATGTTTTACATCACTACAGCTCAAATCTTAGTTGATAATAAATGCTTTTTTCAGATTTTATGTTTCAACATTTGAAGTAGAGCTTCATTCCTCACTGTGCCGTTTATGTGCTTAGCTCCACTTAGCTAGAAATGATGACTTATTACACGTGTGCGGTGGGAATTTGCTAAAGATAAGAATGATGTGTAGAAGTGGTTTTTAAAGGCACAGACAGTGGGTCGAAGAGTTTAAAGGTCATGCCTACTCACAGTGGAAGCAATTCTTCCATGAGCCAAGGGCGGAGCTGTCACTCAACACTCGTCCATCTGGTTGAGTGGGAGGTGTAACAAAAGAGTTTCTTATGGTTTAGTACGTTACCGCAAAGGGCAGAACATCATACTATATAATATCATACTACTGGTAATACTAGACTATACCAAAGTGTAGTATATGTTATTATAGCATATTTAACTACTGTGGTACCATATTACTATAGCAAACCATACCAGTACAAGTACAGCTAAGATATACCCAATATATTCATATAAGATCATACTGAAAAAGATATATAGCATATAATATTTATATGTTTCTGCACTATACCACACTATACTGCAACAAACTACACTACACTACAGTAAACTGTAGTAGAGCATGGCAGAGTATATTTAAATATAGGATACATTAGAGAAGATCAGAAAACAGTACTACACAGCCCAGTGATGCTATACCTGTAATAATACTAGTAATACATAATGTCTATAACTGTATAGAATACTATACTGTAACTAACATTATATTGCCCTGTATTCTTTCTGCTATGTTCTTACCCAGCCAACATATGAATGCTTTTGCCACTAGAGCCGTGTTCCTCAGGTCCCACACATAAGGGTAAAGGTCATAGAGCACAGCCCTGTTGGCCCCACCCACCACGCTACAGTGGAGCTGGGCTATGTCTTCACACAGAGACAGGAACCTGGAGGCCCGGCCTCGCCACTCGTCAACCTGAAGATCAGGAGAAAGTCAGGGTAAGACAGCATATAGAAACATTCACATACATACAATTCACAAAAACTAGTTTTGTTAACAAAAGATCCACACATCACCAACACCAACCTTCTGCGCTGGTGTCTTCTTGTTGTTAGTGCTGACCAGGTGGCAGTTTGTTTTTAGCCAGGTCAGATCCTGTAACAGTTTCTGGGCAGATGGGCCGTGTTCGTGGGGCAGATAATGAAGACCAACCAGCAGGCGCACCTGCGACTCACTTAGCAGGCCCTTCCCACTACAGGGCCCTCGACCCTGGGCCTTCTGTCCCCGACTTCCACCTGAAGGTGCTCCTGGTCGGGATCCAGGAGGCTGGTGATTGGGCTGACTAGGCTGGTTTGACCTCTTCTTCTCTCCATCTTGTCCCTCCCTCTCCCCTTTGACCTTAGTTGGTGACGGCGGTGGTGAACTGGAGTTCAGGGGGAAAACAGGGAGTCTGGCCACAGCACAGGTCCCTCTGAGGGTGTTGTCGGATGTGTCAAGAGTTTTGCAACGAGACACTGGAGCAGAGGAGCGCTGGTCTGCTCGTGTGCTCTGCCGACCTGCAAACATTATAATTCATAGGTCGCATTTACAGAACAAATACATTGCTGTGGTCAGTAGAGATCTATGTTCTGTCTGTGGTCAGAACATCAGGTCACATTTTATGACCACTTTTTGCAGTTCACTTACTTTTCTTGCCATTGTAATTCATTTAAATTAAATATGTTGTTTAATGGTGGAACCTAAGATCTTGAAGTTAAATGAGCAACAGCAGTGTTTGAGTAGAGTCTAATGTCAACACACAGTCTGTACAAGCACAAGTCGTAATTGTTCACCTGCTTGTAATGGTTGGTTGAGTTCTTCCATCCAGTCATGTAGTGCAGCAGAAAGAGCTCTGTCAGGACAGTACTCATACTCCTCATCTAGAGTATACACAACACAGTGTTAAAGGATCTCCTAAATATATTTACTATATACACAGTATACACAGTACAGAAACTGCAGTCTGGGATGTTCACTGTATTATAGGGAGATGTTTGAAGACAAACAGATCTACACACATTACAAATACATTTTTTCATGTGTTTTATCTCCAATAATTGTCATGGCAAGAAGGGAAGACATCTTTGCTGGACTAATTTCTCCTTATTTCTATTGAACTAATCCAAAAACATGAAATTTGCAATGATTTCTGTAATTTTCTGCACTCTCTGCACATGAAATCACACCCAAAAATCTGAATCCAGTAATTACTACCAATACCTCATTCCCCTACCTTTTATGCAGCCATTAAAATTCCTCTTCCATTTCCATCCACATCACAGGCCCCAGCCTGCCCTTCATCTCTTCTCTCACCCCCACCCCTCCTCCCCCAAAAGTCTATTTCTGCTCTGGGTGTCCACAGAGGGACCTTCGTCTCTTCTCATTTCTTCCTTCATCACACCACACAATTAAAGTACTCCCCCATCACCACCGCTCCCACAGCTTAGTCTTCGGAACAACATCTCACGCTACGGTGGTTCTCTCTCTTACTGTTTTCCATCCAATTCCCTTGTTTCTTCCTTCTTTTTCTGGTTGCATTCTCATAAATGTTACCATCACAATGCAGTAAATATGAACCAAATGTCAAATTAAGGTGGTGCAAAATCTACACTTCTGTACTTTGTATGAAACAGAGTAACAGCACAAACATAAACCCATGATAAAGCTAAGATAAAGATATGACAGAGACACTTTTCTGTGGGACTAGATGAAATAAGTACACGTCAGTAACAGAAAGCTTATTAAGTGACTTTATCCAAGACAACAGATTCAATTATTAGTTAAGTTAATTTGTTTGTTAAGTGGTATGAGGCAACATTTCTTCCTTGTAAATAAAAACGCGTTTGTTACCAAGCTACACATTATTAAGCAATAACTGTACATGGTTGTGGTATGGCAGAAACCATGTCCTGTCTCATCATTTCTACTCCTGTCTACCCTCAGCTGATTCCTTTACCTTTTCTCCCCTCCTCTCCAGCTCTGTACCAGCTCCCCAGCGTATGCAGTGGGATGTAGTTGGCTTCAAACTCGCAGTTAGGGTTGAGTAACAGGCCTCTAAGGTGGCTCCTCAGCTGAGAATCTCGGCCCTTGAAGGGCCCAAGGAAGAGACGTCTGGAGTCATAGTCATTAGCGTGCAGATTATCCCAGATGAGCGGGGGCCGCTGGAGGACAGACTCCACCTCAGCGAGGCAGTCTACAGACAGTTTTCTAGAGATGACCTTACTACCTGTGGAACAAAAGTAAAGGTTGAAGCTAAGTGGTTTGAAAAACAGGTTTTGACTGATATGAGTTACTTCCTAATTACTATCAAGCCAGTTTAATGTCGTTTCCAAATTTTATCAAACAATAATTAATGTTGGTCTGAAACTGTTGTTAACACCTGATAACCATCAGCTGTCAGGAAATCTTGTAGATAGACATGTGTAGGGGGATGGTTAGTGTACTGTAAAATGATCTCTATCTTTCATCATTTTCCACCACAGCCTTCTAGTCCAACCTCATTCCAGTCACTCTGCAGGCGTTTTGTACTAGTTTGTCCAGCACGTTGCATCCTTCTATTTAATGCTGCCTCTCCGGCAGACTGCAGCATATCACAGCACACTTGCTATACACTGTAGTTTGATAAAACATGTGTAGCATCTTTCTGCAGCTGTCTAATGACCTAAGCCGCCTTAGGAGAAAAATACGTCTCTGTCTCATACTGTATATATATTGCACCTGTGCATCTGTGTGAACAGTCCAACTTACTGTCCAGGTGCACACCTAGATATTTATAGGCTGCACCACTTCAATGTCTACACCAGAAATACTGACTGGATGAGGAGCGGATTTAGACCTTTGACAATCCACTACCATCTTCTGGTTTTAAATGTGTTCAATAGGAGGCAGTTTTTGTTACTCTAGTCACTGAAGGATTTCTATACTCTATACTTCTCTTCCTGTCCATTCCTGACACATGCAATAATTCCAGCATCATCAGAGTATTTCTGAATGTGGCAACACAGACTGATGGCTGTCAGCAAAAATTTGCTCTTGATGGTCACATATTTTCCTTGAATAGCTTTGTCACAAGCAGATGTGTCAGTGACTTATCTTTGTTTAAATAGACCTGTTGAAAGGCTGACTGCTATTATCCTGATTCAAACAAATGCCGGTGTTGCTTAACTGCCAGCATGACTTAACTTCAGTGAAAGGTTTTGAGAAAGGTGGAAAGTCTGACACAAAAAGGCTGAATGAGGAAGAAATGCAACAAAGTAAACTACGCCAGGGTTTCAGTCCAAGCAAACAATACTAAAGCAGTTTAAAAGTTTCCAACACATTTACAATATGCTGTAATTTTACTGCACCTCAATGTTATAGACTTAAAACGGCCACCATAAAAACGCTTCTGAGGTTGAGAAATAAAAACAATAATACTGAAGAAATGAACTACAGAGAGCAGGTGATAAGGTTTGTACAGTATGTGTGTGTGTGTTTCTCTTGCAGTTCCATATGCATGTGGGTGGATGTGGACCTAAATCTTTTTCTGGTCCATGGATTATCTGTGCCACTCTTATTTGAATATGATGTGTTTTTTTTTCTGTATGTTTACCGTTATCATTTTATTATTATAATTATATTATATAATTATATAACAAGAAATGTCAGTGTAACTAGTAAAGTTAAAAACAGTGACCAACAAACAAAAACAAAAGTCTTGCCACCTGGACTCATGGATGAACCGAGTAGAATATGAGTCCAGACAGACATCGACAGGTTTGATATGTGTCTCACCTGTCCATATTACTGTGATGTTGGGCAGAAGGTCCTCCCCAACAGTCTGCAGATATGGAGACTTGGATATGCTGGGAGAACACAGAGAACCACAGTACTCTGCACACAGAGAGAAAAACAGATTTGTTTGTCATTAAGTTTAATGGACATACGTTAAAAACATACCGTGTCAGTTACATCAAATCTCGCCAAATCATTTTTCCACTTCCAATCCTACCTGTGGGGCAAAAGAGGAAGACGGGTGGTTCCCCCAAGAACCTGTAGATCTCATTGGTTACTGTGACCTGAGCATGGGCGAATGAAGAGAAGGCCTCGCTGTCGGCCTGACACATGGAGTGATCAATGTCATCAAACAGAATGGCAAACGCCTGACAACCCAAGTCTGACACCTAGAAAAATGGAAGCACAAAGTTATCCAGAGAGAGAAAAAATGAAACAGAGGTTTACTTCCGTATTATGTATTGTCTTACTGTGTGTTTTTTACTGCACCTGTCTCAGCTTGCGTTTGAGTAGTGTCAGGTCACAGGAGGAAGAGAAGACGATGTCCTGACCAGGTGAGAGGGCATAAACAAACCTCAGGCCTCTCGACTGAGCCTCTACTATCAGAGTACGCAGTTGACCTGAAAGAAGAGAGGAAAAAATGTTCTAAAATCTGAAATTGTAAGTGAGACAAAATTACAGATTATATAACAAACAAACAAACAGGAAACATCGCCTGACTCTCCATGTAACATTTTAAGTTTCCCTGTAATCTTAATTTTTAGCATCTGCCGGGAATTTTCTCTTGGCTCGGAAGTTTCCAGACTAATGCCATCCAGGGTCCCAGGGTACAATAAAAATTACTATAATGGACAACATAAAAACTGCACAAGCCTTTATGACAGTAATAAAAATACATCTATTCCTGCTCCTGTCAAGAAGCCTATTTCATATTTTTGAAACAAATTTATCACCGTTGTGCAGTCAGAGTGCAGCACATATTATAGAACTTAATCATAAAATCAAACTGGGTTCTCTACTGATTTGTCCTTCACCCCTGTAATGTTGTCAGTTTCATGATGGACAGTTTAAAACTGAATTAACACATTTACATTAACATTAGAGGAGTAAATAAATATCAATACAAACATGTATTACCATTGAATTTTATGAAAATGTTCAGTTTCCACACAGATTTATGGCAGAGAGCGGTTCATTTTGTGTTAGGTTTAAACCCTTGACTACTAGATGCAGTGTTCTTCATACTATGACAGGTTTCCTACAAATAAATCGCAATCTATCATCTTTCTTATAGTATTGCAATATATTACAATATAATGAATCAACATTTTTAGGGGCATCAGAGGCTCAGGAGGAAGAGCAGCCATCTACCAATCATGGGATTGGTGGTTTGACGCCCGGCTCCTCCTCTCACATGTTGGTGTCCTTGGGCAAGATACTGAACCCCATGTTTACCCCAGTTAGTCAGGTCAGCTGCATGACAGCTTTGCCATAAGTGTGTTTGTGTGTGTGTGTGTGTGTGTGTGTGTGTGTGTGTGTGATCGTTTACCATTTATCCCAGTCTATATCAAAGGAGTCTGCCAAATAATGCACTAATTCACATCCTGATTTGGTCGATTTTAAGCTTTAGCCAAAACTAAACCACAATGAAGTAACACTGCCAAAAGCCGTTACATTTAAGCATACTTTAAAGTAGAATCTCTGGAGTTCTCCTTTAAGTGATTTTTATTATATTTTTACAGTAAATCAAAATATGGATAAAATAAACAGAATGCTCTTACCCTCCTCTTCCGGAGAATACACTTCTCTCCACAACAGTCTGTGTTTTAGGTCATCTTTCGGGCCATACAGATAAGTGTTCAGCCCCCAATGCTGCATCCTGGCAGAGGAAAACAAACACATGGGAGGTATAAGGAAAAAAACAAGTTGGTGAGAGCTTTTGATGATTATACTAGTACATCTGTGAATCTGCTTTAAATGTTTATTATTCTATCATCATATCTATAAAAGCTTTGTAAATGTAATTTATTCATTTGAATTTATGGCATTAATTACACAATTGTTAGTTAGAGGCCATGTAGCAAAGCTGAGAGTGAATGAATGAGGCGGGGGACAGAAGGTAGGAAAACAAATGGAAAAACAACAAATAGAAAGAAATGAGATCCACTGTATCGATCGTGGGGCTCCATGGCCGCCTCATTTACAGGAAATGACCTCCTGAATTATAAATAGAGTATAGTACTAGGAGTGAAACAATATCTGCACCATTATGTGTTCGTACAAACACATATATAAAAACATGAATCTGCTCTTCCTCACTCTCCTCCTTTGGGCACGGACCAGCTATGATCTTTTTTGACAATTGTGGGTGGACTGTGTTCTCGCTCACTCTCTCTCTGTGCTTCATTTCCTGGACAGATGGTATGTAAGTCGCCTCCACCAAGCTGCAGCCTACTGTACCTTCCTCCAACACACACACACACACACACACACACTAGCACACTGCACAGCCTTACTCTGCCAAACTTATGCAACATTCATTGTATGAATTTTGTCTGCACCCCACACTTGAGATTAAAAAAGCTGTTCTATAATTAAACCTGGAACCCACACACTCATCTACCACTACACTGACAAAGTCAAATTCATTCTCGCAGTCTTTTTATAAAGCAGCGATAGCCTGTTCAGCAAAGTGTTGCCTGCTGCATCTAAACAGGCATCTTTTATTATATTAATATACGTTTTGGGAACATATGACAGTAGAAGTAATGTTTTATTACATGTATCATAAAATCATGACATGAATTAGAACAAAAAAACATGTAGTCCACATATATTTACTGAAAGAGCAGAGGAAAGCAGAGAGCAGAAGGAACAACGTATCTCCGGGGATGAACACAGCCGTCACTACTGGTTTTTGCTGCAAAACTGTGTCACAGGTCCCAACAGGGATTTTTGTAATTTAACATACAAGTAAGATCAGTGTGTCATTATCAGTTAATTGGTTTCTTACAGCATATACACAGGGGGTTATATAAATAAACATTAAACGGGAATCTCCCGTCCTTTATTAGTGCACCTATTCATACAGTATGTATTTGTTGTGTGTTCGTGTTTGGATTCTCATTCATACTGTTTTAAATTGCACTTTGACGTTGACTCTACTAATCTACTGTAGTGCACTGTCATGGAAATCACTGTGAGCTGATTCGTGTAGAATGAGCTTGTCTCTCTTTGTAAGTGGATGAAACTGTTAATGACAACTGTTGTGGCAGACTCACTAAGGAGCTACTCTACTGTGAGACAGGGCTCATGGAGGGTTAAAATTGCATTACTGTCTTAGATGTCAACGTCACATATCTTCGTTGAAAAAGGCTTTTGGACATTTTTATGTTCTCATGACTTGAAGGTCTCATCTGCAAATAAGTCCTGCACAACATTGATCCGATTACAGACTGTGTGATCAACAGCAGCTGCCTGGTGTGAAGGCCTCTGTGCAGAAAAGGGATGTTGCTAAATAAAGAGCTTAGTGCTCAGACACTGGTGGTGGAAACACTGGTTTAGCTGATTTTACTTTAAACAATATCAAAATATCTACAACATTCAATTTTTTTGGGAACCATTGATGCCTGTTCAAAACAAAATTGTGCTAATCCATTTAATAGGTGCTGAAATAGTTACCAAGAAAAGTGTGAAGTCACTTCAGTGATGCTAAAGGGAAAGTCATAATATCAGCAAAGTCAGTAGAATTCCTCCCCTGGGGAGCACGAGTGTCACAGAAAATTTAAATTCACTTCGTCTGATAGTTAGTGAGATATTTCAGTCTGAATCAAAGAGGCAGATTCCCACAGCCACACTGCCAGCATAAACTGCTAAAACCATATCTATGTAAACAAATGACCAAACATCCCATCTGTGATGCTCTGGATGTGTATCCCTTCACTATAACGCAGTGTAGCATCTGCCCCCCTCCCTCTCTGCCTCCTGTCATCCATGGCTGAGCCGCAGGACTGAGGATGAAGCCTGCCCTTTGCTATGGAGTCATTCTGCGTCAGTGAGTTCTCTCAGGTCTGTGTGGCACTAAAATAGAGGCGGGCAACTGGATTTAGCCCACCGGCATCAGCTCAGTTGTTCCTGAAAACATTCATGTGAAAAAGGACAAACAGCAAAAACAAAAACATCCCCTCTGACAAAGTAAACGAGAAACTTCATGGATACCAGTGCTCATATGGACACAGAAAATACAGGCGTACAGACACCAGGTTTAATTTTCAGTGCTGGCAGACTTACCATTGGAAAAGAACTTTCCTCTGATCCATAGACCAAGGCCTCCCATAGAAACCTGCACACCAGGATACAGTAACAATTAGATGATTGCATTAATTCACACTTATTTAGACGTGTGCAACCACACCAAACGAGTACATGGTTCTCTGTATTATTTTTTAGTCTCCACCTCAGCAGTTAATCACAGCCTGGACAGTTACCATCACTGACCTTAAAGGTACAGTACTGTATGTATAGGCACTTGAACTCTACCCGTTCTTACTTGGTCATCCTCCCCCTGTGTCTGACAGAAGCATAATTCATCTCCAGCTACACTCTCCACCAAAATTTTCCATTTTTAGAAATGGGAGCATCTCCAGTGTCCCTCTTCCTCCTTTGTGTTTTTGAATAAGTCTGTATGTGTGTACAGTAAGTGGGTCATAGTGAGAAATAAATCACATCCACTAACAATCCAGACTGCATTCTCCACCATGCCCATGAGGGGTGTGTGTCTTTGTGTGCATGTGTGTGACATGTCTGCCTGTATGCATATGTGTGTGTCCTGTGCAGCGTTTCCCACTATGCCAGACCCAATTACTGACTCGACTGGATGCCACCACATGGGACTGTGAAACATTCGGCTTTGAAGGGTTGCACAAAGACTTGGTAATTTAGTGTGTGTGTGTGTGTATGTGAGAGAGAGAGAGAGAGCTAGAGCTGCATGATGTGTCACACTTTTATTACTGTAATATGAATTTCCACAAAACAAAAAAAAACATCCCAAAGGGCTGTGAAACCAGATTAGATGAGATTCACTGAGCTGGAAAGTTGAGACAGTGGACAACGAAACCATTGCAGAGGCATTTAGTCTATGAGCTGCTTGCCAGATAATTAACTTGTAACTAATATAATAATAATTTTGTAGACTAATTTAATCAGTTAATAAAAAAACATTAATATGACTAATATAAATGTCCCCTCCTTTTTTTTAGTAAGATATCAACAATCATTTCTGTGCTAAATATTCTACACTTATTTGCAAAAAGAAACGCATTAATCTATTTTGTGATAATCGTGCAGTGTTTTGATGACTTGGAGGATAAGCAGCGACACAAAGGGGGCTTCTACACGTCGACGGAAATGATGAGAACAGATCCGGTTTGTCAGCTGTTCTCACAGTAGCACAAACAGAAAATTAAATCCTAATTAAATGCACATCCACTGCTATTTTGAACAACCTAACTCAACAAAATATGTTGCACAAAGTGTGTTCTTGGCAGTAGTGAGAGGGCGAATGAATGAAAGGACAGGTGCGTCACAGTTACCACCATCTTTCTCTAGCAATTATCATCTTCAACTTCTTCCCCATTTTCTGCAGAGATTACTATGTGCTGCTTTGTCATTGTTGATATTCATATTACTACTCTGATTTCCAGTGTTGATGTCTTCTTTCTTCTTCTTTGTCGTCATTGTCCCCATCACCTTCACCATCTTCAGCTCCAATATCAGTCATTAGGTCATCTTCTTCATTTTTTTTAATTTTTTTATTATTTCCTCTTTATAAGAGCAGGCTTCTTCGCACCCTGTCACAACATCTCCATTATTACTGTTATTTACTGTGATCAAACTAAAATCACTGCAAACTTGAGCCATCATTACCAATAATCCACATTATTATCTTCCACTTCACTGTTATTAGCAGTGTCAACATCACCACTGCATCTTTATCTTTAGTATTATGATTGTCAGCATCCGTTTCTTTCCACGGTCTAATTAAAATCTCCTTTTCCATTACCATGTTCACTACCACCAGCCATTACTCAGAGTATTTCTTTCCCCTGGGCTGCAGCCTTTGAACCAGACATTATTGAATGCTCTCCACTCCACTGATCTCCAGGTCTGACTGATCCACACCACATCACCTAATAATGATCTTTCCATCCTTCCTGTGTCAGTCTTCATGCACACCTTACCAGCTGCACACCACTCCCATTAAACTCGATGACAAAACGTCTGGTAGTAAATATAGGTCAAACGGTGGTCTATTCAGATTCATCTCCCCCAGATATGAAAAAAAGGAATCACATGATCTCACAGGAGGTCAGTTATGAAGTCGGCCGCTCTTACCTTCCACCACCCCACAAAGAAACTCTTTCTTCTCCTCCATCCTGTCGTCGGTCCCGCTGCCTCCCTCCGCGTCCGATCGGGCCCTAACACACGAGGGAAGACGAGATGCTCTCCTCGTACGTCAGGTTAGATCCCGGGCAGATTCTTCATGCTTCTCCTCGATCTGCCTCCACCGCCTCCTCCACCGCCTCCTCCCAGTCTTCTCCTGTCTACACCGCCGGAGCTCCCGTGCTGCGTTCAGGTGCTCAGCGGAAGCTACGACTTCGGAGCATCACATTAGTGATGTCGGTACAATCGCGTGTGTATGTGCTAATCACAAACCCCAATACTGTGCGTTAAGTTTGACACACTTAATAAGTCATTTGTAGTGAATATGCTGTTTCAAATTATGGTTTATAATTTTGATGGTTTCATATTTTGTTAGCATTAACATAAATACATACACATAAAAAGCTAATACCTGTATTATGTATAAATAAGACGTAGCTACAAGGGCTAAAGATAAAACTGAGCAAATAAAGTAAAAACAATTAGGTTAAAGGTAGAAAACTTATTTGGTCCTTGGCTTCATTATTTCATTTTGGCCTCAAATAACAGTAAATTCACACATAGTTCAAGTTAACATTTACATACACACCAACGCTGTTTCTGGACACAAAGTCTGCTTTTCTCTGGCCTAGCTGAAATAGCTTCCTTAGCTATATGCATTTTAAATAATTTATACCCCCAGGAAGTTATACAAACTAACACAGATACAGTAAGAACCAAAGGCAATATTAGCTAGTAGCGCTGTCTGTTAAAATTTAGCATTAGCATTCAATTAGTTAAATCTAATTATGGTTATTAGAGGTTCATTTTAGTGCAGTCATCTTTTTTAATATATCAATAGAAATCCAAACATTTCACTCGTGCAGTGCCGTAAGAAGATCATTAGCTTCATAATTAACATAGCAGTGGCAATTTGTCCTTTGCCACGTGTTAAATATAAATATAAGGCTCCTTTTTTTGCAGTGTACTTTGCCAAAATGCAGACCTGCTCGTTCCCACACAGTATAATCGTACTCCGTATGTTTTTTCCCGTAGTTCTGGTTTTTCCGTTGGCTGTGAAGGCAACCTCTTGTCTCCGCTCCGGTTCGCACAAGCGCACTGGCCCTCTGCCATCAAGATGGTCAGGTGTGTGTGTGTGTGTGTGTGTGTGTGTGTGTGTGTGTGTGTGTGTGTGTGTGTGTGTGTGTGTGTGTGTGTAAGTAAGTGAGCGAGCATCTTGACAATCCCACATAATAGTCATTACATTGCAGGCTGATTTTCCTGTTTGAATCATTCAGGCACACTTTAAGCTGTAAGTGTGGGTGGACTGGACTGATTGGTCATAGAGTAATAAGGTATTTACAAATTATTCACCTGGGACATATATTTCTGAAGGCTTCATTATAAACAAATAGGTTATTCAGCAGCCATTGAATTATTTTTCATACCACTGGTGCCACATTAGGGTGAAGGGGGTAGTTTTTATTAACTACTTTTGGATCATATGCCTTTCATTGTGTTTTGCATTGCACATGTACATTTGCAGTTCCTCTGATCTATAAAGGAAGGCTGACCTGTAATGATCTCACTCCTGCTGTGATCACAGTGTGAGTGACCTGTGATCAGTCAGTGAGACAGACTGTGGGGTTGGCAGTGACATATTAATGTGTAATACTTAACTGCATATTCACAGCCACAGGCAGGCAGAGCAACTGTTGTCAAAGCTGTGCCTGTGATGAGCAGTGAAGCAATGAGCAATGAATGCATCATGTGAAGGGTCACATAATCTCTCCGTTATGCTATATCTGTGTTTTCTTACAGTAGAAGAGTTTTAAAGCTGGAATGTACCAATTTTTCAAATTCATAAAAAAAAAATCCACCAAAAAAAAAAAAAAAGGTCCAAGTCTTCTTATTACTAGTAAGACAGGAGAAGAAGAAGAGAGAGAAGAAACGCTTTTATTTGTCATTTGTCACATTTGCATGTTACAGACGAAATTGGTCCTCTGCATTTAACCCATCCCCCTGGGGGGAGCAGTGGGCAGCTACATACAGCGCCCGGGGAGGGTCCGCCCCAAGTTACAGTGACAGAAGCAGATAATACTAAAACCAGAGACCAGGCACAATGCCTGAAAAAGATTGTTGCACAACATGTGGTGTTAAATTCAATTGGCTGTATCAGTTAATGCTGTTCATATAAGGTAACATACTATCGCAAATACCTGTGAGAGTATATGTGACTGTTTCATGCCTATGAGCAGCTGCTCCCGCTATACTGGAATAGCAGGTTTATTGTTAACTCATTTCCTCTACCAAGGCTGTACATTGACATATTTTTGGCAGAAAAATTTTGATTTAGGTAAGCAGATTATTTTACACTTAGCAAACTATGAGCTCTGCATCTGATTTCTAACCTGGATGACATTGACTATGTACTATGTTTTTTTATTTATTTTTTTTCTTTTGCAACCATTAGGTAACAATGTATTAGAATAAAGGTTCTTTATTAAATTAATTTAAAAAAAAATGTAATCCAAGCATAGAGGAGAAAGTTTAGATAACCAAAACACTGCTAACTTAGTTAATCTATTGCTACAATGTGATTGTGCTTGTAAAATGTCTAATAGATGTGATGAAACATGTAGTGAAGCAGTATCTTTCATTAAAACATACTTAGGAAAAAGAACACATAACATGTGTTTCATTTTTAAAGTTCAGTATAAATGTACATAAAAGTCAGACAATAACATTAACCAGGTTTATTGTAAGTGGTTATATTTATGGTTATATACTAAACAAATCCAGAAATAGTGCGAGAAATATTAGGCGTGAGAGAGAAAAAGAGAAAGACAAAGAGATGGCTTTCAGCCAACATCGGCATACCTTTCCATCAGTGGACATAGGGGAAAAAGTAAATATAACTTGTACTTCCTGATTCCACCTTGACACCTTGGTGCCTTCCTTAACCTTGTCTAGTCCCATCACATATTCACAGAAGCTGAGCACTGACAAACGTCAAACTAGGCTTTTGTACAAGAAGCTGATTGTAACTGAGTGAGTAGCAACTGTTTTGAATTTTAGGGCAGTTATCGAGATAATGTTGAATATCCGTTTGCTGGGGAATATATTCGACATTTCCAATATACAATGCATGCGAAGAAGGTTACACATTTTAGAAAGAATGGGTTAAAATCTTTTCAAATGCATCCTTGTTTTCAAAGGTATAACTCATGGATTATCGGCTGATCGTCTTTGTACTCACAGGTTAGTGCTGAATTGATTATTTTGGTTGTTTGTTCTTATAAAGCTTTTAATACTTTAACATACTTAAAAGTCTTAACTCTATGATCTGCAACAGGTGGATCTGGGCCAAAAGGTGCATACAATGAGAAAAATTACATCACTTTATTATATAACATAATACATTCCTGCTAAATGTTTTTGGGAAGCATTTAAAGGAACAAAGAATTTAGTTTAGGAAACTGGATTATGGTACAATCACAAAGAAATTCAATTACTATACATAGTGAGTGGGGATTGTGTGTATGTCCAAACCCATTTTGAATCCTAAGACATAAGAGGGTCTAATATGAAAGTAAATCCAATGTTACTATCATGTTTGAGGCGCATTTAGTATCATCTTGTAAATATATATATTCTTAAGGCATTGGACATTAAGTTGAGCAGAGCTGTTTTGTTCAGGTTAAGCAGAGCATTAATTGTTTCTGTGAAAGTACAGCACAACCCAGTCAGTGTCGAAATGACAGAGAGGGGAAGGAATTTTTTCGATATGCATGTTTAAGAACACACGAGAGAAACACAGTGGCTCTTGTAGTGTGTGATCAGTAAACAAAAAAAAAGAAATTTACAACTCAGCATAAAGGGCTGTTTATTCCTAAAAAATCAAATGAATGTGAGAGAAGCTTTGTAAAGACTGAAACTGGTTTAGTTAAACCCACTTGACCCAATGTACTTTTTTTCATAATGAGGAAAAGCTTGGTGTGTAGATGTTTAAGAAACAATTAAGCAATAAAAATCTATCCTTTGTTTCAGAAGCGCTGTTCAACGTTGCTTCTGCCCAAACTCTCCAGTACAACTTTGTGGACACGCCACTGAATTGGACTGATGCTCAGAGCTTCTGCAGACAGTTCTACACTGACTTGGCCACAATAAAAAACGAAGCTGATGTCAGTGCCGTTGTTAGCACCACATCGAACTACACTGGCAAGTTTATACGGTTGGAATTATGTATTGTTATTATTGTATTATTAGAAAAATGCAACCTTCTGCATACATTCTGTTGCTGCTATGCTCTGTCTTGCTTTGCAAAGTTTAAGTGTTAGTCATTATCAAATTACAATAAATAAGAAACTGCCAGACTTTTTGTGAGTCTAACGTCACAGGAGGCATCAGCAGCACCTTTGCACATTTAGATCTGTAGGATATTTCTAATAATCTGGCAATTGGGACATGGAATGTCACCTCACTGGGTGGAAAGGAGCCTGAACTTGTGCTGGAGGTTGAGCGGTACCGGCTAGAGATAGTCGGGCTCACTTCCACACACAGTCTGGGCTCTGGAACACAACTCCTTGAGAGAGGTTGGACTCTCTTCTACTCTGGAGTTGCCCATGGTGAGAGGCGGCGGGCAGGGGTGGGCTTGCTTATAGCCCCCCAGCTCAGCTGCCATGTGTTGGAGTTTTCCCCGGTGGACGAGAGAGTTGTTTCCCTGCGCCTTCGGGTAGGGGATAGGTCTCTCACCGTTGTTTGTGCCTACGGGCCAAATAGCGGTGTAGAGTACCCAGCTTTCATAGGGTCTCTGGAAGGGGTACTGGAAGGTGCTCCGACTGGGGACTCTGTCGTCCTACTGGGGGATTTCAACGCCCACGTGGGCAATGACAGTGATACCTGGAGGGGCGTGATTGGGAGGAACGGCCTCCCTGATCTGAACCCGAGTGGTGTTTTGTTATTGGACTTCTGTGCTAGTCACAGCTTGTCCATAACGAACACCATGTTCAAGCATAAGGGTGTCCATCAGTGCACGTGGCACCAGGACACCCTAGGTCGGAGGTCTATGATCGACTTTGTGGTTGTGTCATCTGACCTCCGACCATATGTCTTGGACACTCGGGTGAAGAGAGGGGCTGAGCTGTCAACTGATCACCACCTGGTGGTAAGTTGGATCCGATGGCAGAGGAGGGAGCTGGATAGACCTGGCAGACCCAAACGTATTGTGAGGGTCTGTTGGGAACGTCTGGTGGAACCCTCTGTCAGAGAGGTCTTCAACTCCCACCTCCGGGAGAGCTACAATCAGGTCCCGAGGGAGCCTGGAGACATTGAGTCCGAGTGGACCATGTTTTCCACCTCCATTGTCAATGCGGCTGTTCGGAGCTGTGGCCGTAGGGTCTCTGGTGCCTGTCGTGGCGGCAATCCCCGAACCCGGTGGTGGACACCGGAAGTAAGGGAAGCCGTCAAGCTGAAGAAGGAGTCTTATCAGGCCTGGTTGGCCTGTGGGACTCCTGATGCAGCTGATGGGTATCGGCAGGCCAAACGTGCCGCAGCCCGCGCGGTCGCAGAGGCAAAAACTCGGACCTGGGAAAAGTTCGGCGAGGCCATGGAGGAGGACTATCGGTCTGCCTCAAGGAAATTCTGGCAAACCGTCCGGCGCCTCAGAAGGGGAAAGCAGTTTCCTGCCAACACTGTTTACAGTGGAGGTGGGGAGTTGCTGACTTCGACTGGGGACGTTGTAGGACGGTGGAAGGAATACTTTGAGGATCTCCTCAACCCCGTCGTCACGCCTTCTGTTGAGGAAGCAGAGGCTGGGGACTCTGAGGTTGATTCATCCATTTCCCTGGTCGAAGTCACCGAGGTAGTCAGTAAGCTCCTCGGTGGCAAGGCACCAGGGGTGGATGAAATTCGCCCCGAGTACCTTAAGTCTCTGGATGTTGTAGGGCTGTCTTGGTTGACACGCCTTTGCAGCATCGCGTGGAGATCGGGGACAGTACCTCTGGACTGGCAGACCGGGGTGGTGGTTCCTCTTTTTAAAAAGGGGGACCGGAGGGTGTGTTCCAACTATAGGGGGATCACACTCCTCAGCCTCCCTGGGAAAGTCTATTCCAGAGTGCTGGAGAGGAGAGTTAGGCCGCTAGTCGAACCTCGGATCCAGGAGGAACAATGCGGTTTTCGTCCTGGCCGTGGAACACTGGACCAGCTCCATACTCTTGCTAGGGTGCTCGAGGGTTCATGGGAGTTCGCCCATCCAGTCTACATGTGTTTTGTAGACTTGGAGAAGGCGTTTGACCGTGTCCCTCGTGGCATCCTGTGGGGGGTACTCCGGGAATACGGGATTCGGGACCCTTTGTTAAGGGCCATTCGGTCCTTGTATGACCGGAGTAGGAGCTTGGTTCGCATTGCCGGTAGTAAGTCAGACTTGTTCCCGGTGCATGTTGGACTCCGACAGGGCTGCCCTTTGTCACCGATCCTGTTCATTACTTTTATGGACAGGATTTCTAGGCGCAGCCAGGGGTCGGAGGGAATCCGGTTTGGGAATCACAGGATTTCATCTCTGCTTTTTGCAGATGATGTTGTCCTGTTGGCTTCATCAGACCGGGACCTCCAGCAGGCACTGGGGCGGTTTGCAGCCGAGTGTGAAGGGGCTGGGATGAGAATCAGCACCTCCAAGTCCGAGGCCATGGTTCTCAACCGGAAAAAGGTGGCTTGCACCCTCCAGGTTGGGGGGGAGATCCTCCCTCAAGTGGAGGAGTTTAAGTATCTTGGGGTCTTGTTCACGAGTGAGGGAAATAGGGAGCGTGAGATTGACAGACGGATTGGTGCATCGGCAGCAGTAATGCGGTCGGTGTACCGGTCCGTCGTGGTGAAAAAGGAGCTGAGCCGAAAGGCAAAGCTCTCGATTTACCGGTCAGTCTACGTCCCTACCCTCACCTATGGTCATGAGCTTTGGGTCATGACCGAAAGGACAAGGTCGCGGATACAAGCGGCCGAAATGAGTTTCCTCCGCAGAGTGGCTGGGCGCACCCTTAGAGATAGGGTGAGGAGCTCAGTCACCCGGGAGGAGCTCGGAGTAGAGCCACTGCTCCTCTGCATCGAGAGGGGCCAGTTGAGGTGGCTTGGGCATCTGTTTCGGATGCCCCCGGGACGCCTCGTAGGGGAGGTTTTTCGGTCCTGTCCCACCGGGAGGAGGCCCCGGGGAAGACCCAGGACACGTTGGAGGGACTATGTCTCTCGGCTGGCCTGGGAACGCCTCGGTGTCCCCCCGGAAGAGCTGGAGGAGGTGTCTAGGGAGAGGGAAGTCTGGGCATCTCTGCTTAAGCTGCTCCCCCCGCGACCCGGCCCCGGATAAGCGGAAGAAAATGGATGGATGGATGGATGGAGCTACAGACTTTAGCTTTAGTAGAGGATGCATATTCTTTGTAATATGGTTAACATTTTAGCCAATGCAGTGATTAAGTGTACTCTAATAATAATTACATACTTTTTTGATACCCTTGGGGAAATTTAAACAGGCCAGGCTTGGATCGGCCTCTATGATGATTTGGTAAACAGCTGGATGTGGTCCCTGAACGACAGCAGCTTCTATGGTGAAGGTGGGACAGGGTTTCGAAACTGGGTACCTGGTCAGCCCAACAACGTAGGAGGACAACAGTACTGTGTGGAGCTGATTGACAGTCCTTTACCTGGGGCATGGGCAGATGTCGAGTGCAGCCTTGAATTGCCATTTATATGCTACAACGGTGAGGTTTTTTGGTTATAGAGTAAGGATGAACTAAAGTACAAATAAATATCCAACACAGTATTTGAAGAAACCTGTTTCAAGTTATACTCAGCACATTTCTTATTAGAACATCCTACTTTATTTTTCCATAACATGTCTGCATACATTGTGCGTAATCCATAATGAGTGTCCTTCCGAACTTGTTGTGACATTGTTTACAACTTCTCCATATACTTCCAGGTACAATAAGTGCCATAGCATCTTTTGTGAAGGTCACCAACATAAGTTTGAACTGGACCGAAGCTCAGAGATACTGCAGGGAGAATTATGTTGATCTAGCCAGGTACAGTGTGCACTACTGAAGAGGAGGACTTAACATGCTACTGGACCAAATACTCGAGTTATAATATTTTCCAGTTAAGATCTATTAAATTTTTTGCCTATAAGTGTTGTATAAGTGTGTAATTTTATCATTTTAAAACCCTTGGAGTTATGTAGTATAATCGTGGTGGTGATGATGATTACAAGCAGTATTATTAGTATGATATTAAGGTCACCGAGTTTCACCAATATTATATAATGTTACATTTCCAAACACTTAAACCTAATGTTAATATACCACTGTTTCTCTGTCAGTATACGAAATGAAACAGAAAACAGTATCATCACAAACCTAGCAGATGGGGTCACTGTGTGGATTGGTCTGCACCGGGATCTGCTGTGGTCTGATGGAAGCACATCTCTGTTTCTTTACTGGGCCAATGGACAGCCAGCCTCCAGCGGACAGTGTGTCACCACATCGTTCAATGACTCAGGACGCTGGTTTGAGGATAACTGCTCTCTCAGTTTTCCACTCATCTGTTACACAGAAAGTAATACAGCTTATTTTTGCTTTGACATAGAAAGGTTGATTATTTCCTTGTAAACCAGTTTCAATGGATAGGTCAGTTAAAATGAAAGAAAAGCAGAAACAGGTTTTGAAATGAAGTGTATATCATACAAAAATAAAATATACAAATTGATTTTTGTATTTAAGGTGTTTAAGTAATTTGTCATTATATATATATATATGTGTATATATATATATATATATTAGATAATATGTTGTTATCTTTTCAAAGTTCCTCCCAATGCAGGAAGCTTCTTATCAGTAGCGCAAGCTGAGACCAGTATCTCTCTGCAGTGGAATCCAGTGAACAACAATGTCAGCTTCGTTCTCCAGTTCAATGGTACTGAGACAAACATCAGTGCACCTGATGGAGGTGGACCAGTAACTCAAACAGTATCATCTCTCACTGCGGGGACTGAATATACATTCACTCTGTTCTCTGTGTTGAAGAATGTCAGAAGCAGTGGAGTAACCATTACTGCAGTTACTGGTAAGATGCTTCATTTCATTAATGCCCAGTAAAATAACTTTATTTGTAATATATATTTTTAACCAGAATCAAAAAACAATCATTATTGTGATTTTGTACACATCCAGATTTAAGTTGTACAAACAGTGGGCTACAGCACACTATTTTTAAATAAATTTAAAATTCAGTATATGCGCAGTGCTCCCAGGGTTGCTGGAAAAGTACAGAGATTAAACTGAAGTAGCAGGTTGTTTATGTTATTTTAGCTGTTTTCTGTCTTGATTTATCAACAGGATCAAAAATTTGACTCTTGCAAAAATTTGAATCTTACAAATAAAAAAAAAACAATCTTAAACAAGGCACGTTAAAATGAATACAGAGTGAGGCCATGTACCATAATGTATGTCTGAATACTTATTATGTCTTGAAAATCGTGAAGATATTGACGTCTGATTTTGCAGCGTGTAGCTACCAAAAACGTTGCTCATGAAATCAAACACTACTATTTGAATATTTCAAATCTTACGACTCCAATACACTTTGTACAAAGACACAACTGGATGGAAGCAGCATCACTAATTAATTGTGTAAAGTCCAAGTACAAAGGCTATGAAGACAAATATTCATCCATGCAAAAATTGTTTTGATTGACGCATTTACTCATTTTTTTATGTCTCAGCTCCACCAAATGCAGGAAACCTCAGCGCAACAGGACAAACTGAGACCAGTATCTCTCTGCAGTGGAATGCAGTGAACAACAATGTCAGCTTCGTTCTCCAGTTCAATGGTACTGAGACAAACATCAGTGCACCTGATGGAGGTGGACCAGTAACTCAAACAGTATCATCTCTCACTGCGGGGACTGAATATACATTCACTCTGTTCTCTGTGTTTAAGAATGTCAGAAGCAGTGGAGTAACCATTACTGCAGTTACTGGTAAGATGATTTTCATTGTCACTAAAATAAATTATAAACATACTAGAAGATTAAAGACATAGTGAAATATTAAAGTCAAATAAGTGAGTTCAATTGCTGAAGGTGTTGTGGTGAGGGATGCAGAATGGTCCAAATACAGATTATATAAAGGTCAAAAGTCAAGTATATGGTACAGAATACATATGTTTTAATAACTACATGAATGTCTTGTTTTTTTATAGGAACTTTACCAAATGCAGGAAACCTCAGAGCAACAGGACAAACTGAGACCAGTATCTCTCTGCAGTGGAATCCAGTGAACAACAATGTCAGCTTCGTTCTCCTGTTCAATGGTACTGAGACAAACATCAGTGCACCTGATGGAGGTGGACCAGTAACTCAAACAGTGTCATCTCTCACTGCGGGGACTGAATATACATTCACTCTGTTCTCTGTGTTTGAGAATGTCAGAAGCAGTGGAGTAACCATTACTGCAGTTACTGGTAAGATGCTTCATTTCATTAGTGCCCAGTGAAATAACTTTATTTGTAATATATATATAAGTACACCAGGAATAAGTTTAAAATTCAGTTGCCCTGTTAGAACAATCAGAAAAGGCTTTTGACTGCAATTGAATCTTGCAAATAGAAAAACTATCTTAAAAAAGACAAGTTAAAGTCAATAGAGAGAGACGACATGTACCATCATGTATGTCTGAATACTTAGTATGTCTTGAAAATGGTGAAGATATTGATGTAATTCAAAGGCTGTGAAGACGAAAATGAATCCATACAAAAACAGATGTTTTGATTGACGCATATACTCATCTGTTTGTGTCTCAGCTCCACCAAATGCAGGAAACCTCAGAGCAACAGGACAAACTGAGACCAGTATCTCTCTGCAGTGGAATGCAGTGAACAACAATGTCAGCTTCGTTCTCCAGTTCAATGGTACTGACACAAACATCAGTGCACCTGATGGAGGTGGACCAGTAACTCAAACAGTGTCATCTCTCACTGCGGGGACTGAATATACATTCACTCTGTTCTCTGTGTTTGAGAATGTCAGAAGCAGTGGAGTAACCATTACTGCAGTTACTGGTAAGATGCTTTTCATTGTCACTAAAATAAATTATAAACCATGATTAATGCTGTTGAGTGTATAAACGGTGGTCCTACAACAACATACTAGAGGATCTAAGACATAGTCAAATATTGAAGTCAAATAAGTGAGTTGAACTGATGAAGGTATTGTGGTGTGGGATGCAAAATGGTCCAAATACAGCTCATGTAAAGTTCAAAAGTCAAGTATATGGTACAGAATTCATATGTTTTAATAACTACATGAATGTTTTTCTTTTATTGTAGCTCCACCAAATGCAGGAAACCTCAGGGCAACAGGACAAACTGAGACCAGTATCTCTCTGCAGTGGAATCCAGTGAACAACAATGTCAGCTTCGTTCTCCTGTTCAATGGTACTGAGACAAACATCAGTGCACCTGATGGAGGTGGACCAGTAACTCAAACAGTGTCATCTCTCACTGCGGGGACTGAATATACATTCACTCTGTTCTCTGTGTTTGAGAATGTCAGAAGCAGTGGAGTAACCATTACTGCAGTTACTGGTAAGATGCTTTTCATTGTCACTAAAATAAACCATGATTAATGCTGTTGAGTGTATAAACGGTGGTCCTACAACAACATACTAGAAGATCTAAGACATAGTCAAATATTGAAGTCAAATAAGTGAGTTGAACTGATGAAGGTATTGTGGTGTGGGATGCAAAATGGTCCAAATACAGCTCATGTAACCTTCAAAAGTCAAGTATATGGTACAGAATTCATATGTTTTAATAACTACATGAATGTTTTTCTTTTATTGTAGCTCCACCAAATGCAGGAAACCTCAGGGCAACAGGACAAACTGAGACCAGTATCTCTCTGCAGTGGAATCCAGTGAACAATAATGTCAGCTTCGTTCTCCTGTTCAATGGTACTGAGACAAACATCAGTGCACCTGATGGAGGTGGACCAGTAACTCAAACAGTGTCATCTCTCACTGCTGGGACTGAATATACATTCACTCTGTTCTCTGTGTTTGAGAATGTCAGAAGCAGTGGAGTAACCATTACTGCAGTTACTGGTAAGATGCTTCATTTCATTAGTGCCCAGTGAAATAACTTTATTTGTAATATATATTTAAGTACACCAGGAATAAGTTTAAAATTCAGTTGCACTGTTAGAACAATCAGAAATGACTTTTGACTGCAATTGAATCTTGCAAATAAACTCTCTCAAACAAGGCACGTTAAAGTCAATAGAGAGTAACGACATGTACCATCGTGTTTGTCTGAATACTTAGTATGTCTTGAAAATGGTGAAGATATTGATGTAACTCAAAGGTTATGAAGACGGAAATGAATCCATACAAAAACAGATGTTTTGATTGACGCATATACTCATTTGTTTGTGTCTCAGCTCCACCAAATGCAGGAAACCTCAGCGCAACAGGACAAACTGAGACCAGTATCTCTCTGCAGTGGAATGCAGTGAACAACAATGTCAGCTTCGTTCTCCAGTTCAATGGTACTGAGACAAACATCAGTGCACCTGTTGGAGGTGGACCAGTAACTCAAACAGTATCATCTCTCACTGCGGGGACTGAATATACATTCACTCTGTTCTCTGTGTTTGAGAATGTCAGAAGCAGTGGAGTAACCATTACTGCAGTTACTGGTAAGATGCTTTTCATTGTCACTAAAATAAATTATAAACCATGATTAATGCTGTTGAGTGTATAAACTAAACAGCATCTTTCAACAACATACTAGAAGATTAAAGACATAGTGAAATATTAAAGTCAAATAAGTGAGTTGAATTGCTGAAGGTATTGTGGTGTGGGATGCAAAATGGTCCAAATACAGATCATGTAAAGGTCAAAAGTCAAGTATATGGTACAGAATTCATATGTTTTAATAACTACATGAAAGCTTTTTTTTTTTCTTAGCTCCACCAAATGCAGGAAACCTCAGGGCAACAGGACAAACTGAGACCAGTATCTCTCTGCAGTGGAATCCAGTGAACAACAATGTCAGCTTCATTCTCCAGTTTAATGGTACTGACACAAACATCAGTGCACCTGATGGAGGTGGACCAGTAACTCAAACAGTGTCATCTCTGACTGCGGGGACTGAATATACATTCACTCTGTTCTCTGTGTTTGAGAATGTCAGAAGCAGTGGAGTAACCATTACTGCAGTTACTGGTAAGATGCTTCATTTCATTAGTGCCCAGTGAAATAACTTTATTTGTAATATATATAAGTACACCAGGAATAAGTTTAAAATGCAGTTGCCCTGTTAGAACAATCAGAAAAGGCTTTTGACTGCAATTGAATCTTGCAAATAGAAAAACTATCTTAAAAAAGACAAGTTAAAGTCAATAGAGAGAGACGACATGTACCATCGTGTATGTCTGAATACTTAGTATGTCTTGAAAATGGTGAAGATATTGATGTAATTCAAAGGCTGTGAAGACGAAAATGAATCCATACAAAAACAGATGTTTTGATTGACGCATATACTCATTTGTTTGTGTCTCAGCTCCACCAAATGCAGGAAACCTCAGCGCAACAGGACAAACTGAGACCAGTATCTCTCTGCAGTGGAATCCAGTGAACAACAATGTCAGCTTCGTTCTCCTGTTCAATGGTACTGAGACAAACATCAGTGCACCTGATGGAGGTGGACCAGTAACTCAAACAGTATCATCTCTCACTGCGGGGACTGAATATACATTCACTCTGTTCTCTGTGTTTGAGAATGTCAGAAGCAGTGGAGTAACCATTACTGCAGTTACTGGTAAGATGCTTCATTTCATTAGTGTCCAGTGAAATAACTGTCCTTGTAATATATATTTAAGTACACCAGGAATAATTAAAAAATTCAGTTGCCCTGTTAGAACAATCAGAAATGACTTTTTACTGTAATTGAATCTTGCAAATAAACTCTCTCAAACAAGGCACGTTAAAGTCAATAAAGAGTGACGACATGTACCATCGTGTTTGTCTGAATACTTAGTATGTCTTGAAAATGGTGAAGATATTGATGTAACTCAAAGGCTATGAAGACGAAAATTAATCCATACAAAAACAGATGTTTTCATTGACGCATATACTCATTTGTTTGTGTCTCAGCTCCACCAAATGCAGGAAACCTCAGAGCAACAGGACAAACTGAGACCAGTATCTCTCTGCAGTGGAATCCAGTTAACAACAATGTCAGCTTCGTTCTCCAGTTCAATGGTACTGAGACAAACATCAGTGCACCTGATGGAGGTGGACCAGTAACTCAAACAGTGTCATCTCTCACTGCGGGGACTGAATATACATTCACTCTGTTCTCTGTGTTTGAGAATGTCAGAAGCAGTGGAGTAACCATTACTGCAGTTACTGGTAAGATGCTTTTCATTGTCACTAAAATAAATTATAAACCATGATTAATGCTGTTGAGTGTATAAACGGTGGTCCTACAACAACATACTAGAAGATCTAAGACATAGTCAAATATTGAAGTCAAATAAGTGAGTTGAACTGATGAAGGTATTGTGGTGTGGGATGCAAAATGGTCCAAATACAGATCATGTAAAATTCAAAAGTCAAGTATATGGTACAGAATTCATATGTTTTAATAACTACATGAATGTTTTTCTTTTATTGTAGCTCCACCAAATGCAGGAAGCCTCAGGGCAACAGGACAAACTGAGACCAGTATCTCTCTGCAGTGGAATCCAGTGAACAACAATGTCAGCTTCATTCTCCAGTTTAATGGTACTGAGACAAACATCAGTGCACCTTATGGAGGTGGACCAGTAACTCAAACAGTGTCATCTCTCACTGCGGGGACTGAATATACATTCACTCTGTTCTCTGTGTTTGAGAATGTCAGAAGCAGTGGAGTAACCATTACTGCAGTTACTGGTAAGATGCTTCATTTCATTAGTGCCCAGTGAAATAACTTTATTTGTAATATATATTTAAGTACACCAGGAATAAGTTTAAAATTCAGTTGCACTGTTAGAACAATCAGAAATGACTTTTGACTGTAATTGAATCTTGCAAAAAAAAAAAAATCTATCTCCAACTAGGCAAGTTAAAGTCAATAAAGAGTGACGACATGTACCATCATGTATGTCTGAATACTTAGTATGTCTTGAAAATGGTGAAGATATTGATGTAACTCAAAGGCTATGAAGACGAAAATTAATCCATACAAAAACAGATGTTTTGATTGACACATATACTCATTTGTTTGTGTCTCAGCTCCACCAAATGCAGGAAACCTCAGAGCAACAGGACAAACTGAGACCAGTATCTCTCTGCAGTGGAATGCAGTGAACAACAATGTCAGCTTCGTTCTCCAGTTCAATGGTACTGAGACAAACATCAGTGCACCTGATGGAGGTGGACCAGTAACTCAAACAGTGTCATCTCTCACTGCGGGGACTGAATATACATTCACTCTGTTCTCTGTGTTTGAGAATGTCAGAAGCAGTGGAGTAACCATTACTGCAGTTACTGGTAAGATGCTTTTCATTGACACTAAAATAAACCATGATTAATGCTGTTGAGTGTATAAACGGTGGTCCTACAACAACATACTAGAAGATCTAAGACATAGTCAAATATTGAAGTCATATAAGTGAGTTGAACTGATGAAGGTATTGTGGTGTGGGATGCAAAATGGTCCAAATACAGCTCATGTAAAGTTCAAAAGTCAAGTATATGGTACAGAATTCATATGTTTTAATAACTACATGAATGTTTTTCTTTTATTGTAGCTCCACCAAATGCAGGAAACCTCAGGGCAACAGGACAAACTGAGACCAGTATCTCTCTGCAGTGGAATCCAGTGAACAACAATGTCAGCTTCGTTCTCCTGTTCAATGGTACTGAGACAAACATCAGTGCACCTGATGGAGGTGGACCAGTAACTCAAACAGTATCTTCTCTCACTGCGGGGACTGAATATACATTCACTCTGTTCTCTGTGTTTGAGAATGTCAGAAGCAGTGGAGTAACCATTACTGCAGTTACTGGTAAGATGCTTCATTTCATTAGTGCCCAGTGAAATAACTTTATTTGTAATATATATTTAAGTACACCAGGAATAAGTTTAAAATTCAGTTGCACTGTTAGAACAATCAAAAATGACTTTTGACTGTAATTGAATCTTGCAAAAAAAAAATAAATCTATCTCCAACTAGGCAAGTTAAAGTCAATAAAGAGTGACGACATGTACCATCATGTATGTCTCAATACTTAGTATGTCTTGAAAATGGTGAAGATATTGATGTAACTCAAAGGCTATGAAGACGAAAATTAATCCATACAAAAACAGATGTTTTGATTGACGCATATACTCATTTGTTTGTGTCTCAGCTCCACCAAATGCAGGAAACCTCAGAGCAACAGGACAAACTGAGACCAGTATCTCTCTGCAGTGGAATGCAGTGAACAACAATGTCAGCTTCGTTCTCCAGTTCAATGGTACTGACACAAACATCAGTGCACCTGATGGAGGTGGACCAGTAACTCAAACAGTATCTTCTCTCACTGCGGGGACTGAATATACATTCACTCTGTTCTCTGTGTTTGAGAATGTCAGAAGCAGTGGAGTAACCATTACTGCAGTTACTGGTAAGATGCTTTTCATTGTCACTAAAATAAATTATAAACCATGATTAATGCTGTTGAGTGTATAAACGGTGGTCCTACAACAACATACTAGAAGATCTAAGACATAGTCAAATATTGAAGTCATATAAGTGAGTTGAACTGATGAAGGTATTGTGGTGTGGGATGCAAAATGGTCCAAATACAGCTCATGTAAAGTTCAAAAGTCAAGTATATGGTACAGAATTCATATGTTTTAATAACTACATGAATGTTTTTCTTTTATTGTAGCTCCACCAAATGCAGGAAGCCTCAGGGCAACAGGACAAACTGAGACCAGTATCTCTCTGCAGTGGAATCCAGTGAACAACAATGTCAGCTTCATTCTCCAGTTTAATGGTACTGAGACAAACATCAGTGCACCTGATGGAGGTGGACCAGTAACTCAAACAGTATCTTCTCTTACTGCGGGGACTGAATATACATTCACTCTGTTCTCTGTGTTTGAGAATGTCAGAAGCAGTGGAGTAACCATTACTGCAGTTACTGGTAAGATGCTTCATTTCATTAGTGCCCAGTGAAATAACTTTATTTGTAATATATATTTAAGTACACCAGGAATAAGCTTAAAATTCAGTTGCACTGTTAGAACAATCAGAAATGACTTTTGACTGTAATTGAATCTTGCAAAAAAAAAAAAATCTATCTCCAACTAGGCAAGTTAAAGTCAATAAAGAGTGACGACATGTACCATCATGTATGTCTGAATACTTAGTATGTCTTGAAAATGGTGAAGATATTGATGTAACTCAAAGGCTATGAAGACGAAAATTAATCCATACAAAAACAGATGTTTTGATTGACACATATACTCATTTGTTTGTGTCTCAGCTCCACCAAATGCAGGAAACCTCAGAGCAACAGGACAAACTGAGACCAGTATCTCTCTGCAGTGGAATGCAGTGAACAACAATGTCAGCTTCACACTACTGTTCAATGGTACTGAGACAAACATCAGTGCACCTGTTGGAGGTGGACCAGTAACTCAAACAGTATCTTCTCTCACTGCGGGGACTGAATATACATTCACTCTGTTCTCTGTGTTTGAGAATGTCAGAAGCAGTGGAGTAACCATTACTGCAGTTACTGGTAAGATGCTTTTCATTGTCACTAAAATAAATTATAAACCATGATTAATGCTGTTGAGTGTATAAACGGTGGTCCTACAACAACATACTAGAAGATCTAAGACATAGTCAAATATTGAAGTCATATAAGTGAGTTGAACTGATGAAGGTATTGTGGTGTGGGATGCAAAATGGTCCAAATACAGCTCATGTAAAGTTCAAAAGTCAAGTATATGGTACAGAATTCATATGTTTTAATAACTACATGAATGTTTTTCTTTTATTGTAGCTCCACCAAATGCAGGAAGCCTCAGGGCAACAGGACAAACTGAGACCAGTATCTCTCTGCAGTGGAATCCAGTGAACAACAATGTCAGCTTCGTTCTCCAGTTCAATGGTACTGACACAAACATCAGTGCACCTGATGGAGGTGGACCAGTAACTCAAACAGTGTCATCTCTCACTGCGGGGACTGAATATACATTCACCCTGTTCTCTGTGTTTGAGAATGTCAGAAGCAGTGGAGTAACCATTACTGCAGTTACTGGTAAGATGCTTCATTTCATTAGTGCCCAGTGAAATAACTTTATTTGTAATATATATTTAAGTACACCAGGAATAAGCTTAAAATTCAGTTGCACTGTTAGAACAATCAGAAATGACTTTTGACTGTAATTGAATCTTGCAAAAAAAAAAAAATCTATCTCCAACTAGGCAAGTTAAAGTCAATAAAGAGTGACGACATGTACCATCATGTATGTCTGAATACTTAGTATGTCTTGAAAATGGTGAAGATATTGATGTAACTCAAAGGCTATGAAGACGAAAATTAATCCATACAAAAACAGATGTTTTGATTGACACATATACTCATTTGTTTGTGTCTCAGCTCCACCAAATGCAGGAAACCTCAGAGCAACAGGACAAACTGAGACCAGTATCTCTCTGCAGTGGAATCCAGTGAACAACAATGTCAGCTTCGTTCTCCAGTTCAATGGTACTGACACAAACATCAGTGCACCTGATGGAGGTGGACCAGTAACTCAAACAGTGTCATCTCTCACTGCGGGGACTGAATATACATTCACTCTGTTCTCTGTGTTTGAGAATGTCAGAAGCAGTGGAGTAACCATTACTGCAGTTACTGGTAAGATGCTTCATTTCATTAGTGCCCAGTGAAATAACTTTATTTGTAATATATATTTAAGTACACCAGGAATAAGCTTACAATTCAGTTGCACTGTTAGAACAATCAGAAATGACTTTTGACTGTAATTGAATCTTGCAAAAAAAAAAAAAATCTATCTCCAACTAGGCAAGTTAAAGTCAATAAAGAGTGACGACATGTACCATCATGTATGTCTCAATACTTAGTATGTCTTGAAAATGGTGAAGATATTGATGTAACTCAAAGGCTGTGAAGACGAAAATTAATCCATACAAAAACAGATGTTTTGATTGACACATATACTCATTTGTTTGTGTCTCAGCTCCACCAAATGCAGGAAACCTCAGCGCAACAGGACAAACTGAGACCAGTATCTCTCTGCAGTGGAATCCAGTGAACAACAATGTCAGCTTCGTTCTCCAGTTTAATGGTACTGACACAAACATCAGTGCACCTGATGGAGGTGGACCAGTAACTCAAACAGTGTCATCTCTCACTGCGGGGACTGAATATACATTCACTCTGTTCTCTGTGTTTGAGAATGTCAGAAGCAGTGGAGTAACCATTACTGCAGTTACTGGTAAGATGCTTCATTTCATTAGTGCCCAGTGAAATAACTTTATTTGTAATATATATTTAAGTACACCAGGAATAAGTTTAAAATTCAGTTGCACTGTTAGAACAATCAGAAATGACTTTTGACTGTAATTGAATCTTGCAAAAAAAAAAAAATCTATCTCCAACTAGGCAAGTTAAAGTCAATAAAGAGTGACGACATGTACCATCATGTATGTCTGAATACTTAGTATGTCTTGAAAATGGTGAAGATATTGATGTAACTCAAAGGCTATGAAGACGAAAATTAATCCATACAAAAACAGATGTTTTGATTGACACATATACTCATTTGTTTGTGTCTCAGCTCCACCAAATGCAGGAAACCTCAGAGCAACAGGACAAACTGAGACCAGTATCTCTCTGCAGTGGAATGCAGTGAACAACAATGTCAGCTTCGTTCTCCAGTTCAATGGTACTGAGACAAACATCAGTGCACCTGATGGAGGTGGACCAGTAACTCAAACAGTGTCATCTCTCACTGCGGGGACTGAATATACATTCACTCTGTTCTCTGTGTTTGAGAATGTCAGAAGCAGTGGAGTAACCATTACTGCAGTTACTGGTAAGATGCTTTTCATTGACACTAAAATAAACCATGATTAATGCTGTTGAGTGTATAAACGGTGGTCCTACAACAACATACTAGAAGATCTAAGACATAGTCAAATATTGAAGTCATATAAGTGAGTTGAACTGATGAAGGTATTGTGGTGTGGGATGCAAAATGGTCCAAATACAGCTCATGTAAAGTTCAAAAGTCAAGTATATGGTACAGAATTCATATGTTTTAATAACTACATGAATGTTTTTCTTTTATTGTAGCTCCACCAAATGCAGGAAACCTCAGGGCAACAGGACAAACTGAGACCAGTATCTCTCTGCAGTGGAATCCAGTGAACAACAATGTCAGCTTCGTTCTCCTGTTCAATGGTACTGAGACAAACATCAGTGCACCTGATGGAGGTGGACCAGTAACTCAAACAGTGTCATCTCTCACTGCGGGGACTGAATATACATTCACTCTGTTCTCTGTGTTTGAGAATGTCAGAAGCAGTGGAGTAACCATTACTGCAGTTACTGGTAAGATGCTTCATTTCATTAGTGCCCAGTGAAATAACTTTATTTGTAATATATATTTAAGTACACCAGGAATAAGCTTACAATTCAGTTGCACTGTTAGAACAATCAGAAATGACTTTTGACTGTATTTGAATCTTGCAAAAAAAAAAAAAATCTATCTCCAACTAGGCAAGTTAAAGTCAATAAAGAGTGACGACATGTACCATCATGTATGTCTCAATACTTAGTATGTCTTGAAAATGGTGAAGATATTGATGTAACTCAAAGGCTGTGAAGACGAAAATTAATCCATACGAAAACAGATGTTTTGATTGACGCATATACTCATCTGTTTGCGTCTCAGCTCCACCAAATGCAGGAAACCTCAGCGCAACAGGACAAACTGAGACCAGTATCTCTCTGCAGTGGAATGCAGTGAACAACAATGTCAGCTTCGTTCTCCTGTTCAATGGTACTGAGACAAACATCAGTGCACCTGTTGGAGGTGGACCAGTAACTCAAACAGTATCATCTCTCACTGTGGGGACTGAATATACATTCACTCTGTTCTCTGTGTTTGAGAATGTCAGAAGCAGTGGAGTAACCATTACTGCAGTTACTGGTAAGATGCTTTTCATTGTCACTATAATAAATTATAAACCATGATTAATGCTGTTGAGTGTATAAACGGTGGTCCTACAACAACATACTAGAAGATCTAAGACATAGTCAAATATTGAAGTCAAATAAGTGAGTTGAACTGATGAAGGTATTGTGGTGTGGGATGCAAAATGGTCCAAATACAGATCATGTAAAATTCAAAAGTCAAGTATATGGTACAGAATTCATATGTTTTAATAACTACATGAATGTTTTTCTTTTATTGTAGCTCCACCAAATGCAGGAAACCTCAGAGCAACAGGACAAACTGAGACCAGTATCTCTCTGCAGTGGAATCCAGTGAACAACAATGTCAGCTTCATTCTCCAGTTTAATGGTAATGAGACTAACATCAGTGCACCTGATGGAGGTGGACCAGTAACTCAAACAGTATCTTCTCTTACTGCGGGGACTGAATATACATTCACTCTGTTCTCTGTGTTTGAGAATGTCAGAAGCAGTGGAGTAACCATTACTGCAGTTACTGGTAAGATGCTTCATTTCATTAGTGCCCAGTGAAATAACTTTATTTGTAATATATATTTAAGTACACCAGGAATAAGCTTAAAATTCAGTTGCACTGTTAGAACAATCAGAAATGACTTTTCACTATAATTGAATCTTGCAAAAAAAAAAAAATCTATCTCCAACTAGGCAAGTTAAAGTCAATAAAGAGTGACGACATGTACCATCATGTATGTCTCAATACTTAGTATGTCTTGAAAATGGTGAAGATATTGATGTAACTCAAAGGCTGTGAAGACGAAAATTAATCCATACAAAAATAGATGTTTTGATTGACGCATATACTCATTTGTTTGTGTCTCAGCTCCACCAAATGCAGGAAACCTCAGCGCAACAGGACAAACTGAGACCAGTATCTCTCTGCAGTGGAATCCAGTGAACAACAATGTCAGCTTCGTTCTCCAGTTCAATGGTACTGAGACAAACATCAGTGCACCTGATGGAGGTGGACCAGTAACTCAAACAGTGTCATCTCTCACTGCGGGGACTGAATATACATTCACTCTGTTCTCTGTGTTTGAGAATGTCAGAAGCAGTGGAGTAACCATTACTGCAGTTACTGGTAAGATGCTTTTCATTGTCACTAAAATAAATTATAAACCATGATTAATGCTGTTGAGTGTATAAACGGTGGTCCTACAACGACATACTAGAAGATCTAAGACATAGTCAAATATTGAAGTCAAATAAGTGAGTTGAACTGATGAAGGTATTGTGGTGTGGGATGCAAAATGGTCCAAATACAGATCATGTAAAGTTCAAAAGTCAAGTGTATGGTACAGAATTCATATGTTTTAATAACTACATGAACGTTTTTCTTTTATTGTAGCTCCACCAAATGCAGGAAACCTCAGGGCAACAGGACAAACTGAGACCAGTATCTCTCTGCAGTGGAATCCAGTGAACAATAATGTCAGCTTCGTTCTCCAGTTTAATGGTACTGAGACAAACATCAGTGCACCTGATGGAGGTGGACCAGTAACTCAAACAGTGTCATCTCTCACTGCGGGGACTGAATATACATTCACTCTGTTCTCTGTGTTTGAGAATGTCAGAAGCAGTGGAGTAACCATTACTGCAGTTACTGGTAAGATGCTTCATTTCATTAGTGCCCAGTGAAATAACTTTATTTGTAATATATATTTAAGTACACCAGGAATAAGCTTAAAATTCAGTTGCACTGTTAGAACAATCAGAAATGACTTTTGACTGTAATTGAATCTTGCAAAAAAAAAAAAAATCTATCTCCAACCCGGCAAGTTAAAGTCAATAAAGAGTGACGACATGTACCATCATGTATGTCTGAATACTTAGTATGTCTTGAAAATGGTGAAGATATTGATGTAACTCAAAAGCTATGAAGACGAAAATTAATCCATACAAAAACAGATGTTTTCATTGACGCATATACTCATTTGTTTGTGTCTCAGCTCCACCAAATGCAGGAAACCTCAGAGCAACAGGACAAACTGAGACCAGTATCTCTCTGCAGTGGAATGCAGTAAACAACAATGTCAGCTTCGTTCTCCAGTTCAATGGTACTGAGACAAACATCAGTGCACCTGTTGGAGGTGGACCAGTAACTCAAACAGTATCATCTCTCACTGCGGGGACTGAATATACATTCACTCTGTTCTCTGTGTTTGAGAATGTCAGAAGCAGTGGAGTAACCATTACTGCAGTTACTGGTAAGATGCTTTTCATTGTCACTAAAATAAATTATAAACCATGATTAATGCTGTTGAGTGTATAAACGGTGGTCCTACAACAACATACTAGAAGATCTAAGACATAGTCAAATATTGAAGTCAAATAAGTGAGTTGAACTGATGAAGGTATTGTGGTGTGGGATGCAAAATGGTCCAAATACAGATCATGTAAAGTTCAAAAGTCAAGTGTATGGTACAGAATTCATATGTTTTAATAACTACATGAATGTTTTTCTTTTATTGTAGCTCCACCAAATGCAGGAAACCTCAGGGCAACAGGACAAACTGAGACCAGTATCTCTCTGCAGTGGAATCCAGTGAACAACAATGTCAGCTTCGTTCTCCTGTTCAATGGTACTGAGACAAACATCAGTGCACCTGATGGAGGTGGACCAGTAACTCAAACAGTATCATCTCTCACTGCGGGGACTGAATATACATTCACTCTGTTCTCTGTGTTGAAGAACGTCAGAAGCAGTGGAGTAACCATTACTGCAGTTACTGGTAAGATTTTTGCCTTCATTATTGCATACTTACCCAAAATCAATGAATTAACATACGTCATAATTTTGTACACATCAGAGCTTACTACATAGTAAGATATAAATTTGTTTTACACGTTTATTAAACATTTATTAGTAATCAACTCTCTGCAGTGTAATTGTGTAGACTACCTTATTACTTCAGGGTATCGTCAGCAGTATTAGTTATGGTAGCAGACATTTAAGTTGTAGCAACTGTGGGCTGCAGCTCACCAGTTTTTTCTTAAAATGTGGACAACTTCTAGTTAATTTGATGTTTTACCTGGAAGAAAAGCAATTATACATTTTTTTTATCCTTCTAGTTTCTCATTTGTGAAAAAAATTACCTATTAGTTTTACTTTTTGTTTCCATGCTCCTCATTTTTAAAGTAGCATTCAACAATATGCCCAATTTTTGTGATATTATAATAGTATAATAAATATAATTTATTTTGATGGATATTTGGGACACACTACAAATGATTTTAACTTTTTTTTTTCCCCCTTTTATGTAAACCAACATTATCTTGCTTAAACATCTCTCACTGGTCCTTACAGCACATCCTCTTCGTAAGTATTTATATTTTGTTTTTCATATTGTTTTATATTTATTTGCATTAGATAAACATGTATTTTCATGTATACATACAAATGTAAACATGATTTATAAAATCATTATAAGCATATTACAAACAACATATAATACCTTTTTTAACTTGTGGTAGTATTTTATTCAGAAAAAACATGTCAGTTATTAAACTTAAAATGAGTTTCACACACAATTGTTTTTACTCAAAGCTAATATTGTAGTCTGATAAGTACAGCGTTTATATTTGTTTGTTATGTGAATAGGTTACATTGTTGGACTGAACATCAGAATCAAGTCAGCTTCTGAGCTGACACCTTCGGACATAGACAATATCAAGACCCAGGTGAGATTAGCAGCTGTTTCTGTTCACTCTTTGCCAGTGTCATTCATTACTATTCTGTAACAATCTAAAAAATCCTTCTTATAACCTTATTCTCTACTGTTTTTAACCTAGCTCATCAGGATGTCAGGATTGTCACCACAGTTGTTGTCTCTGAACTTCCAAGCTGTGTAAATCTGATACCAGGTGAAGATGAGATAAGATGGAAGCAAATTTATCTAAAATATAAAAATGAAAAAAAAAAAAAAAAAGTAGATTGTTGACATTGTGATTAATGAATTAATGTGATTTTTATATAAAAAGATCTGAAATTTATACTGAAATTTATTTTTGTACAAAATTTGGTACAAAGTTATAGTAAGAGTGCTTTTTTCTTTACATGTTTGCTTTTACTATTAACAGCCAAAATACAGAAAAATTAACAAAAAAAATCCATGTTTATGCTGACATATATAAAGACATACAGACATTAATAAAACAAGGGGAGAAATTCAACAGCCTAGAAAATCTCTATTAGAATGATCTGACTAAGGTACCAGGATGGCACATCTGGAATAAAGAAAATTAGTTAAAAGGTGTGATGTGAGTTTAAAAACCTTCTTTAGTAATAATTTATTTCATTATAATGCACTTAAAATATAAATAATATAAATAATGTTTTCTTCATTTGTGGAAAGGTAAAATCCAACCTGGTTCACCAGCATGTGTCTGGCTGTGACTCTTGCATAGTTCTGGTCTCAATATTTTAAATGTACTTAAGAAATAAATTTCAGTCTCAAATCTGTTCTTCCTGTGCTCATATTTCTTAATAAATTAATTGTCATAAGCCAAGTACCTACCACCTTCTGATTCTGGCAGGGGTTTCATTGGGGCTGGCCAATTCAATTTTTGGGGAGTTTTTCATTGATATTAATATTAATATAATATTTTATTAATTATTTCGCAAATATAATCAAAACTTGTGTTGTAGTTCTGAGTTCAGCTGTGGCGTTATGGTTTGGAGTCAAGTAGAACTACAGGATTTTATGTAACAGTTAAACCATCTCTGGCTGGAGAGCGTCACGGTGACCTCACAGCTCAGAGTCCAAGGTTCAACTCCTGGCTGTGGTCTACATCCAGTCAAGGTCCTTAGGCAAGATATCCTTATGCTTATTCTGTCTTTGCCTCCCAAGTCGCTTTGGATCAAAGTGTCTGCAAAATGACTGAATGCAAATCTCCTCTTGGCAATTGGTTTTAGCTGTAAATGTAAAACAGATTTCACAGGTTTATTGCTTGTTTGTTTGTAATCTAGCCACAGGGGTTGCAATGTTATAATAAGGAACGAGTACATCAGAGGGACGGCTCACGTTGCCTGTGTTAGCGACAAAGTCAGAGAGGCCAGACTGAGATGGTTTGGACATGTTCAGAGGAGGGATAGTGAATATATTGGTAGAAAGATGTTGGAGATGGAGCTGCCAGGCAGGAGGGCAAGAGGACGACCAAAGAGGAGATATATGGATGTCTTAACAGAGGACAGGAGGTTGACTGGTGTTAGGGTAGAAGATGTTCATGATAGAGTGAGGTGGAAAAGGATGATTCGCTGTGGCGACCCCTGATGGGAAAAGCTGAAAGAGAAGAAGATTGCTTGTTTGTTTGTAAGTTTTGTCTTCAGTTTGTTATAGTATTATGATGGTGTGAGTGTGAATGTTCATGTGTGTTTCTTTTTATTTATTTGAGTCTTGGAAGTGGGAAATGTTGTTATTATTATTATTATTTATTATTATTATTAGTAAATTATTATTATTGTGGTATGTGTTTGTTCCATTCTATACAAAGCAATACAAATACAATACAATACTATACTACAAAATAAAAAGAAGTGACACAGAATCTGCACATTACTCCTCCCACCACGGAACAGTGTGTGGGTTGAAAAGCTCTCAAGGGAAAAAAATCCCAGAGGGAGTGGACACAGTGAAATTGGGAGGACTTTGTCTTCCCCTCAGCACTACCAATATTTGTCTACCTCAGAGGTCAAGTTTCACATTGATCAACAAGGTAAGACAGACACTTTTGGAGATGTTATGTTTCATTAGATTGATCAAATGCAGTAATTTAAATGGTCTTTGTACCGTGTCTGTTATGGAAAGGTTGAAGCCTTTATCTTGATCCTCTGCTGTCGTGAGTTTAGTATGTCAAAACACTGCCAGAATAATGAATTACACCAATTAGACTAAGTAGAAATAAGCATGTTTATTTCTTAATCCGTGTATTTGGTCCATGTTTCAAGGTAAAGTTAGCGATTGAGCAAGAAGCCAAGTCACGTGACTGTGCAGCTGGACTTTGGCCAGTTTAAAGTTAATGATAAAGAATCCCCGGTGTGTCTGGCTGACAGAGACGAAGAAGACAAAAAGCCCTAAACTATTCAGTGGCCTACGATGTATATTTGTTAAATATTTTGAGGTGATTACCGATTCCTCTCTGATTCAACATGTAGGTGATTCATTTCTTTTTCATAGTCAATTAACACTAATCTTCCTACTTCATTCTGGAGGTCATGGCTGCCCCCAGCGCGCTGTTGTCAGAGTTGCAGTTTCAATGTTACATCTGTCAGGATGTTTTCTCTGAGCCCGTCTCCATCCCCTGCGGACACAGCTTCTGCTTCACCTGCATCACATCACACTGGGACGACAGTGCTGCCATCAGCTGTCCCAAATGTCAGACCACCTTCGAGGGCCGTCCAGAGCTTTGTGAAAATTCTTTTGCCAAGGAAATGTCAGAACAGATTCGAGCGAAAAGGCAAAACAGCATCATTTCAATGGCAGGAGGAAAGTCCATATGTTGTGATGTGTGCACTAGTAAGCAAACCAAGGCCCTGAAATCCTGCCTCATGTGTCTGACCTCATACTGTGACAGTCACCTGGAGCCTCACCTGAGAGTTGCTACCTTGAAGACTCACAAACTGATTGAACCTGTTGCCATGCTTGAGAACAGAATGTGTAAAAGGCACCAAAGGCTCCTGGAGCTGTTTTGCAGGAGCGACCAGAGGTGCGTGTGTGTGCTGTGCACAGAGACCGACCACCGCTGTCACAATATTGTTCCAGTGGAGCGAGAGTGTCAGGAGAAGAAGGCGAGGTTCCTCATTATATCTTCATTATATTCATTTTACTTTGGCAGCAAGTGGACTTTGATTGTGGTTTTGGTTTGATTTCCTGTTCTGATGTTCAGGCTCAGATGAAGATGATTGAGGATGATGTTCAGCAGATGATCCAGGACAGACTGATGAAAGTGGAGGAGATCAAACAGTCTGTAGAGATCAGTAAAGTGAGTTGATATAAGATCAAATAATGACCGTACTTAAGTAATTTTAGCTGAAGTTAAACTCTGTATTACTCTGTATTACCATCAAAGAGGCTGAACACATGCAACCAAATATAAACTCCATATGGTCTTACGTTTACTTGTTCTAAGTTGTACTACTGCCTGTACAAAGACGTTAGTCATTCATTTGTTTTTTCTTATTAATGTATCCAGGAAAACTCACAGAGAGACATTGAGGAAAGCATGAAGATCTTCACTGTTCTGTTTCATTCCATGGAGCGAACTCAGGCTGAGCTGGTGGAGGTGATCCAGAGGAAGCAGGCTGCAGCAGAGGAGAGGGCAGAGAGGCTGATCGCAGAGCTGCAGCAGGAAATCACAGGGCTGGAGAGGAAGAGAAGTGAGCTGGAGCAGCTTTCTTATACTGAGGACTACCTCCATCTTCTGCAGGTCAGTATTTAACTAGACATTATTCTCTTACTTTTCAGGAATCAGGGAGAAAAAAATCTATAGTTTTCACAAATTGATGTCAGAGAGCATAAAGAAAGTAGAAAGATTTAAGTAAAGTCAGGTAGTTAGGAAAAAGGTCTTGATTTCATTCCTCCTCATTTAATTTTATCTCTTCCTTCTCGACTCATCTTGTCCAGTCTCATTTCTGTTTTAAAGCCTTTTCTTTGTTATGTCACTTTGCTTCCTCAGAGGTTTCCAGCTCTGAGTTCTCCTCCACCTGCCAAAGCCTGCTCTGACATCACCGTGCATTCAGACACAAGTTTGGGCATCGTGAGGAGGGCGGTGGCCAAACTTGAACAGCAGCTTCGTCTGGCTTTAAAGAAGCTTTCAGCTCAAGGTAAACTTTTGAGAAGATGCCCTATTCCTTCACAGTTTCAGTTTAAACTGAATATTTGTCAAATTTTTTATTATTTAATCTTATCATTTACAGAGCATGAGAAGATCCATCCATATGCAGGTACAGTTATACTTAAATGGTTAAAAAATGTATAATGAAAATCTTAAAAGAAAAATTGAAATTAAGTTAAGGTTCTATATAAACTGTGTCTGTCCACAAGTTGATGTTTGCCTGGACCCCAGAACAGCCAACCCTTGGCTGGTTTTATCAGAGGACGGGAAACAGGTCTGGGATGGAGATGTAGAACATAACCTGGTGGATACACCAGAGCGTTTTGACACGGCACCATGTGTCTTTGCCACCAGGGTAAATAAATATGTGGTTCATCTGATTTCATGCCTGGAGTAGTGTTATTTCTTTCTGTCCATGAAATTAAGAGTCAGAGTCACCTGAAGCTCTTTTGCAATGCAGGGTTTCACCACAGGGAGGCACTACTGGGAGGTGGACGTAGGAGACAAGACAGCGTGGGACTTGGGTGTAGCTCAACAGTCAGTCAAGCGGAAAGGCGTGGTGACACTGTGCCCAGAGGAAGGCTACTGGGCTGTTTGTTTGAGGAAGGGAAACGAATACCGAGCATGTGCGGGACACGCAGAGCTGCTGTGTCTCTCTCAAAGGCCACAGGTTGTTGGGATTTTTTTGGATTATGAGGACGGGACAGTGTCTTTTTATGATACTGAGGCCAAGTCCCTCATCTATTCCTTTACCCAGTTTCAATTCACTGAGGCCATGTTTCCCTTTTTTAACCCAGAAATGAGTGACAGCGGCAGCAACAAATCACCCCTCATCATTTGCCCTGTCAGTGAAGTCAGAGCAGGCGAGGATTTGGACAGTATTACAATATGACGTCATGTGTAAGCATGGTGCTTTATTTACACCATTGAAACTGTGGTGTGAGAACATAAATCTTAAAGCACAACTTTTTGTTGACCAAACACAACTTGAGACTTAAGTAGCAAGAAATAATCAGATTTATTCTGCCAACTTTTAATCCAGATGTACAGTGTTTATTTAAAATGTAATTTTATACGTGGACCGTACATATATATCTGATCTCTGTTAATAAACTTTAAACCACTGTATCCATCCAAACTTGCTTGCTTTCCTCTCCTCCTTTTGCTGTCCATGTCCCTTTAAAAAATACCAGACTCTGCTCCTTTTGGTAATAACTCAATCACTACAGGTACAAAACTGACTGCAGACCATGTCTTAGATTGTATAGCCTCATGGCTGCTAATCAGATTAGCAAAGAGATAGGATTAGCCTCAAGGCAGATGGAGCACAGAGGATTGGAGGTTGACATTACACAGCACATGCACACTTTAAAATAAAAGATATGTTGTGGAACTTTACTTATGTATGCAAACTTTTAGTCACTGCATCTAATCATTTAACAGTGGTATTAGTTTTTTAATAATTTAAACCAGGGAGCACAGCTTAAAAAGACTGAGCTGAAAGGGGCTCCAAAAGAGGAGTGGATGAGGAGGGATTAAATCCAGTATCATCCAAGCACAGGGCAGAGACACTCACACACAGTCAGCCCACGGATTACAGTGGACACCGGCTAAAGCAGGAACACAACACCGAACTGCTTTAGATGCCCAGCAAGCAAAGGTAAGTAAAATATGTCCAATTTAATATTTAACTTCCACTGGCTCAGGTTTGACCAGATTATAAAAAGTGTGTACAGAACGTTCAGCTTGTGAGTTTATGCTGTCTTGACATGAGGGCTTAAAGGTTTATTTTTGCCTGTCTTTGTAGGAAAAGTATTATATTTTAGGCTCTGTAACTATACAATGCAATGCGTGAAGAAGCTTTCATACAATATTTTGTCCACATTGCAGTTGTACCTCATCTTGAATAAAGGCCAGTGAACCTCAATGTGACAGGATTACTGAGTGTGAAATCTGAAACACCAGAGGTTCCTGAGTTTTCATTTATGGACTGAGTCGGAGTGGAGAGGTGGGATGTCACCAGTGGTGGACGAGACAGCCGGGGATCTCCCAGTCAGAGATGTTGGACTGTTTAGAGGCGGACTAATGGCAACGGTCCCAGGTTTGTGTGTATGGACATGTGCAAAGATCTGTATTATGTGTTTGTGAATATTATTTATTAAGTTATAACAGACAACTATTAGCCGTTAGCTGTTCAAAATCACATTTTTATTGTATGCATTTTAAATGTCCATAATTTGATGGTGTAGCAGTTTATTTTGTTTCAGTAGCAAGAAAAATTATGTGAACTTTTTAGAATGGTTTTCTGCATGAATTTCTCATAAAATGTGATCTGAGCTTCATCTAAGTCTAAGAGTATTAACAAATATAATGTGCCTAAAGTAATAACACACAAAAAATTCAGATCTTTCATGTCTTTATTGAGCAACAACCATAAAACCTCATAGTGTGTGTGGAAAAACTATGTGAACCCTTGGAATTAATCACTGGTTGACACAGACTGTCTGACTTGGCCACTTCAAAAGGCAAATTTTATTTTTCTGAAGCTATTCTCTTGAATGTCTTGGGTCATTGTCCTGTTGCATCATCCAACTTCTACAGAGTTTCAGCTGACGTACAGACATTCTCACATTATCCTGAAGATTTTTTGATACACCTGGGAATTCATCTTCCCCCCAGTCAGTAACCTCTAACCCTGATGCAGCAAAGCAGGGCCAAATCAATACTTTACTGTTAAAATGATGTTTTCATGATGGTTGCTGTGACCTTTTTATGCCAGATGTAGAGCTGTGTATTGTTTCCAAATTGTTCAATATAGTTTCATCCACAAAACATTTTACCAATACTGCTGTGGAGTGTTAATGTGCACTTTGACAAACTTCAGGTGTGCAGCAACGTTCTTTTTAGTAAGTAACAACTTCCTTCATGGTGTCCTGTCATAGACACCCTGCTTGTTAAATGTTTTACCTACTGTAGACTCATGAACAGATGTTAGCCAGTTCCAATGATGCCTTCAAATCGCTGACTGTCTCCCTGGGTTGTATCTTTACCTCATTAATAAGTGTTTCTTGTGCTCTTGGGGTCATTTTGACTGACCGCCCACTTCTTGGTAGAGTAGCCACAGTCCTAAAGTGTCTCCATTTGTAGACAGTTTGCCAAACTGTAGATTAAGTGGTAACTGGTGGATTTTTAAAGTCTTTTACATGACTTTGTAAAAGTTGTTTTCAATAAATTTATCAAAGATGAGAATTTTGCTTTTACTTTACTTTACAATTACTTTAGGCACATTTTATTTGTTAATACTCTTGACTTAGATGAAGCTCATATCACATTTTATGACAAGTTAATGCAGAAAACCATAAAATTACAAAAGGTTCACATACTTTTTCGTGCCACTGTATGTATTAATATGCTCTGTAATGATTAGAGTATTGAGTATTGTATATTATTAATCTGTCACATAATGTATATTTGGAGTTTTTGACAATTAATGGTCTCATCCTATGTGTTATGCTATGTGATCTGTTCACATTTGTGAGTCTGTAAATGCACCATCTTTAAATATAACCTTCCTGTTGTTTTCCTCAGACACTCTACGTGATGTGAAGCCATGGAAGAGGCATCATGTCATAAAGTCCAAAGGTAACTCTACTTTACAAAACACGACCAGAAAGTAGTTCAAAACAAAAATGAACTGTCTAAGAAAGTCTCTGTTTCTCTGTCTCTCTTCAGCAGATCCTCAGCACTTGTTTCGGTTTCCCAGGGAGCACCTTGAGGACCTGTGTCTTCGACTACAGGAGGAGAACAGTACACTAAAACAACACACACGTACACAGGAGCAGAGGCTGCGCAGGTATCCGACACACACAGAAACAATACTGACACATACCTAATGTGACCATACCAATTTGGGCATGATTGAATACACACACAAACGATTCATGTTGAAGCCATGTATGGCTGATTTAACCTCCTGTGGTTTGCATCAGGATGTCTACCAGGCTGCTGCGTCTTCGACAGGCCCCTCCTGGGTCAGGTGGGGTGAAGGAGAGGGACATGGAGGACACCATCCAGGAGCTGGAAGCCCGTGTGGCTACGTTGGAGAGCCAGAAAGGGGTGCTACAGAACAAACTCAGCCTGGCCAAGCAGCACATTATGGACCTGGGGGGGCGCATGCCATTCAAGTACAGCAAAGGTGTGTGCTGCAAAAAATGCCCAAAAAAACTCACATAACACATGACTGCACTTTTGACTTCTCTGCGATCTGCCTCCTTGTTTTCTTGACAGGTAAAACTATGGAAGTGGAGGCTGGAGTCAGGAGAGCAGCTCAGACAGCTCCGCCTCGCTATGGCCCCACTTTGGAAGACACCAGGGCAGAGATGGAGAGGTTGTAAGTGTCTAGTCCGTACTGTGAGCCAAAACAAAAACACAAGTTTCTGTATTTTATTGAAATTTCTCAATATGATATTTGCAATCTTCATTCTTCAAGTACATCCTTGACTTTTCTATCCCTCCTACAAACCTCTGATCATCTCATTATTTTCATTTCTTCCCACTACTCATGCAACATCTGTTTCCTAAACTTCCTCAATACCTACACTTTGACCTCCCTGCTTCTCCTATCCAGCAGGTCCAGTGTGCCGGAGCAGGTGAGGGTGGCAGAGCTGGAGCTTACAGCCCAGGCGCTCAGAGACACACTGAGAGAGAGAGAGAAAGCGATAGAGGGAACCGTGAGAGAAATGAGAAAGCAACAGGCCGACAGACACAGGTAGATTCAGAAGAGATGTTACAAATAGTATCACTCACAGTGACATTTCCACTGTGACAAACACTGTAGTTTACTCAAGTAGAATTTTAAACATTCCCTTAAACACTATTGAAAACATCTACATCTAAATATAGCTGTGTTATTTTAAAATGTCATCTTGTATTTCTATTATTATAGAATAACTATTAGAGAGAATGTAGATATGATCCGTCTACAAAAACAGCTTTCAGAAAAGAGCACAGCCCTGAGAGTCACCCAGGAGAAGTTCAATGACCTGCAAGAAGTAAGATGGCCGTTAGCCCTTTATTGTTAAAATATTTGATTTATGAATTTGTTATTATTTTCTGCTCAATAAATACAAAAAAAGAAAACGCATTTCCTTAGTTTGTTGTTACATTAGTTCTATTTTTACTTTCTTTCTTTCCAGGCATACGAAAATCAATTAGAAGAGGTAAAAGCCTTGGCACAAACAAAATCTATTTATATTTTACTGCAAAACCGCAGTCAGATTGATACTGAGTACACAAATGTTTCCAACTCAGAGTCAGAGGTCACTGAAGGAAAGCCAGGGAGCTCTGCTTGAGAAAGTGGAGGAGCTGAGTGAACAGCTGAAGCAGGAGAGACAGAGAGCGCTGGCACTGGAAGGGCAACTTACCACCAACAACCTGTCTCTACAGACCTTGGAGAAAGTATAACAATGTTGAAATCCAAACTGAAAGACAAGATAACAGATAAGAGGTAGAAGTTCCATGTGACTATAGAGCTAATTACAAAAAAAGCTTCTTTCTCTTTCAGCTACAGGAGAGGATATCAGACCTGGAGGGAGAGAGGGATCTGATCAAGGAAAATTATGACACTCTTTTAGAAAGGTAGGAGTTTTTTTAATCCTTGCAAAAAATCCCTGAGATGCAAATATTGTAATTCTATACTTGACATTTGACAGTGACATATGAACTGACATGTTGTGTTTCTCCTTGTATGTTTAAATTCACCTGTTATGTTGCATAGTACATTATCTGTCCAAAGCAGCCATGATGGCCAAATGGAAAAAAAGACAGAAGTAGAACAGGAGAGAGAGGAGGTAGCAGGAAATGCCTGCAGGATCGATATCCAGAGACTGGAGGAAACGTTGCAAGTCGAGAGGGAGGAGAGAGGCAGGCTGGAGGTGGAGAAGGAGAAACTGAGACAAGAGAAGGAGATGCTGCAGGAGCAGAGGGAGCGAGAAAGAGGTAGGAGACTCAGTTCAACCACTGGAGACGTCTTGCACTCTTCAACGCATTAAAAGATTTCCAGGCGTGTCTTATGTCTTGTGCTTTTTTATTTAGAGTTTTCAGTGATGATGAGAGACAAGCGAGAGCATCTTGAACAGGAGCTTCTCCAGTACAGACAGCAGGTGTCTGCTCTGCAGGACAGACTGGACTCTGTCACCAAGGTCACACATGACAACCTGAATAATTTACTCCTGAACTGCTGTTTCACACAACAATATTTTGTGTGTTATTTTGCATGTACCCTGACACATCTCCTGATAGAATTAACATCTTCTTTCTTCTAGGAGTTTGACATGAGTGTGGAGGAGCTCAGTGAAACTCTTTTGCAGATCAAGGTCTGCACTCTCTTGTTCCTCTGTTAGTATTGTCTTAAATAAACAGACTAAACTCATTTCTCTCCAAACCTCATGTCATGTTCTCCCTCCACCTACAGGTGTTTAGGATGCAGCAGGAGAGCAGGGAGGGTCTGCGCTTTCTCTCAGCTGAAGGGAAGGTGGAGGATTCACCCCATGAGCTGATGAACATCCAGGCATTGCATGCTGAGACTGTACTGGAGTTACAGAAAACCAGAAACCTTCTACTGCTGGAGCACAGAATCAGTAAAGACCTGAAGGTATGCACACAAGAACATAACTTCATGATAAATATATTAAAGTTAAAGTAATAATTACAATGAGTCCCTCATTTAACCCCAAGGAAGAGTTGAACATAGTCAGCCAGAAGATGGAGAGTGAACGAGAGGAGAGCAAGAGAAGGACGGCAGAGAAAGACAAACTTTTAGCAAAAAGAGCACTGCAGATCAACACTTTACAAGGTAAGGACAACAGTGGGTGCAGAGGCAGGACAACCCAGTGTCTTAAAAATAAAGTTCAGGTTGAATTGTTGTAACAACCTGTTTTTGTCATTGTTCTCCGACTGATTGACATGTAGGGAATACAGTTTGTACTGTGTATTTGGTTTGATTGGAAGTAGTTACAAGCAGCACACAAGTGAAAATACTCAACCTCTAGATTCTTAACTCTGTTTATTTTCCTGCTCTACAGCTCAGCTGAAAGAGTTGGCATACAGCCCCAGGAACTTTAAACGTACTATACCAGTACAGTACACCTGGCCGGCTGGGGATCAAGAGGTGGTACAGCCCATTGAGGACGACATATCTTTTTCTCAGCTGAGGGCTGGAGAGTCAATGTTGGAGATTCACCTTAAGGTCAATACTCAGTTGCTGAGCTTCATCCTGAAAAACTCAAAGCAAATCTCACAGACAGCTTACTGTAAATATGTGCTGTTTGTCCTCCAGGCTGCCACATTTACTCCAGCAGGACTCCGGACTATGGGCAGCATCCATCCAGGAGTGGACATGTGTGATGACATTGTGACCTTCTGCACCTACAGCTTCCTGGACTTTGAAGTACACTCTACTCCTCTGGTGTCAGGCAGCCAGCCCAACTATGGCTTCACATCACGTTACGCTCTAACAGCCCACGATCTGTGCAGGCTGGGAGGTCAGGGGTCAAAGGTCAGAGTGGAGTTCCACCAGGCGTTAGGAGGGGTCAGGTTTGTGACCCATGGAAACGGGCAGATTCCTCTCATTGGTGCCATGGAGAGGAGAGGGGAGCGTATTGGTGGATGTGTCAGTATCACAGGTACAGAATTTGATGTTTCCCCTGCACACAATGTAGAAGTACTTTTCCCTACTGGATTGAAAAACTCAGGCATCAGCTGTCTCGCAAATGGTGTGTCTGTGTCTCTTCAAGGACCTGAAGGTGAAATAGTCGGTGTTGTGGATTTCTGGGTGCGCCTGTTCCCTCCTGCTGAACCCATACACACTGTGATAGAAAGACCAGCTGACAGGAGAACAGTGACACAGAGGCGTCATATGCAGACCTTTTATGACTGGCAAGACAGTCATGAGGTACAGTAAGACACCGCCATCACTGCCACTGGTTCAGTGTTGGTTAAATATTATTGAAATAGTGGGTCCACAATGGAAACATTTAGCCTTGTATTGTGTTTATGATCTATAATCAGAATGTTAATATAATTAGAGGAAAGTAATTGATTATGCTTTTTTATTTTGACCTTACCTTGTCCTGCCTCTACTGTAGACACATACAGGATGTGTGCTTATTAAATTACTTAACTGCCGCAGGAGTTACATGACTATGGTGGAGGGATCCCAAACGAGTTGGTGGTTACATTGGAGCGCTGTGTGGGCCTTAGTGCTCGCTGGCCTGGACTTCTTCCTGATGCCTACCTGACGTACAGGTTCTATGATCTGCCACCTCACGTCTCTCAGACAGTACAGTGCACTGCTGACCCAGTGTTCAGTGATACCACCAGCTACCCACTGGCAGTGACAACAGATGTGTTGCACTACTTGAGGTATGGCTGGAAATATGTGCAGCATCTTAAATTCATGAATAGTATCAGAAAGTGGTTCATAAGAAGTTTTTGCTTATTTTAATTTATTTTAATACCACATAATCCCTGCTTTATCAAACTATTTCAAAAAGATTCAATTGCTCTTCTATCCAGGTCTAGCAGTCTTTGGATATATGTGTTTGATGACAGTGATGACGAGATGCCACCACCATACCTGGCTAAGACCCCCATTCCACTGCGAGCCTTGGCTACAGGCAGAGAGATCAGAGGTGACCAAGAAAAATAGTGAATACTTACCAGTGAATGATTACAGCATTAACCTCCATCCCACTTATTTTAATTAATTAGAAGTCAAATGAAAAGTGTCTGCTCTTAAATTACCTATTCCCCCCATGCCCCGTTTTCTCTCTGTCCTGCTAGGTGACTATGTTCTGAGGGATCCAGCTGGTGCGCCTCGGGGCATGGTCAGGATTATGATAAAATGGAAGTACCCCTTCCAGGCACCAGCGGATACCCTGCTGGGCAAACAGAGGAAGGAAGCAGACATGAAGGGCAACGCAATGGAAAACAGTGAGCAGGAGAAAAGGCAGAAAGAGGAGATTGAGGTGTCACAGAGGCCCGTAGCCAAGCCCAGAGTAAGTGCAACTGTAATCCTCTCTAAAATAATTGTATTTCTGAGAAGTCAGATGTTAAACATGTTCTCTGTAAGTGCTAAAATTGTATTTTTGCTTTTTATTTCCTCCTGTTTGCTTGCTTAATGCCTGCTTTGTTTTGGGTTTTTTTTTTTTTTTGCTTTCATCCCAGACTCAACTATTTGAGCCAAGAGAAACCAAAGTGTTGCAGAAAGAGACTCAGGCTTGGGTAAAGTTTATACAGCTGAAACTGTGTGTTTTCTTGATATTTCCTGTATCAAAGCGAGTTTCTCAACCAGGAATTATTTTCTGTTTACAGCCTCGGCCTCCACCTGTCAAGCAGAAGGGCTCACAGAACGTTTGGCAGGATCAAACCATCTTTGCGAAACCACAAGCCAATCGTCAGTCCAGAACAAGGAAGCGATCCACCAAGAGGTCACCTGACATTTTTCAAATGACACCCCATCTGACACCTGAGCCACGACTGACCACACCCTCTCATTTACCAATTAGCAAGTGAGTTGCTTTAAATAAAATATATTTTGTCATGCTCAATGTCCTTAAAGCACAAAAAAAAAAAAAAAAAAAAAGAAATAGGATCTTCATTGAGACAAAAAACAAAATGAAGCTGAAAGTAAATTATTACAGGATTTAATGTATTCCGAGTATGGATTGCTTTCAACTCTTGAAATTGAAATAAGTAACAAAACAAATGTCAAATCTAATGTGTTTAATCGTATTTAAGGTTTTCAGAGGGAACCTCCTCCAGACTATCTCCAGCCACAATGTCCAGGAGAAGCTCTGCTAGCAATGTCGGGACCTCGGTACAAGCTTATTTTCTCTCTCTGCAGCTGGTGGAGTCTCTATATACATTAATTAATACAGTCAGTTGTCAGAACAATGCTGTGCCATGAAAAAAATCAAAGAGATTACAAATAAAAGAGGACATGACATATAATTTTTTCTTCAGGAACTTCCCTCTATTGATCAGGTGTCCATGGATGAAGAGGAGGAAGAAGAGGAGAAGAGTGAGAGTGGTAACTATTCATACACATAAATCTATTTTAATGTAACATTTTTTTAAACTATGAACACTTACCAGCTGTCAAGGTGATGATAAGGATTTAATTTTCACCTCAGTCCGTTGAATTTCAAATTAAATCTTCTCACATTGATTTGTTTATTTCACAGCTGCTGCAGAAGACAGTGAAGCCCCAGAGTCTTCAGAGTCCACTTCCTCACAAAGTGACATTATCGTTGTTTCTCCAAAACGAAAAATGAGAAAGGTACACACTAAGTAACTAAAATGTAAGAATGAAAGAGAAAAGAGGGGAGAGCAGGCATAGGTTTGACCTATCTGAGTGTCTTTCATGCATTTCAGTCAATGTTTATGAGCTGAACAATTTGTTTTCTGCTTCAGGGAGACAAGGTGAGAGTTGAGATTCTGTCCCTGACATTTGAACCGTCCTCACACGTGGCACTGGACGAGTCAGTGCAGCGTGTCTATGTGGAATATCGCCTACTGGGTGTTCCCATGGAAACCACTGAAACGCCAATGTCCCTCCGCAAACCCACAGAGGGGGAGGAGATTCACTACAACTTCACACGAGGTGAGAGGTGGTGAACTTTGTGGATTCATGTGTTTGTTGCTCGACAGCGTTCATTTCAAAGATCCAAACTTGTCTCTTTGTGTTTGTTAGTGATCTATGTCGATGGTTCACAGTCAGCTCCACTCAGGCAGTATCTGTACACCATGCTGGAGGGCACTGACCCCAACCACGGCAGGTAGTGTTGTTTGTGATTTTGAATGTCTCTATAGTAAAAACCACAAAAAATGTAACTCTCTGTCGGTGTGTGTGTCATGGCAGGTTGAAGTTCACAGTAGTCAGTGAGCCGATGGACGATGACGAGGAGTGTGTCGACGTGGGGCACGCTTTTCTGGACCTAAAGGAACTGCTGCTCACAGGAAATGATGTGATCGAACAACAAATTGACAGTAGGTGTTGTCATTGTGTGATTCTTTTAGAGAAAACGTGGCTGTGATAGCTTTGAGTTATTCTGAGGCAAAGCTAAAAAACAGGCTACATTCAAAACTATATAAATACTCAATAAAAAGACAGTGTTCCTCATACCATGTTACGTTTTGTTCAGGGTTGGCCACATTTCCCATTGCTCTTCTCCAGGTTCTGGCAGTGGTGGTGATTTTAGATACTAGTGCTTGGATAATGTGTTTTCTTAATGTTGTTCTGCCTCTGTGTTTCTGTTTTCCTCAGTCCTGAGTGTGGATGAAGACAAGGAGGTGATAGGAAATCTGAAATTGTCTCTGGAAGCAGCAAAAGCGTTGACTGGCATATACAAGGAGTTTCACCAGAAAGAGGAGACCAAGAAAGAAGATGAGACAGAAGAAGAGGAGGAGAAAGAAGAAGAGCAAGAAGAAGAGAAGAAGAAAGATCAGATACAAGTGATTGATTATGATGACAGTGACTTCTACTGAACGAGATGAACTGTGAACTCGAGTTCTGTTCAAAGCACAAATGAAGGAGCTGTTTGTAGACATTTTATCCGGTTCATCCTATGTAACTGACAATATACTTCTCCCTGCTTTCTTTCTATGCATACACACATTGTATATGTCCTCAAAACTCTACAAAATAAATATTGAGGAAAACACTCGTAGTATTTCTCTAAATTGTAATGAGTACTGCTGACACTGCTGCACTATACAGCTTAGACTTTAACTTCAGTATAGCGTTTAATTCACTGCCTACTCTTGTTTTCCTCCACTGGTACAAAACTCCAATTGAGACAGATAAAGGAAACCACATCGCCCACATCCTGGTCTCAGAGCTGTTCAAACACGCTGCTTCACATCCCAACAAGTGGATGCCGCTTCTCCACCTCTGGGAAGCAGAGGAAGATGTTGGTTGTACAGAACAGAAAGTGCATTCAAACCTCGAAAATTGTTGTGCTTTACATAAAATGTCTACTGAGCACCCCTGGGACAAAGAGGACGGAGAGGTCAACTACTGCACCTCCTTAGCCATATCTGAGATCAGTATTAGGACATATTCTTCTTAGGTGTCCAACCCTGACTCTGATGTCAGTCTTTACACCAGACAGTGAGGATGCCAATGTGGGAAATCTCAAAGGTGTGTCAGTACTATGTGGCTGCAGAAATCCAACAGTAAGCCAGCTTCACAGCCTTGTCTGAAGACAGTACCCTGACATTCATCGCTTAGGTGTCCAAACTCCACTCAGACGTCTCTGAAACTTTTAAACCTGACATCCAGGATGTCAACCTGATTTCCACCCCTCTGAAGGTAACAATACAACACATTAGATGAGCTTTGACTTCAGACATCATGTTGTAAGTTGTTATTCTCACTTTTAAAAAGTGATAAAAAGGAAGAACATAGAGGAGAAGAAGACAAAGGCTCTAAAGCACGTTCATAAGTGGAAAATCTAAGTTTCTGTGGTCCAAAACTTAACCTGGACCTGCTCCACTCCTCCTCCCTCCTCTCTATTGTCTTTATTCCTTCTCTCACCTTCCCCAGTTTATCCTTTGTTCAAATACTAGCAGAGCTATAGTTCAACTGAGAACAGTACAATAATCAGTGGCTGATATGAGCTGACTTTTATTTCAACATAGGAATAAAACAATCAATTGAAGAATTCATCTATTAAGACATACTGTACAATTTAATTAATTAACAGGCACATTTATTTTCCATTTAAATCTGTGTTTTACAGTTCATTTGTAACGCTCAGTTTACCAAATGTTCACTTTAACTGTTTTATTTATAAATGTATTATTAAACACAGAGTGATTTTAGTAGTAAGTTTGTGAATTTATCTGAATTAATTTTAATGTGTACGTTTCAAAGCGCTCACGAAGAATCTTCCATGTCCGACAGTAATTGAAGGCCACATGAGATGAGCGACACCGGGAATAACGGTGGAAAAACAGACGAGTTGATCTGATGAGTCTACAAAGTAAAGAAATTAGTCACTTTTAACCTGTTCAAGTTGTCCAACAACCTTTTAACGAGCAGAGCAACAAGACTTATTGTGAAGCCACTGGAAGTAACTCACGCTAGACAGAAGAAGAAGTTTAACATTAGCTAGCTAAGTAACGTTAGCCAGGTTTTTAAAAGACGCTAAGTGCTAACAGTCAGCTATGGTAAGTAGAGTTTTATATCTCACTGACTACATTTAACTAAGTTAGCCAATGTGTCACTGATAACTGAGCAATACAACCCTGAACTTGGCAGCCTAATGTAATGTAGACTTATCTAAGTGGAAGGGCGTGTGAAACGTACCCCGTGTAGCTAATGCTAATGCTAATGGACACGCCACCAGGCTTCACCTAGCGATGAACCTGGATACGAGGAAAATGAAAGTACTTCTACTGCACACCTTTGGAGAAAATCAAATCACACAGATTAAAAAAATGACAACAATGTCCTCATGTTTGAACAGCTTTAAATGTTTTCCTTTAAAAATATAAATCATTCAAATCAAGAGTTTAGCTGAAACTTTTAGTCCAGTCTTGTTCAGAAGGAAAACACTACTTTAGACAATTATCAGTATTTTTACTTCATAGTTTTTGAGAATGAAATTCTTACAATCCCAAAATTGTTATAATTTTGGTGAAAATGCCAAGTTCTTCTTCTTCTTCTTCTTCTTCTTCTTCTTATTATTATTATTATTATTATTATTATTATTATTTCTATTACTTTTTGATAATGCTCATTTAATTTCATTTGCATTCAAAAACTAAACCCAGCTCCAATAATGTTAGAATAAACATTTATTTGTAAATTTTAAATGTTCTGCTAGAAAGAAAATAGATGGATGGAATATGAGATAAGAAGAACTTCTGATAAGAAGTTTCAAATAATAGGTAAACTTTAAAGGAACAGAATTTTTTCCAATATTGTGCAGTAAAAGTACTTCAAATTTGGCATTGTCATATTATCCATCACCCCAAACAAAACTGCATCGAGAATATCAGGTTTTTGTTATTTATTGTCATGTGATTTTGCTTTTACCTTTCTTAACAATCTTCAATACGTCAAATTGTTAGTTTTCCTACAATGTCAGGGGAAGACAATCTTTTATTTTATTTATTTTTTATATTCACTGTATTACAATGTTTACCCATGCCTTTCAAAACCAAATTTACAGTGTATGTATGTATATATACATATGTGTATATGAGTGTATTTTACATTGGTTATATTGGTTAGTTACATTGGTGATATATTTCAGTCATTTCATTCAATTACACAATTACAAGACCATTTCAGGTGTCATTATTTTCAAAAGACGATTTTTAAGTCATTTTAATTATACGCAAAATGATACAGTTTCATTAAGCACATGAAACCTGATGACATTTCCTTTACTGTGTTACCTGTATTGGTCGCAGACAAAATGCGCAAGAGAATTTGAAGAGCGGCTGACTTGACCGCAGTAACTTTTTGCGCCGTTCTAATTAGAACAAATGTTCGTAATTAACAGAAGGAGACACTTCAGGCTGTGAGTCACCAGCGGGCCAGTCAGCTGCTCCATAATAAGTTCATCGTGGTGCTGGGAGACTCCAGTGAGTAGTGTTTACACCAGCCTCCTCATTCAGATAATGTTTCAGCAGGTTGTGTGATTTCCATATTATTATAAAATGCTTCCTGTTGCTCATAGGATAACTTGTACATTCGCTTTTACTGTTAATAGTCTAGTGATGTTATATATTATATGCAGGTGCCCTGTATTGGGTTACTGGGTTTTGAGTATGAATCTTGTCACTGCCACTTTTGATGCCCTGTGCGTTTTTCCCCCTCAGTTCAGCGGTCCGTATACAAAGACCTTGTTCTGCTGCTACAGAAGGAGAAATATCTCACTTTAAGTCAACTCAAGAGCAAGGCAAGGACTAACATTTGCCCGGGTTTACTGAAGAGGCAGAGGAAGAGTAGGCAAAAGACAAAAGAATTACTATGTCTATTTGGATAAAAATATCTGCCTCTTGTTTCAGGACAAACATGATGCTTAAAGGTTGTGCTTTCCTAATCTTTCCTGAGATATTCAGTGCGTGTCTCTGTTTATATCTCTGTCTCTGTTTGGTCCTGGTGTCTTCACTGCCACATCTTCATTTCAACAGGGTGAGATGAGCTTTGAGCAAGACTGCCTAGTGGAAGGAGGGTGTCTTGGTGAAATGCACAATGGAACTGAGTACAGAGAGGTTCGGCAGTTTCAGTCTGCCCACCACTTGGTCCGCTTCTACTTTGTGACGCGCATCTACTCCCGCTACATGCAGAGTATCTTAGAAGACTTCCGCAACGGCTTGAAACCAGATGTAGTTATTGTCAACTCTTGCATTTGGGATATTTCAAGGTGGGATGTTGCAAAAAAGTCACCAATAATAGCACTGGCAGTACTTATTACCTTGCAATTTATTTGATATTCTTATATCCAAATAACTTTTTGCTTTTTGTTTATTACAAAATTTTCCAAACAGCTTATTTTCCATAGATTCACTGTACCTACTGACGTTACCGCATTTAGTCTATAATGGGTTATTGAGCATAGTGAATGAGTTTTTTACGGATTTGTATCTGTGTTTGGGTTTGTAGATACAGCTCCATTTGGATTGATGACTACAAGAAGCACCTGCATAGGTTCTTTGATGATCTGAATGGGACTCTGCCAAAGGAAAGCCTGGTCATCTGGAGCCTCACGATGCCCTTAGGAGAAAGGATCCGAGGTGGTTTCCTGGTGCCTGAGGTATGGCATCAAGAACCATCTGCATTATAAGCAGACTGACAAGCTTGTGCTCTTGTTGGGTCAAATATCCCCTTTTATACTCTTATTGGTAATTCACCTCAGATATGCGACACCGTGGTGCTGACAGGACAGCATACTCATTACTGAGCTATACAATAATTTAATACACACTGTCCTCTGAATCAGCTGTCCTGTTAGCAGCACATCATCTAATGATCTAATGCGCTAATAGGGCAGCAGGTGGACAAACTGTCTTCACAAAGATGAGTAACAGTAAGTCAAGCAACAAAAAAATATCAGACTTCATCAGAAGAATTTATATAACGGTGAGTCCTTTTATTATTTTTATACTGTATTTGTTTTATTTTACATTTAGCGTCAAATGCTTGATGCCTTAAAAGCAGCCTGGTGGCTCAATGAGTAGATCATTGGCCTGAGATACAGAGTGTCTTGTCCTTGAGTAAGACACTCCACGCTAGCTCCCCGGGCGCTGTATGTAGCTGCCCACTGTTCCCACCCCAGGGGGATGGGTTAAATGCAGAGGACCAATTTCATCTGTAACATGTAAATGTGACAAATGACAAATAAAGGCGTTTCTTTCTTCTAAATGTAGTAGTCTGTCCAGAAAGACGGTAAAAGAACCATGTTTATATTGTAGTTTTATAACATTCACTGAGAGTTAATACTGGCATTGTCCTTTCTCCTTCACCTCAGATTGAGCACAAGTCTTCCCACCTGCGTTATGATGTGATTGAAGCCAATTTCTACAGCGCGACTCTGGCTGATGCCTATGGGATGGATGTGTTGGACCTCCACTTTCACTTTCGTTTCTGCCTGCACCATCGTACAAATGATGGGGCCCACTGGAATGCCCTTGCTCATCGCAATATAACCACCCTACTGTTACAGCACATTGCACAGGCATGGGGCATCACCATGTCCTCTCCACTGACTCCTGTTGGTGAGGAGGAGTTCATGCACTCATAGAATTATATACTCCCACTGTAGAATGGGACTTCTTTTTGTAAAAAAAAAAAAAAGGATTATATTATTAACATATTACATGTTTTGTTTTTTGTTTTTTTTAGAGTATCCTTATCAGCGGCCAGTGTATGGAAATGCTATTAAACCTGCTGTTAAGACCACAGGTAATGATGTTCATAAAAGAATTCATTATATAGATTTATTATAGGACAGAGTAAAGTGGATGCTGCATCTCAATCACCAGGAGAACTTCACAGATGACACAAGAAATGAATGCTTTATTTTTGTAAAACTGCCAGCCTGTTTGTTGGCATCTGTGATTTTTTTCCCCATAAATTGTTTGAAATGCAGTCAACATGAAAATACATTCATTTCTGAAATCCGCAGTCCTCTGATGTGTTTTGCTGCTTTTTCAGGAGTGTGTCGAGTAGCAGGTGCTCCGAAGTACTACTGCCCTCCCTCTTCCAACTATTTCTCCAACAAGGGTGAGGTTTCAAACCTGTGCATTGTTTTTTGCTGCTTCATGTGTATTTATTGTTATTAATCTGCCTACAATACTTCAGGACTTGTTTATTTTTAGGCTGGTTTGTTCAATTCTACACAAAATGTAGCATTAAAATGTTCAAGTTTAATTTTAATGCAGTGTGGTTGAATCCAAATCATTGGAAATGTCTTAAGCAGTGGACATGTTTTCAGAAGAGAGGATCACGTTGCAGCAACAGAGTTGTCACTGTCACTATTACAGTTTATTTATACTCTGCACAACATTTTGTGTTCACCACTTTGGATTTATTTTTTATCATCTCTACCTCTTCACCATCCATTCTCTCATTCTATTTCACAGAGAGGCACCGAACACATGGAAATTACGATGGCTACCTGGAGGAGTTCTTCAATGATTCTCCATCTTTTGGCTACTTGAACTTTGAGGACAACAACCCGCAGCCCCAGACATATCACCATGATGGCACCCTCCCATCACAGCCTCACTTACCTGGCCACAGACACCAGTATAAACATGGACAGGATAGAAATGGTAAGTGTTTATTGGTTGATAACTTGTTGACTAGAGAAACCAGATCAATTTACAGTCAACAATGCACTGGCGATATTTCATTGGCTTTTCAAATTGCATTTGTTATGAGTTCTCTGATCTTGAACCAGGACTGGTGTTTTTGTGCTGATAGGTTCGCTCCAGAGCCCATTTGTCTCCTGTTTTGCAGGTTCTGTCTACAATCCTCCTCATCACTTTAAGCTTTACAACAAGCAGCAGCAGCAGCAGCATCAGTACGTGATGAGAAGCAAACACACCAGATACCACTATGCTCCATACACTCGTCACAGACCCAGTCAATACAACCGTCATGGCCACTACTACTGAGACAGATGTGTTTTGCAAAAGTCAGACTTCGTCATATTCCACTTAACGTGTTAACTAGTTTCGTTCTCCTACTGTAGGCTTGTTATTTTGCTCAGTGAAAGCACAACTCCTCAAACAGCTGATTCTCACTTTCTTTAAATTCAGTGAATGTTCTGAAACATACTGGTCCCTTTTAAAGATAGTATTGTTTGAATTTTAATCTTCACTGAAATCAAACAGTCTCTAATTGTATTTTTCTTCTTTAAAGCAGTTTTTATTATGCACTTGAAATGTGTAAGGTGCTGTGTTCTATTAAAGTGGACTTTAAGACTTAAGGACAACTGTTTTGGGTTATTTGAATATTAATCAATTCTCCAAGTTCTAAATGAATGATCTTTATGATGTCTGGCTTGAAAAACCGCTTTGGATCAAAGCCAGTAACAATACAGTAATTCTGCAACATGTTGATAATGTACTGTTCATGTTCATGCTTCACCTATACCTGTCAGTGTCCACAGAAACAAAGAGAACAACTCCTAATGCACACATTTGAACTAGTGAAATCTTCAGTATTAGACTAAACCTTGAAGAAGCTAAGTCTAATTCTGTTAGCATAGCAGCAGTAAGTGTAACTTAAGTCAAAATTCAGACCAACACTCGAACGGTTTTGTGCTGAAGTGAACAGATTTTATTGTTTGAATTCTTACAAGTACAAAAGATACAAGAGGAAAAAACTAAAGAGGTGCAAGTACAGTAAAAATGACTTGTTGCTGTTTAGTTGGGGAAAACTGGTGCAATGGTTTGTGTAATAAACATGACATCAATGTCACCACAATCCCGACTTCATTCAGAATTAAATTAAGCTTTAGTTTTCTCAACATTGTGACACTGCTGTGTCATTTTATTAGTGCTTTAACTTTGCAGATATTTGAGAGCATTTCCTGAGAATAGTGAAAAGCAAAAGTGGTAAATGGACAAGAACATCAAAAGTTAGAATGAGAATAAAGAAATGTGCTGTTTAGTGCAGCTCTGAACCAACAACGAGCTGCCTTATGCCATTAATAGGTGGTGCACTTGCTGCAGCTGCTGCTGGGACAGGACAAGGCGATGGACTTGTTCCTGTCCACGGGTGCATGGAATGGAAACGCGACCTACAAACACTGTTCCTCCCTGCTTCTCTCCCTTGGCCTGAAAAGCAATGCAAATGTAAACATGTGATATATTATTTGCTGAGGCGTTCCAGACAGAATCCATAAAACCAAGTATTGGAACTGGTGCTGTGTGGCAGTACGCTGGATTTACCTTAACAAAGGAGGAGACTGGGAAGGTGGCAAAGTCTGAGGAAGCCTTTGCCCCAGGCTGGTATGAGACTACATGTTCAGCTACTTCTCCCTGAAAACAACAAAAGGGTTTTTAGTTTTGCGTGGCTGTTGGCTTATCAACATAGGGAAAGGACAGATACATTTCTGACTCCATCACCTTGAGTTTGTCCAGAGCATCAGAGAGGTTCTTCAGTCTAGCCGTCTGCTCCATCAGCTGGGAACTGGCACTAACTGGAAGAAAAATAAGACGGGAAATGAAGCGGTTTACTGAGGTGAGGGAGCAGCAAAGAGAGCACACGCTGAAGTGTGAAACTGACACTCACCTGCAGTCTTCCCAGTGATGTCCACCACTTTAACCTCTGCACTCAGCTTAAGCAGGGTTGCCAGCAGTTGGTCTGTCCTGCGATAGATGCCTGTGTTTAGTCCCTGTGGAGGCATGGAGCTGTCTTTGGCTACTTGTGGCAGTTTGGGAGGACAGAGTGGAGGCAGGGAGGCCAGCTGAGCTCTCATCTTCTCCGCCTGTTAACAATATTCACATTAGGTTATTATATAAATATGTTTTACATTTTAAAATGATGAAAATGAAATTATGTGTGCATTTTATTTTATAACTAAGCAAGTAGTAGTGATACAGCTTATATCAAAATAGCATAATGCACTAGTGTCCTTAATAACTGCAACATGACTTTTTTACCAATTCGTGAAGGCCTACTTAAAGCTGGTGTACCTTGAGCCTGTTGTTTTCATTCTTGAGATGTTTAATACCCAGCCTCTGGGCCTCAACTTGCTGTCTTAGGAGAGGGGAGTCCACAACCTGCACTGATCCTGCCATTGATGGAGGAAGTCCTGCTGCAGAGGGAGAGGACAAACATCACGGCACTCTCCCTTGTATTTCATTTCAAAATTTGGAGGTCATTTCAAAAATTTAATCTGATTAAAACCTGAACTGAAACTGAAAATATGTGTGATAGAAGTTACACATTCCCTGCTCCTGCAGCAGCACAAACGATTTTCATGAGCTTGCATTCATCACATTTTAAAACATAAAACAACAAGCTTACTATTTGCTTACAAGTAAGTGCACAATTACCTCCTGCAGATCCCTGAACGATTGAAGCAATTCCAGAGGTAGGTGTGCCTCTCAGGCCTTCAATAGTCATCTTCGATTGGTTGTTGAGGCGTTGTTTCAATTCTGCCTTCTCTGCCTCGAGTTGATCAATATCAGCCTGCAGAGCGTCCATCGTCTCCTCAAAGTCCCTGAAGATGAAGATAAAGGAAGGTGGGCGAGGTGGAAAAAAGGACAGGTGAGAGAAGACAACATGTCAACATATAACTTACTTTTCTTTTTTCTTCAGCAGGGCAAGGTTCTCATCCAGTTTGGTCTGGATCTTCTCAACTCGTTCATCTGCATCTTTAGTGGACGTGTCCAGCTTCTTCTCCAGAAGACTCAGACGAACGTTGGCCTCGCTTAGCTCCTCACCCTGGAAGAGAGGGGTTCAGCCACATCAGTTCCACTGGCAGAATTAGAACTGCTAACTTCTCAGATGAAACAGGAGTCAGTCTCTGCCGTGTGTTTTTTTTGTGTTACCTTGATCTTGAGAGACTTCTTGACCTCCTTGATAACAGTCTCTCTGTCTTCTAGTTTAACTCCAAGACCCTCAGCATCAGTCATCTCGGCTCTGACAGTGGCCGCTCTTACCTCCACAGGAGGAGTCTGAGGATGTGTGGGAAAGTTATGAGGAGAGAATAAATGGAGCAGAAATATGCTCTGATTTCAATGTTGGGATAAATCTGTGTGTAAAAGCTAAGACAAGTACCTTGCTCTGAGCTTTGTCAGCATCGTACTCTCCTTCCTGCATGGCTGTAGCCATCTTATTCATGGTGGCAATGACTGAGCTGCAGGACTGACGCAGACACTCAGGGCCGTTCAAACCATGGGAGCCATATACCTTAAAGATTAGAGTGCAGACTTAGTTCAACTCTCTTGGTGGAATAATTCCTCGTGCTACTTTGTTATTAGAATTTCTAATTGTTATGTTAAGAAAGATTTGGCCAGTGTTTGGTGGGGACACTTCTGACTACCAATGCTCAGTCTGTAATTGTTCGAACTCTATGTGTCAAGAGGATGCTAAACATAACACAACCTGCTCCACAGCCTTCCCAATGATATCCTCTAGTTTGAGAGCATTGAGGCCCTCCTGTTCTGCCAGCGGAGCAACCATCTGAGCTCCAGCTGCAGCCACCTCCTGCAGTACGGCCACCACTCGAGTCAGCTGACGTCTGCACTCTGTCAGCGTCTCTGACACCTGCCAGAAACGACAAGACGTGTCAGTTAAACACATACTGCATCATAAATCATTCGAAGGCCCCAACTTCCTCGTTTGTGCTGTTTGTTTCTGTATCCCACACCTGTGGTCCAAAACTAATAGCAGCAGGTACTCCAACCACATCTGTTCCAGGCATGCGACGGCGTATCTTCTTACAGAACTGTCTTATATCAGAGCAGGAAGTGTCCAGGTCCTTCAGGACCACAGAGAACACAGAGCTCTCCTGTCCGGCTGCCAGGAACGCCCGCAGACGTGCAACCTCCACTCCCATACAGTCCAGGGCACTCTGGCTAAACTGGAGGTGAGAAGGTGGGGGTGGTGAAATTAGTTATTGCTAAATTCTCATGTAAATCAAATAAAAAACAGTCAACTAAAGAAGCTTAAGGTACCTTAATGTGGTCAGCCAGTTGCACAGTGCATTCCTCGATGTGATCTGCCAAATGGACACTGTACAGTTGCTTGAAGACAAAACCAAGAAGTAGTTAGTCTTCTGTAACACTGGGGATGAAGTTTTGATCCCACATACATGTGAATGTAAATGCTACTGTTTATGAGTGAGAGCAATGAAAGAAAACAAAAGTCAGACAGGCAGAGAGACTGATCAAAAAGACAACATGGTAGAAAAATGTTGGTTAAGATATTAGACCTGAAAAACTCTTCCCACAACTATGATTACTTTTTACAATAACTGTCCATGTATAAAAAAGATGGAAAATTGTAGACTCAAATGAGAGTGTACTGGGATTATTTTAACATTAACAGACATGTCTTTGTTACCTGATAGTACTTGATGGCCTTAGTCAGAGGTTCCACCTGGACAGTCTCGTCTAGCTGGTCTTTATGCAGCAAGTCGATGAAATAATCCAGAGAGCGCTCATGGAAGCTCATTTCCGAGTAGAGTGTACCCATGCGCTTAAACACTTCCACACTGCAGGAATTCAGAGCCCTACAACCACAGCAGAGAGGGGAAGAATAGCAGACCCAACAAGGTAACGAATTAGTTTCACAGTATCACAGTAACAGATTATAATTATTCCAGATTTGAGGAACAATAATTCTGCTTTTCTTCATGTATTCCACACAACCGATGAAGCTGCAGTGCTTACTGTTCATATTTGTGCAGGGTGGCCTGCAGCAGGCTGAGGGAGTAGACCAATCCTGAGGCAAAGCTACGCTGTTCTCCTGCAGGCCCTCTGAGCCCCATGCCTGGGACCAGGTTCCCATTCAAGTCAAACTTCTCCTGAGCCTGTTTACTGATTAGTTCAGCCTATAAGGTAAAAGTATATTAATGCATAGAGAAACCTTAGTTATAGAAACAGTTGAAGCACGACAATAGGGGATTCAAATGAAGAATCACACAGCGTCACACCTTGCAGATGAGCCTGGGGATTAGTAAGAGCACCAGAATACAGTCGTGATCTCCACCGTGACGGAGGAAGGAGTCTGGCATGAAAGAGGTGAGGAGGGACACCTGTCTGTTTGACTGAGCCACTTCCATCTTCCTCAGTTCCATCTCAATCGCCTGGAGATACAAGTTATTATTAAGTTAAACAATAGAGGACAATAAGCACACTGGACTTGAAGATATAAAACCTTAATCTTAACGCCTGTCCCCTACCTTGGCATAGGCCTTGGTCTCTGCAAACTTGATCTTGAAGTCAAACAGCTCTGCAGGTGGTTGCTGGACTTGTTCAACATTGGCATTCTGTTGGCTGATCAGGTCTCTGTTGGCGTCCTGTTGTACAGGAAACAAGCACAGACTGTGTCAGGACATCCACCTGCACTTACACTTGAGTATTATGTCTGGTCTCCACCCACCTGTAGCCTGGCAGTGAGCTCTCTGTACTTGTTGATGGTCTGCTGGTAATCAGCTACAGTCTCCTGGGCAGCCTCCACCCTTTTTTCTGCCTCTCTGACCTTTGCAGCACTCAGGTCCAACTGCTCCCGCAGCTCCATCTCTGTCTCCCTGGAATTCTCCTGTAGTTCATCGTTCATCTCGTTGATGGCCTCCTATTGGTGGGCAATAGAATTAATAAAGGATTTTTCCTGTGATTGTAATCCTTCTTGGTTACCCTACACCATAATGCTTGTGATTATTATTTTTTTATTATTTTATATATTTTTGCACAAAGTGAAAACAAAAACTGTACTAACCAGATCAGTCACAGTTTCTCTCAGCTCTCTGACTTTCTCCTCCAGGTCAAGGTTCCTCTCTGTCAGCGTTTCCACCATCTCCTCTGACCCAAGAGCAGCATCCACCTGGTCCACGTGCCAATACACAAGCATTTATGTGCAGTTAAATCTTTGTTAAAGACATGACAAACTAACAACAGCTGATGTGAATTTTTGCTATAGTTATTTATTCTAAGGAGGACATACCAGAGCCTGAACCTTTGCTGAAAACAACTTTACTTCACATATGTTTTAGTGTCAGTATGGTGTAAACTACTCCAAACAGCCATTCACCCTCTCTTCTCACAGACTGTACCTGTTCCTTCAACTCATCAATAGTAGCCTCTGCCTGCTTCACTTCTTCCTGTAGTTTTTCCTTCTGAGTTCTCAGAGCCTCCAGCTCTGTGTTCTTCTTCTCCATCTGCTTCTGCAGCTTCACATGCTCTTGTTTCTCTGAAGCAGACAGGTCACGCATCCTGAGGAGATATGAAGTTAAGAAAAAGATTAGTTCCATTTTTTCTATGAGATTTATACATCTTCTATACATGTGTTTCTTTCCACTGTACAATCTATTCTTACCATCATCATAGCTGTGGTTAATATGTACTAATTTTTAAATTTATACTTGAATCAAAATATGTTTTTTTCAGACTGACCTGACCAGCGCCTCCTTTAGTCTGCTATTCTGCTCCTCCAGCTGTTTGACATGGTAACTTGATGCAGCTCCATCTGTGCCTGCACAAGGTGAAGAGTCACAACATTACAAGGAGAACAGTGAAAAAACAAGACACATTAAAGATATAGGAGACAAAGACACTTTGTGGAATTAGTAAGTAGAGTACAAGCCTTTCTCGGAAATCTCATGCCTAAGGATCTCCAGGTCCATGGAGAGCTCCTCCACTTTCTCCTTTAGTGTGTCCACTTCCACTTGCAGTGACTCTGCCCGCTCTTCAGCCATCTCTTTGTCCAGTGTGGCCATCTCGATGGCATCTGCTGTGTCTGCCATCTCCTCCATGTAGCGGTCCTTGGCCTCCTGTGCCTCACGAGCTTCCTGGGTGGAGGAGGTAGAAAATAAAGGTGCATGCATGATGAGGGTGGAGCTGCTTCTTTTACCTATCCATACTAATAATATATTGTTAACACTATGATAAAGGTGTAATTTTCATCCTCTTAAAAATAAGATATTTCATTTTGCTTTGTACCCTTTTGGCTTCTTTGAGTTGTTTCTGCAGCTCCGCCTGTTGTTCCTGCATTTTGGTCTTCCACTCCTGGAGCTGCTCCAGCTGGATCTTGTGTTTTTCAAGCTCCTTCAGCTTGGCCTTGTCCTCTGTCCGCTTCATCTTCAGCGTCTCCAGCTTCTCCTCCAGGTCCTTGACTTGAGCTCGCAGCGATTCCTCTTCCTGAGAAAGACAAATGAGTGGAACAAAGGTTTAGAAGGTAAGAAAGAGAAACAGTTCAGTAATAAAAAGGCCCATTGACAAAAGAATTACATGGACTTATTTAATTCCCAGGATTTTACTTTGAGACAGTAAAGGAATCACTGATCAAATCCCACCACCTCAAACTCAAAACAAGATGATTAAGGTAGATTTTCCTGTAGGAAATGAGTAATAAAGTAAATAAATAGTTCCACAACCAGTGAATTAAGTTATTCATTCAGTGTCACAGAAAGGTAAAACAAGCATCATCATAAAATTCACTCAGGGGAGATTACAAAACAATATTTGAGAACTGAAAAGATGTGCTGAGGGTCATTTTCCCCTCTGATGTTATGAGCTTGTTAGTACACTCATGCCAGATATCATGACCATGCATGTAGTCATTAGAAAACTCTACCTGCTTGGAAATGGCAGGTTCCACCTGTTCGATGACAACACGGATGAAACGTAAAAAGCCCATTAAAATAAAACATATGATGGAAAAACTGAAATAAAATGATGGAGATGTGACATAGTGGCAAAGCTGAAAGTCCTGAGAAGGAATCATATTGTTTACAGGAGCACAGAATTAACTGTGGCATTAGTGACTGGTCTGAACAGTTAACACTCGTTGATATTTTTTATATTATATATATTATGATATTTTTTTATTTTTCTATCAACTTTCTGTTAATAGAAATAATAAAATAAGCCATTCTGTCAGTGACCCACTTTGCTTGGAGTAGCTAAGCCAGAGGCTGCCACTGCTGCAGGCGATCCGCTGGGCTGAGGCACGACAGGTGCTCCCAATGTAGCCTGGTGGGAGGACAGGCTCGCCTCACTGACATCACCAGACAGAGAAGACGACAGGTTCTCACGAGAGGCCTGACAACAAAGAATGGTAGGGTGAGATGAAAGAAATAACAGATAAACGAGAGGAAAAAGTGGGTGAAGAAGTGAGTTAAGCCAGGTGTTAGGTAAGTAAATATTATTACACAATCCAGGTGACAGAACCGGTGCTTCTCCCCTTAAGACAAATATAATGACTTCAGTAGAATAGTGAACATACAGAGCCAGTTTATATGATAAAATACATCTCCCTACCTTCACCGTACCCCACAAAAATGTGGTAAAGCTAGTACTGGCATGAATATGTGCCATGATGGACTACAAATTCACCCGTCAGTGGCCAAAGGTTTAACATTTCACCCTCCCTGTGAGACACAGGTAAAGTAGTCTAACATGGCAGACTGTACCATGAGCGATAGGCTGGAGCGGCCTGGTGGGCGCACCAAGAGGGAAGGCAGGGAGGTGGCAGGCATGAGACGTGGAGTACCCCACTGCCAGTGTGATCATATAGATTATGTTAGAAAAAAACTCAGCTGCAAAGTAAACCTGATATTATTACAAAAATAAAAACCTGTGGTACCATTAGCTTATTCATATGCATCAATTTCTGAGTCAGTTTTACCATCCTGTTTAATTCTGCTCATACTATATCTTAAATATGTACAAATGCACTTCAAATCAAGTGTCAAAGTTAAAAATAGAAAATATCAACTGTATCTGATTGCCTCAAAGCCAAAATGACCCTAATAAAAACTGCCCCAATTTTAGGCAAAAATGTAAATAGTTGCTTACTGCTGAATCTACATATAGAGAATTATAAATGTCTTCTCTCCTACAGTTTGAGGACAAACATGTACTTCTTATCACACTACACAAAAATGAACATTTAAAAGTGGCTCTGACACAATTTGCTCTAAAAAGATTAAAATATAATTTAAATAACATAGCGTTCAGAATTTACAGCTGTTCAAAACAGTTCTGTTACAGTGGCGTTTGACCTCTACAGTCTGCAGTAGACGAGCTCACCTTAGCGGAGCGGCGGGTAGAGGACTGGAGAAGGAGGAGGTGAATTGCAGAGAGAAGGAAGGGGAAACAAACCAACACATGTGTACACACACGTACATCCAATGTTGAAGCAAGAGAAGAAATTAGAAGCATATAAGAAGCATACCTAGAAGCATGTTAGTTTATATCTAGTGATCATAGTTTTGGCTGCATGCACTGATTAACACCATTTAAAAGATTATAATGTTAAATCATCATTTCTGATAAATCAAAGCATTAAAGTGTGAATTCATGCAACAATTTTAAAACAAGGCAGCATTGAGAAATGAAAAAGACATCTTCACAATGACCTTCTAAATGTAATCAATTGGTGGTCTCTGAATGTGTACACTGGATGCCTTTACCACAACAAACATGTAGTAAAAAAAATAAAGCAAGAGAATAAAAAATGGCTGGTGTACAAAAACAAAAAAACACCAAAAAACATATAGACTTAAATTGAAAATGACATCAGTCAATGAAAAGTCATGTCTTTATGTCCCGTGCAACCATGAACACATTAGAGACGGTAATGTAAATAGATGAGTGGCCACTTTAGTGTGATTAACAACATCCGAGCAAAAGCAAATGTGTTGAATTAAAATATTTCTACCTTCTTAACGTTCACAGGTGTCTGCAAAAGGTATTCAGAACAACACAAATGAGAAGTCAACACAAAGGCTGATAGGCTTAATAGAAACCTGGTCCATCCCATGTTGTACAGAAGAGAATAAAAATGAAATGAATTAGACAGATAATCTCAAGGGTCCAATCACCAGTCTGTGAAGTTGTTTTCCTGGTTCAATTAATCAATGACAGGAGATGAGGCATGTACTGAAGTGTCGGTGCCAGTTAACTTATATAGAGGGAACAGTTCTATTTCTTAAAACCAAAGTCACAGTTCTGTCAGAATCCAACCATCAAACAAACAAGATTATAATAATAACTAGAGGATGAAAAAAGCAGTAGTGTGCAAATAATAGTTTCCCACCTGTCTGGATGCTTTGGGAGTCTCTGGAATATCTGGCAGGAACAAAATAAAATTGTTTTATTGTTTATACAATTTACTTTGAGGGGTTGCATTTGTAAAGTGTACATTTCAAATGCACATGCTCACCTTTCATTTTGGTCATTTTGGCAGAGCCAGACTCAGGAGCATCTGGCGAGGAGGCAGTGGAGCTGTCTTCCACCACTTGGATCTACACAGAGAGTGTCAGACACACACAAGGGTTTGTTCAGGGCAAGATGTACAAAAAGTAAATACTGAAATAGAAAGTTCCATACAACATACAGTATCATCCTAGAAAACAAAGATTTAATTCATAATACAGGCGTACGTTTTGTCAGAGTTTGATACAATTGAACCCAAGCAAAACAAGAAAGCCATGTGCTGAACCTCATGTGCACAACATTGCAGCAATTGGCCACTGCAGCAAAAACACATGTGACTAACCTGAGACTGTCTGACAAATATCCCATGGTTTTCCTCACAGGTAAAGTAGCGTTTCCCCTGGACAGTTCCGTCGTTCTTGCCTTTGGGCTCATCAAGTATGACACCAACCCATTTTCCAGAGGCAAAGAGGGTGGCGCCAATGTAGGCAACAGTGCCACGCTGGCCTTTACCAGTCACCTCTACTATAGAGCCAATCTGGAAGAGGAAAGGCAGATACAAGAGGATAACAGACTTGAGTCATTATATATTGGTTGATAGTAACAAATGACTTAGTATCTATTTATCCCTTTCTTTTTACTAAATTCAGTAACTACCAACCTTTGGAGGTTTGCCACTCTCCGCTGTTCCTGCACTGCTCATTTTGCTGATCAGTGGGCTGGTCAGCTAAAGGATTTGGGATAATAAAGACAGAGAGATGTGGGTATAAAAAGGGATGTAAGGGAAGGTAAAGAAGGGTGGTTACCAATGGGAAAATGGGGCAGGGTGGGACAAAGTGAGAGACAAAGGTGAGATCATTATATACCAGATAATATACTGTTTACTTTTCATAATTAAAAATACATAGCACCTTTTATATTGAATCTTTGTCACATAAACATACTGTATCTTATGCAAATATGATAAAAATCATCAGCAACAGCACTGTTTTACATGTATGTCCTGTAAGTTACCCTCCTCCAGCTATTAAAAGCAGTCTTAAGTGTTTAGTTGCACGGAAAGAGTCATAAGGTTGAAAAGTACAAAAAAAATACTCAGGCATACAGTCATATGCCCTGGACCACAATAGGTTTCCTAATAAACAAGCCCTTATCACACAAAGATGCTCATTCAAGACAAACTAGAACTGTGGCAGGGTTGAATCCTTTTATGGAGCTAGAGGAACATGTGAATTCACACTTTCTCATAGTTTTGAACCACAAGGCAGAAAACTGGATCTAAAAGGTTCATTGCTGCTCTATGACAGAAGCTTTAAAATAGGATACTGCAGATCAGCAGAAAGGCAGTTTTGCAGAATCCTATTAAATAAATAATACTTAGAATTAATGAGATTGAAGCTTTCCTACAATAACCATAAAGAAATATCTTCTCCAAGACAATCAAGACTTATCCAAGTTATATTTTCTTTATGTCTTATCTTATGAAGTATGAAACATGGTGAATCCAGCATCCGCTGTATGGTGAGTATCAAACATTTTTGTAGGTTATTAGCGTAACGTCAGAAAATCTACTGCTAAAATTCACAGCTCGAATCTAGCATTGCTGTATTAAATAAAACAAAACTTAATTTAGGTTCATGTACTTACCCTGGGAGTATAAGAATGCCGTCTGTTTAAAGCCATAATTAAAATTTAGACGCAGAACTAATACAGTTGAAGTGCTAATTTTACATTTAAATTTTCTATTTTCACATGCCTTCGTCTTTTCCAGAGAGCAGAGAGGACAGTAAGAGTGGGAGGGATCCCAGTGCTGCATCATGAAACGTCACAACTTATTTTGATCTGCAATAAGGAGGGCTGTATCTAGCTGCTGTGTTTATCACAAAACCTGCACATGTATGTTAGCTTTGTATACAGCTAAGCAGAGATGATGAGACAGCGTAAGCAATTGACTTCCCTACAGTTATACAGTAGCAAGAAAGAGTATGTAAACTTTATGGAATTTCATGGTTTTCTGCTTTTATTTGTCATAAAATGTGATCTGATCTTCATCTAACTCAAGAGTATTACCAAATATAATGCGCCTAAAATAATAACACAAACAAATTCCGATCTTTAACATCTTTATTGAGAATTACCATAAAAACCTCATTGTGCTAGTGGAAAAAGTATGTGAATTCTAATGACTTCAAGAAACCTAACTGGAGTCAGGTGTTAGCACAAGTTCAGAAAACTTAGTTTACAGGTGTGGACTAGAGCTACTGCAACTGATAAAAAACTAGCAGGGTGTCTGTGGCAGGACATCATGAGGAAGCTGCTGCTTCCTAAAAAGAGCATTGCTGCACAACAGAAATTTGCCAAAGAGCACATTGACACTCCACAGCAGTATTGGCAAAATGTTTTGTGGACTGATGAAACTATATTGAACTATGTGAAAAGAACACACAGCAGTACATCGGGTTTAAAAAGGTCACTGCTTATCATCATGAAAACATCATCCAAATACATGAAGGATGTTTCCTCCACTAAAGTATGGTGGAGGAAACATCATGATTTGGGCCTGCTTTGCTGCATCAGGACCTGTATCTTTTTCCACTAGCACTATGAGGTTTTTATGGTTGTTCTTTTTATTATTTTAGACACATATTTGTTAATACTCTTGACTGACATGAAGATCAGATCACATTGCCACTGTTATATTATTAGATATATTTATAGATTCATTTAAAAAAAAGATTTAATTGCTTAGTGGTAATGTGTTATAATTTGACTCTCTTAGATACATTAAATTCTTAAATTTCACAAATTACATATCACAATAGCGAACCATCAAATTAATGTTAACTAACTAACGCTTGGTAACGTTAGCTACTACTATTTAGCCTTGCTAAATTAGTTACTTACATTTTTGCTTTTATTCTATCATAAACTAAATAAGCTATAGGACACAGCAGTATTTGTTAGCTAATTCAAACAGAGAAGGAAGGACAAGGTACTAGGGGGAGAAATGTACCTTAATCATTAAATAAAAGTCAAGCTAGCTTAACGTTATTCTGTTGTGACGTGGCTGCATTAGTCTGAACTAAGCTAACGCTACAGTCAAACTAATCCTGACAGAAATATACAACCTGATTTTATTAGGCTTGTGTCTGCCCTTTGTTTTAGGGACACATTAGATTCAGCCAACACCTAGGGTGGATTAGCTTTAGAGCTAGAGCTAGCTAACGTTAAAACCAGCCAACTCGGCATACAACAAGAAGCCAGAAAACCAAAGTCAAACAACACTGCTGTTGAGACGCTAACATGGAGTTGCTGTTTTCGATTCATTAGCTTACCTGACATACACAACAATTCCACTCTTTAAATGTAACGCCTTGTGGTGATCATCCAAACAAACAATAATCCTCTGTTGTTATTTTTCTGGCAGCCTAGCTTGAAATCCGGCAGCCTGGTCCACTTTTGACAGGTCACTTCCGGCGCCCAGCCAGACCCAACGTACCACGGAGAGGGGGAGTTAGCGCCCCTGGTGGCTGCAACGAAAACAGGACCTCGCTGCAGGGATTGGTTACCTCTCTTCTTAAGGCTTCGTGCATTTACCTTCTCTTTACAAGGTCTTCATGGAATCATCGTACAGCCAAAATACATAGGTAGAGACAAAAACACAAGGCATATATTTCCATTATTGCCCTGTGAGATATCAAGATCATCAGGGCTGAAACAGCGGTGCAGATTTTATTAAAGTAATCCTGAATGAAACAAATCTGTCACTTAATAGCCCACTTTGAGAATAAAATCATTAGTGTTTATTATATAGACTAGTCCAGTAGTAAGTGATCTGTACTAAAAGTTGAATGTATTCAGCCTTATAACATTTATCCTGTAAAAAAAAATCTGTCTTTATAGTGAAACTACCAAACTAAGTCAGACAGAAAACTAACTGGGATGCACTGTGCACCCGTCACCAGCGATCAATTGAATTCTAAGCAGAACTTGCATATCTTGAAAAAGCCTATTATGAATCAATACGCCCTCTAAAATGTCTTGAATCTTAAAAGTATAGGAGAGAGGAGAAAGGGATGGTTTGATGAATGGAAAACTGTAGTAATGGATAAATAGAGGGACAGTTCGCAATGACAGATTACTTGATGCTGCAAGCTCCTGTGTAAGCAGGTAATTGTCTGGAGGGTTCACCTTGAGCATATGTAAAGTGCTTCTCTCCTTACATTCATAATGCAGAATTTCTAATTATGTGACTGTAAACAAAATTCAATTCATTCCTGCGGTGCACTTTTTGTGTCATGTCATGCATTATGCGTGCTCTGCTCACCCCTCACCAAAGCCAACTATTTCCGAAGTGAGAATTTGTCTAACCTACACTCTGTTGTATGTCTGAAATAGCAATTCTGGACTTGTTTAAAATGTAAATGACATTTCTACTCCAAAGTATGACAATACACTACATGCTGATGAGTAGAATAAATGAATAACAGAATATTCACCATGACAAATATTATTACTACATATCAAATTAAATTTCTATATATTAGAAATATATTAGACATTTTCCGATCTATTTATACTGCTGTAACAATTTAACATATCGAGTAGCAGTCGATTGACCAAAACAAAAATATAATTAACTATGAATAAATTGTTGGTTTAAGTCATTAAAACAAAGTAAACAAATGTTTGTGTGCTGGAGACCCTGCATATACTTTCACTGGCCACTTTACTAAATACCATCTAGTACAATTCAATACAGCGTCTCTACTATGAATTCAACCTTTCTTGGTTGTAATTTCTCCTCAAGGTGAAGATGATCATCCTACTACATATTTACCAGTGAGGTCATGTTGGGTGGTGGTGTCATACTGGAGTGCATCAGGTGTTTCTTATGATTTGGCCTCAGTAATAACAGAATAAATATACAGTATCATTATCGCCTCCCGACAGTTTCATCAAAAGCAGAACTCGTGGCACAGCTGCTGTGCTGGATCGCAATGACACAGTTCAGATGCACCTCATGAAGTGGCCACTCGTTGTGCATTGACGTGTAATTAGCCAGAGGCCCCTGCACAGCCGACCAATCAGCTGGCGGAGGAGAGGCTGGCCCTGGACCGGCTGCCAGAGGCACCGGGGACGGAGATCCGGTCGCGGCTCAGCCCTGCGGCGGCGACGGCAGTGACAGCAACTGGACCGGGTCCTGGCTTCACCACACTCTGTGTTTAGAGCAAGGTAGAATATGTCGTTGCCTTTTTCGGGACTTTCTTAGACTTGAACTCACTCATTCCAGGCGCAGCTTTGCCTAATTTGCCTTCTTCTTTTACTCTCCCAGCTCTGATGGCTCGATAACTTGTCAAGGTGGCTAGTACACACAGCCGCGTTTCCGATAGTGACTTTCAAAATGCTTGCTTGCACAACTAAAATGCTCCTCAAAGTTTTGGCTTCTCTGCTGTTTTATTGTGAAGGCAGGCTCTGTGTGCTTCCGGTGCGCAGGTGGCGTTCGCGAGCTTGACGAGCCGCCGTCCCGGCGGTGGCAAGAGGATTTAAGTCGATGAAGCACGCAATTATGTTACCTGAGCTGTCTTTATACCGCGCCCCGTACTTTGCGACGGTGTCATCTTATCTACCAGAACCATTCTTTATTTAGAAAACAAAATAAGACAGGGGAACGTCTTCACACACATAGTTTGTCCCGGTGCAGGGTGTGGAGTTGAAGTGTGACGCGTTACGTCATTCATAGTTTCAGTGTCTGCGCTGCAGAAAGTAGAGAGCGATCAACAAGTGGCCCAAACTCAGATAAGACTGAAACAAGAGCTGTCCAACTAGCCGGCCACATCAGACACGCCAGTTTATTTATTTATTTATCTATTTTACATTTTCATTGTTTTCCTTTATCACTTCCATATACATAACATCCTCCATCTATGTTTCTGAAGTCTCTTAATGATGCTCAGACTTAAGAAAAGAAAAAGCCTCGATACTATACGAACATGCACTGAACTCATGAGCGACTGTCCGAACATGACAGTAACGTAGTGGCAATGTGTTTTTGATCTGAGCACAAATAAAAGATAAAAAGATGATTATAGAAAGACAGCCCCACTTTTGGCCCCTATAACCTACTAACCACTTGTTTTCTAAAATAGTTTTGCACTAAAGTTGAAGCGGCTTGTTGAGGGTGTGTCTCTGGTCTCACAAGCTCATACTGAAAATCTTTGGACATAGCCTTTATCATATTTTACCCTAAGATGATAATGAATCAGATTCGGACTTATTGGTGGTTCATCTTGAAGGCGTTCTGACTCATTTCGGAATAAAAACAAAGTATTTTCCTCTGGCAGAGGGAATGGGAATCAGAAACTTAGTCTCCAATTTACAAAACTTAAACTTTAAGACTTTTAAAACATGGATGCATTCAATCATAAATATAACCCTACCTATTAGACAGGTCAGATGAAGGGTGATTGTATTGAGTTTCTTTTTCTTTAAGGAACCTTTGGTCCCAGACAGTAAATACACAAAAGAGAAATGCAACTCTACAAGCAACATATCGAATTGCCATGAAGTCTGTAACAGGTTTTTAGCCTAAAATACAGTCTGAAATACAAGGTTCGATCATCACTCAATAAAAACAAGTCAGCCTTGGGCTCACAGGATGGACGTAATCTAAGTGCATCATATTGCAAATTTGACATTATTAGTTGTTGCTGGAAGGCAGATGTTAAAGTGTCTCCATTTTCACTTTTGGCTTATTCAGTTATATGTAGCGGTTTTGCTTATTTGCTCATTTCTTTATGGAATTGCTTCTATTTCAGATGGCTGACATGGATCTGGTGAAGAAGATGCTGCCGGCCATCCTCCAGGCCAATAAGGGCGGACTGTCACTGTCACGTCTGCAGTCAGAGTACAAAGAGCTGACCGGGGAGCAGATACCGCACAAACAGATGGGACATAACAACCTGGATGCACTTCTCGCCAGCATGCCCTCTGTAGTCCGCATGGAGCGCAACCGCTCTGGAGAGGTGTGTTTGGCTGGGGAAGGATGGTTTATTTGAAAGACTGATGGGTACATACAAAGATGTTATTATCCGTCTAAAATTAATAACACTTTCTCTTTTCAGATGGTATCTAGTCTAATGTTTCAGATAAAAAAAATCATCTAACAGCGTTCTGTTTAGATTTCAATCAGAGACTGTTTACTTGTCAGAAGGGTATTAGTGAAGAAACTATTATAAACAGTTGAGATACTGTCATTACGAGAATAACTTTTATGTTGGAGAATTCAGAACAGCAATGCACAGAAATATACTGTGGGCAAAGGATACACAAGTGTCACACTCGAAATGAGGGTAACGAAATATACTGGAACGCTGTGTTCATCACATGGGCAAACACATCGTGGTAGTTAACTCATAGCTGTAGTTAAACTGCTGGATGAGTTGGAAACCTCCTTTCTTGCTCTCAGCATTATTTGTTTGCATATGCTCTCTCTTTTCAGATGGTATATTTTGCCTCAGGTGCCAATGAGACAGCCCATATAGCCAAGGTGGTGGCCCGCCAGCGCACCTCGAAGAAGATGGGCCGACCCCACCTGGTAAACACTCAGATGAGAGTAAAACCAGCAGCACCACTTGTCCTCAATGGTAAGAGTATCAGTTATCAATTCCTAATACCTGTTACTATTTAGTTGTTTTAATTCGAATCAATACAACTATTAATCCCACCCATCAAGTTGGGATTTCACAATTAGTGCACCGTAAGTTTGACAATGAGCTAATTTTTATGCTTTACTGTTACAGTAAATAACATACCACTTGTGATCAAACAGAGCTTCAAATTAGCCTTTTGTGACTGCACTACTACTAATCACTTCTGCATTCCTCTATTTATAGATGTTTCCAACTCAGATTTAAGTAGTTATTAAATTAAATGGCATTACAGTTTCAGCTAAAATGTAAGGGGCAAACAACAGTGACATTTAAAGCAAATTTAATTCTAATGTGAAGTAGACTTAATTAGTAATCAATGCATTTTATTTAAAGAGAATTAATGTATAGTAGTGTATAGAATTATGAAGAGTCTGGGAGCTGTGTGGCTTAGTGGTTAGCACTGCAGGACGTTAGCTGTTCTGCACAAAGAACTGGTGTAGAGTGGCTTGTCTGCGTCAGACCATTGTGTTTATCCTAACACAGAAATAAAATACATGAATAAAAGACTTGAATGTTGTTCAAATGTAAATGAAGGACTTAATTATCTGCACTACTGAAAACACGTTTGACAACATAACAGGGAGAACATAAGTACCAGCCTTCTTTGGATGAGTGTCAATACTGATTTGCACAGTGTATGAAACAAACTACCTAGTGAGTGAGTCCTCTTACTTCTTCCTCCTCTTAAGAAAATTGGACGAACAGAAGGGGTCAAACAACTACAATAACAAACTATTCTTATAGCTTATTCCAAATGACTAAATTTGCTGTATAACATCCCTCCTGTCTGTTTATAGTGGTCATGACAGAACAGTCTGTGTGTAGACTGTGTCCTAATTCTTTTGAGTAATTATTTGGATTACTCTTTTACAGTATTTTGTCATACAGACTGGTTGAATAAATTTCAGTCCATGTAGCTTTGGCCTAGAAGCATATTTAGTCCATGCTGCAGCATCTCTGGCATCCGGAACAACCATTCAGTGTCTTGTATTTTTATAAACCTTTTTCAGAATCCTCTTATCTTATCACCAGTAATATGACAACGCAACATTACCAAAATGCTTCCTGTCTGCGGTGCACCCCAACAGGTTGTGCATGAGTGACTGACCTGTGGAGACCTGCGGTTCTTTTGGTGCTAATAATATCGCTCTCTCCACACATACACTCGTAATCAGAGAGAAATACGTACTGCACAGCGTTTAGGCTAACACATGTAGAAAGACACTACTACAACATGCACATACAAAGTGTCCACATGCAATCACGCAAACACCACCACACATGCTGAAACATGTACAGACTTTTTTTTTTTCTTTTTGCTTTGTATAACATACACCTCCACTAAACTGTACTGCTGCAGAATATTCTCAGAGAGCCAGAGGAAGAAGTGCCGTTAGGAGAGAGAGAGAGAGAAAGGAGAGGAGGAGTCGCAGCAAAAAGAAGCACACAGGGATGCTGAAATGAGAAGGAGGGAGGGGGTGGACAGATGACAGAGGAGGAAGGAGAGTGCAGTGGGGGTGTTGAGGTTTAAACCTAATACAGCCTATAGCAGCTGAGACTCAGCTGCAAGCGAAGGGCAGCTGATTCACAATTCAGCCTCTCTCTCTCCATCTCTCGCACTCTCATTCTTTTCCTGCACCGCACGGAATATTGATATTCATGCTGAGACAGACCAGGGACTGTGTGTCCATGCCGGTGTGGTGACGCAGCGCCGGCTCTGACTGTGTGAGAGTGTGTGAGTGCTTCTCCTTGCCTTTATTTGTGTGTGGTTCAAGCTTGTGGCCGCATGTGTGTCTTTTACTGCTGAGTTTGTCTGATGTGTGTGTGTCTGGAAGATTTATTGACTAATCAGTTGGCTGATTTATTAATTGATTGATTGCCAGTAGCTCATAAGATATGACCAGCACGTCCACTCACGGAAAAACAAAAACATTTAGAAGTGGAAATTGCCTGTGGATGACTTTTAAGGAGGTGGAATAGTGGTTGTTATGTTTTGTGAGTGGAAAGGTTTCACGAGATTCAGCAAGAAAGGCAGGAGAAAGTTCTAGATCTCACTGAGAAAAAGAGAGATGAAGAAAAGAGTGAAGATGAAAGAAGTGGAGTAGAAGTAGGAGGAAGAACTAGAAAAAGAGTGTGGGAGTAGATATTACCAAGGGCTATGCACAAAAACCATATAGTGGTGATGTCATATAGCAGAAATGTGATGTCATGCTGGTCATTCTGTACTTGAATGATGCAATATCCCTATAAGTCAATCTAAGTGAAAGGGGTTGGACTAGTTGTATATTTCATCACTGTTACATCACTGTTATATAAAACAAATGTACTTCAACATTTTGGAAACAGGTAGTGTAGCCGCTTCCCTGGTGGTGTTACTGCTGTGGTGGACAGGGGTCTCTGGCTATAATAAGTATGTGCATCACAACTCCTGGTGGTTTAATGTTGTGGATTATCTTTATATCTTGCTGTATATAGACAGTAATCTAATAACCACCAGCCTCAGGGTGCAGGTTAACCTTCTCTTCCCCACCATGCTAACTACAGAGTTAAGCAGGTGGTGGAAGGTGTATATTTGAACTTTATGGACAGCAAGGGTAGCTGTTTATTTCTGGTTCCACTCCAGTCTTCATGTTCAGCTTCGATAATTGATTCCTTGCTCTAACTCCTAACATGAGAATGATGTAAATTTTCACATTATTTGCGGGACCATAAATAGGTGAATTTCATTTGCCTTCCACGCCCATTGTGTATATTTGCACACTCCAATTAGGCAATCAAACCAACAAATCCAAGAGCATAGGCACAGGAGAAGTAGTTCTCTCAACATGATGATTTCTTTCCTCGTGATATCGGATATTGGAGCCATGATGTTATTTATCACATTCACTCTGTCTGCCGGTATTGAACAGTCTATAACACTGTGCCCTCTAGACAGACGTGCTGACCTGCCATCTGGATCAAGTTTAGCTGAATCGAGCAGTGTGTGTATTTCAAGTCCATCGTATACTTCTTTTGTTTGCTTTCACTCTCTCTCTCTGCAGCCAAACCTCAAACCTCTCTGAGGCAGCCAAACCACCGTGGGAGAGGCGGAGGTAGAGGAGGAGGCCGAGGGGCTGGACATGGAGACTTCCGACAGGCCAGGGACATGAGGGATGGCCAGTCAGAGGGCAAGTGTGGAGCACATTCAAACAAGATGTCCAATCAGAACCCAATCAACAGGAAAGGGAACCCACTTGCCGAGAAGTGAGTACGGTAGCAGGTTTAGAAGAAGTAGAGTAAAAGGTTTAGAAGGAATAAGTAGCTGGATACAGACAGGATACAGTTTAGGAATTATATGGTGTTTGGTAGAAAATAAAGATTAATGACCCATCTGTTTTGGCATTGAGGAATATAAAATAAAGAAAATATGAAAGTAAGATTTTCTACATGCTCTTAATTTGAAAAGTCTGTGCCTCCACGTATTTGTGGGATTTTATAGCACAATTACATGTGGAAGTGAGCAACCAGACTTCCACGCTAATTAGCAAGACCAAGTAGAGGAAAGTGCAAATGACCAAGGTACTCAGAAAAGCATGCACAGGGCAATAGACATAGGAATGACAAATAGAGAAATCAGAAACATTTCTTTGGGGGTTATTTTAAGATATTTTAGATTGGTGAATGTTTTTTCTCTCTCTCTCTCTCTCTCTTCCTCTGTCTCCCTGACAGTGCTGTCTCTTTCTGTCACCCCTCCTCTCCTCCCACCTGTTTGGTCTGAGCTGAATGAGAATAGGCTGCTGCTGAATGGGAGCCTGGTTGAACTCGGGTTGGTTTCTGACCGCCTCCCTGCTGCTGCTTATTCAGCATTGGGCTGATGATGTACTCGCTGGATTATTCTGGTTCCCTTTCTGTCTGCATCTCTCCTCCCTTCAATCCTGTTCTAGCTCTATGTTTTGCTTGTCAGTGGCACAAATAGTATATTTTTCTAAAATATAAATGTTGTTTGATATTATTTGCAATAGCTTTTGTCTTCATCATGGTATTGTTATTTGCCACAACACCTGATTTATTGTTGTTATAGATGTTGACTAACAGTGCAAGATATAATTTATTCCCATTGTTTAAACAGTGATCCAAGATTAATTAAACGCATTGACTGGCTCTCCCTCTTCTATCCATCCCTGGCTCTGTTTATCTATCCACTGTGAAAACAACTGACATCAGTCCTCTGTCTGTGTCACTATGGATGTCCAGTGTGCTGCTGCCCCTCTGCAGCACAATTGGGCAACAAGGTGTGAAGCCTGGTGTATTGGGAGGGGACGCAAACCCAAAGCAGGGGGATGTGATCCCTTTCTAATCCCGCTCTATTCTCTGGTAGATTAACGCTTCTAAACCGACACCGAGTGAATCAGCACATCTCTCTGTGTCGCTTTAGATCTTCCATTGGACACTATGCTGGCACTATCATTTGTGTGTATGTGTGTGTATGTGTGTGTGTATGTGTGTGTACCCGTGCCCAAAGGAGCATGGTAGGATGCCTGGCAGTGAAAGTGGTAAATTCATCACATGAGACAGCCAACACTAACCTAAACAATCTTTTATTAAAATGACAGTAAATGAGTGGAGGATATTTGTGCCTGGATGCTGGTTCTCCTCCACACTGTTTAAGCCATAATCCAACAAAGTTGTTTACACTAAAGTCTGTGTTTTCATCAACACAGTCAGACATAGCCGGGCCTTAAACCTAAATGTAGTTTTTAATTTGACTCAGAGATTGGTTGGAGGGTCTAAAAGCTTAGAAAAAAATACAAAGTAAAAAGTAATCCTCCTTCCTGTTGTGTTCTCTTGTGTCCAGGTCTGACAAGAGAATGAGCCTCCCATCACGGTTTCAGAAGGAGGTGCACGCTCACCTTTCCAGAAACCCCCAACAGAGCAGCTGTAAGTAGGGCAGGTTCCCTCTTATTATGCTAAAAATACTTTTTGTCCTTTAAAGGAGCAAAAATGTTAGTACATACAACATGCCCAAAGTTCAATACAGTTGAACAGCTGCCATTCTGAGTATCACAACAGGGTATTAACATTTACAAAAAAGACAGTTTTCAAGGGTTGAGTTGTGCTGCTGTAGTGTGAAATATTAAATCCTCTCCATCTGTCTTTTAAGATTCTTCTTTATTTACTTTTATTATAGTTACAGTATATCAGCTTTAAGTGTCTATATATACATTGTCTGTTAGATAGCTCATCCTATTAACTCCTTTCACACAAGCTTTTACATAAACTAAAGATGTGTGTGTTGTCATATTGCCTTTCTGAAGCTATGGTCTCTATAGCCTAGTGGAAAACACTTGTACGTAATAAACTGCTTAGTTTTAAGGCAGCCATTTCAGAGTGTCCAGCCATTTCTTACTGCCTTTTTTAAGAGCCCGTGATTCCTGTGGAGACATCACTAAGTGAAGAGGAAGTTGATGTGTTTGAAAATGCTGTTATGCCTCGCACTTCTTATTAAGCTCACTTCATAGAGAAGACCTTTTCAATTCAAATCACCCTTATGTTTCAACTCAACATCTCAAATGCCTTACCTCAAATGCAGACCAGCAGTTTCAGAGGCAAGAAGATCAAACTTTTAAAAGCTGTAATCACCTGCGTGTTTGTGTAATCTCTCTCTTTTTCTCTGATCTTCCAGTACCCTTAAATCTGAATGAGACCCTTGGCTCAGGAAAAGGAAAGCCCTACAACCCTCAGCAAGTCCAAGGTCGCATCAGGGAGATCCTGGGGAAGTACAGTAATGGGTTCTGGGTGTCAAAGTTGCCTCAGATATACAGAGAGCTGTACAAACAGGACCTGCCCACTGAGGCCATCAAAGACCTGGAGACCTGGACACACATATGCACTGTATGAACTACTGTTTTGGTGGTTTATTATATATGTGTTACTATTATACAAAACACCACAACTAAGTTTTGTTAGAAAATAACAAAACAATGATGCTAATTGAAGGAATCCCTTTTCTAGGACTTTGCAATGTTCTGCAATAGCTCATATTGTGTTCCTTTGTATTCTGTATGTCCAGTCTGTTTTGTCTACAAAATGGTTTCTGATTTGTTCTATCAGGTAGAGAAAACCTGTAGCAGCAACCCATCAGAGCTACTTCTCTATCCCGCCAAGGAACAGACCACCACATCGTCCCCCACATCCATCCTAAACTCGAACTCCACCTCTGCACCTGTCTTGACTGCCAACACTCCCACAGACAAACCCTTGAATTCCCCTGCTCAACAGAGACCCCCCAACACCAATTTGAGCCGCACTGGATCTCGCTCACCTCAGTCTCCGCTGTCGTCCTCATCCTCACCCTGTCCTCCTTCCTCCCCTGCCACTCTGAGCCCTGACCTGAAGCAGAAACTGGAGGAGCTGCTGGTGAAGTATTCTAATGGCCTATGGGCCCATGCTCTGCCCAAACTTTTCCAGGACACCTATAAAGTCAGTATCACTTTGAAACACTGCCATTGTTTCGTACATGATGACCTAATTTGTGAGCTGTGTGCACTTCATAGTTAAAAATTTATATGTTATATTTATTAGGCCAAACTGCCTGGACATGTCCTGGAAAATCTTGACCTTGTTTCTGACATCTGCACCATTGACTATCCGATGCCTGACAACCCGAAAAGAGCCATCCTGTACAGGAGGAGCAGCACTGGTGGAGGAGGACAGGATGAGAACTGTAATAGGAGGAACTCTATGACCACTGAGGAGGAGCTGAGGGTGAGGCAAGAGCTGGGGAGGAGGCTCAGTAACCAGGCTGTGCCTTCTCTGCAGATCCCTAAAGAGGAATACCCCTCTGTGCTTGTGGTGGAGGCCACCAACACCAATGGAGTTATACTCAGGTATGAGAGAACTGTATGTGTGAATGTGATGAACAGTTCAACAGGTCATAAACAGTGCATTCAGAAAAAATTCAGACCTCCTTCACAATTTTTGAATTTTGTTATGTTGCAGTCTGATACTACACTTTGTTTTTTTTCCTCATTAATCTACAGTCAGTTCCCCATAATGACAGAGGGAAAACAGAATTTTAGAAATGTCTGTAAATTTATTAAAAAACAAAAATATCACATGTAATAGCATTCAAACCTATTACTTAATACTTAATACTTGAAGAACCTTTGACCTCCCGTCATTTTGGGTATGACGCAATGAACTTTGCACACATATACTGGAGGAGTTTTCTGCTATAATGTGATTGCAAACTATCTGATTACTTAGGCCAATGTGATACTTCAGTTTTTCCTATTTCATGCATATGTAAACAACAGCTAAAACTAAAACTAAAACTCTGTTTTCACTTTTTCATTATGGGATACTGAGTGTAGATCAATAAAGAAAAAAATTATGTGAACGACTGTAGTATCAGTTAACCACATACCGAAAGGAAACAAGTGAAGAGGCTCTGAATACTGTGTGAATGCACTGTATCTCTTACTGTCTATCTTATGTCCTCTCTCAGGTACATTGGTGAAGGGTACTCCAAGGCCCAGGAGCGCATGGAGGATGAAATGAGGGAGTTTTATGGTCTGGACCAAAGCAGTCCAGCTCCTTTGTCGTCTCCAGCCTCTGGTCAACTTGTTGCTGTCAGAGCCGAAGAAGAAGAGGAGATTCTGAGGGCACAAGTCTGTGAGGTCGTGGCTGACAAAGTCAAGGTGAGACGTCAAGCTTGTTTAGCTGAGCGATCTTGAAAATGAAACAATGAATTTCAAAGTTAGAATTACGTAGATTCTAACTGATATGATAAGGATGCAATGCCATCTGCATTTCTTTTATTAACTTGGGTTTCCATCATCCCACTTCCTTCTACTTTGTGACCCCCTTCTGTCAAAATGATATATTTCAGGGAAAAATAAGATTTGTGGATAAGTAGAAATAATAATGACCTCTCTGCCGTTTGCCTTTGTCTATGTAGGTCTACTATGTGGATCACGGTTTCTCAGAGGTGATTAGCAAAACCAAAGTGTTCGAGCTGCACGAGAGGTTTTTCAAACTGCCTTTCCAGGCAACCAAGTGTAAACTGGCGGGTGAGTCTGAACCAATACATCATCAGGACATGAAAAATATCCAGCTTCAAAAGGGAATTGTTAATTTCGAACAGAAACAGGGGATTTGAATCTTTGGTTTCTACTTCAAATATGTGAATCTGAAATAGGAATCTCAAATATGTGTCTGTCTGTCCAGGTCTGGAGCCATTCTGTCAGGAGTCTGCAGTGCTGAAAAAGTTTGAGATAATGGCAAGTGGAAGGATCCTATTGGCTGAGATCCTAGAGAGAGGACAGACCCCTCTTGTCGTCCTGTATGACACCTCACAGGATGATGATGTCAACATCAATGCTGCTTGCATGAAAGCTTTGCAGGACAAAACACTAGCAAGCCCATTACAGGTAGTGAAGACACATTTGTGTCTATGCATGTGTGAGTTTACAGCACACTAATCTTATGTCAGCCACTCTCCTCAGGTGAACAGCGCCTATATGAACGTGATAGTCAGCAGTGTCTGCTCAGATGGGACCATCTACTGTCAGCTACCCTCCAGAGGCCTTGTCAAGCTGAATGAGATACTGGATAATATTGAGACATACTTCCACGCGCAGGTGCTATATTTAATGTCCATTGTTTGCCAAAAATCTTTCAAACGTATTAAAGAGATTTTTTGTTTCATTAGTTAACGCTAAACCACAGCAGAAAATATTCCCTAAGACATTTTACGTCCCACTTCAAATGAAAGAAAAACTGCATCATAGCATATTTAGTTGGTGAGTGAATGGAGAAGATGCACACATCACATATAAGCCTTTTGTGAATGTATGTTTCTTCTCTTAGTTGGAGCTGTGGACAGATTGAGATTAGGTTGATAATCTGGGGATAACTGCCAAACCACTTAATCTGTTGGCAGCACAGTGGAGCTGGTCTAGATCGGCCTTCACAATATTTTCACAACCTGTGATAAGCTAGGTGGGCTGGATTTGTTCTTCTAGTCAGAAGAAAGTTCAGAAAACAACTTTAACAGCTATCAGATTGTTTATTGCAGTAGTTAACGTGAGTAACAGGGTAAGTACCTGTGCTAGTGTTAGTATCTTTGGAGCCATCAGTCAACCCTAACTCTAATAAATGTATTAGTAAGATAATAACAGAATTCATTTAGGATTTAGATTGACTATTCATAACACCATCACGTGTTATTTTAATCGATTTGATTGCATCAACAATGCTTTTCCATTTCAAATAATCACAGATCTAAAGTCCAAATCTTTGATGCCATTACAGTATAAACTCACAGAAAACTAGGTGGACCTATTTATGTGAGCTGGTGCGATATTCTTTTATTGTGATCATAAAGCAGCTGTTACACATACACTGAACTCTGTCTGCTTGGTGACAGCACTGGTTTCTTAATGATGATGAGGTGTATATGTTGTCCCAGGTAACATCTGAGTTTCTGGTATCCAGACCATTTTGTGGGAAAGGATGTCTGGCTCGCTACAAAGGCAAATGGTCTCGTGTAGAGGTAAGACATGCAGGTGTTCCCTGCAGCACTGTGAGACTGAATTATTAAATATGTCCACATATGTTGATGACGACCTCACAAATGCAATCAGGTCACAACAGTACAAAAGAGGCACGTACAAGTCCAGTAGCTGCCTCATTAAAGTAAAGTTTTACCATGAAAAAAACATTATTCTCATGTAAGAGAATCTGTTTTTACTGTAGAATCTGTTGAGAAAACCAGCAATGTAAATAGTCTATTATCTTGGTTTCTGTCTACAGATTACCAACCTGCACGGCAGCAGAGTGCTGGACATCCTATTCACTGATATAGGTGTCCAGGCCTCTGTAGAAGTGTATGAACTGAGAGAGATCCCACCACCATTTCTCCGTGACCTCATGGCTATTCCACCACAGGTCAGTGTCTACGCAATCTTTCGTGCTGTTTGCAAAAACTGCAATCAAGAGCAGGCACGCTGCATGCTGAAAGGAACTGTTTGTTGTTTTTTGTAGTTATGACAGCTTCCTCATTCAGTCCCACATGCTTTTTGCTAAAATGACTACCAACAACCTATGTTTAGGCTGTGAAGTGCTGTCTTGCCGACCTGGCTGTCATTGTTGGATCCTGGACTCCAGATGCTGTTCAGTGGCTTCGAGACAAAGTGCTTGGCACCACTGACTGTAGCATGAAGGTAGCTGTCTGTCAGCCTTTCTGAAAATATGTAAACGCACAGCAATGCAATCTCAAATATGTCACTCGTGAGTGCTGTTTGAGTAGCAAGGTTCAGAGAATACAGTGTGTCTGTGAGCTACACTGTATTTGGTATGCAACAATGTTAACAACTTATTTGGATAATATTAAATAAAATGTGAAAGGTTTTCACTTATATGAACAGCTTTAAAGTAAACTGACTTGAGGCCTATTTTTTTTCCTATCTTGCTTTACTTTTTAAAAAAATATGCTAAGTTATGGTCAGTCACAATTAGTGTAGATATTCTATATCTAGTCTTTCTCTCATTGTGTATTTTTCCACATTCATTTGCGCCAAGGTCGCTAAGGTGGACGAAACCAAGCGCTGTGTCTACGTCCACCTCTTCACTGACAAGAACTTCCATGACCCAGCCCGCAGCCTCAATCATCAGATGGCCCAGTCTGATCTATTCAAACAGCAGCCAGATGTTTTTCTGACAAGCCACAGGTTTCTTCTGCTTTCATGCTCACCTGTATTATCCTCTCACTAGCTGGCTAATGTTCAAAGTTATGCCCTGCCTTATACTATACTAAATTTGATCTTTGTTAATTTCGTTTTACAGCCCTGCTAAGATCTCCACACCCACTTTATCTTCTAAGACTTCCAGCACCAGTGACTCCACTAATAGCAGTCCTACATCAACTTCTGTTGCACCAAAGCCTCATCTCAGAAGGGCTCTGTCAGGTCCCAGAGTGGGTGGAGTAGGAAATGCACCCACCACCAGTCCACCACAAACACCATCATTTCCTTCATCTTGTCTCCAGCTGCCACCACTCCTGGAGCTGCCGCCAGTTGGTAATGGAGAGAGTGGTCTTAGTCTTAGTTACAAAAATGTTAGACAGAATATTTCAAACCTTGAACTGTGTGCAGTCATGCTCTTCAGTGCAGAATTTGGCCTTACTGTGCCTTGCATTTAAATCAAGAGGTTTAATTACCTTCTATTTCTTCTTAGGAAACAATATAGACATATATGTATCAGTGGCATGCCATCCAGGCCACTTTGTGCTGCAGCCATGGAGAGATATGTACAAGCTGGTGGTGCTGATGGGAGAGATGATTCTGTATTACAATAAAAGTGAGGAAAAACCAGTCAGCATAGAGAAGAATCAAATATATGCTGCTAAAGTGGAAAACAAGTGAGTTAAACAATGATGTTATTTTATTTTATTTTAGAAATACAGAGGGTGACAATTTGACAATGAGAAAAAAGTATGTAATTCTATGAAAGCTAGAAAATACATTATAGCACAATTTACTGTGGTACCTTTGGTTCTGTTTATGTGTTTAGTGGAAATTCAGTAACAGGCCAAATCAAAGTGCTCTCCCTAAATGTACCTACTCCTTCTCATCTTCTATCAGCTGGCATCGTGTGTTAGTAAAGGGAGTTCTGACCAATGGGTTGGTGTCTGTCTATGAGTTGGACTATGGTAAACATGAGCTGGTCAGTTGCACCCAGCTCAGGCCTCTTATCAAGGAGTTCAGACAGCTGCCGTTCCAAGGAATCACTGCTCAATTGGCTGGTGAGTAGAGTGGACAGTACAATATTGCAATCTTAGTCTTAAAAATTATGAATTGTCTTGCAAATCATGGCCTTGGGATGCAAAAAAAAAAGGCACTGCCCGTGAATCACAGTGTTAGAGATTAGAAATAAAACAAGGTTACATGTATAAATAAGTTCAAGAGAAACTGCTGCACAAACATACAATCATCACTTTTATTGATAAAATTGTTCTAACGAATAATAAAACATGTATAAACTTTGACCAAAGTTAATCAGAAACTATTCACACACACATTCAACACACGTCACCGACCTCACAGATACAGCGTAGGTGTCTGGGGAAAGGAACAAATGTGTGCATAGACACTCTGTACCTCCTTTTCTGAGTTCATCCTTACATACTCATGAGTAGAGTCAAATAAGATCCTATTGGCTGCTCAAATAAAACCTGTAGGCAACGTTTGTGGATCTTCAGAGAATTTCCCAACCATCTTAACCACAGTGAAAATTGTAACCTTAAATTTTAACATAGGTTTTCCAAACCAGCTGTTAATGCACAGACATGACCACGAAGATGCATGTTTTAAAAGTCCCGCAGGATTCATTTAAACGTGTAAACTTAAAATAAATTGTGAATCTAATCTAAACCTAACTAACCGGTCTATTGAGTCCCAATAAATGCAAACTAAAAGTGATAAGTATAATATGTCCAAAGAAGTTTTCTCAGAAGCATATCCTCACTCCTACTGTACTTCCTGTTTTTTGATTTTGATAAATAAAATGCTAGTGTGTCTAGTTGTATTTTTTTATGTAATTCTTCAATAATTGATCGGCTCCTTTCTGCCTCTGCCCACAGGAGTGAAGCCGCGCCAGTGGTCTGAAGAGGCCTCCATCGTTTTCAGAAACCATGTGGAGAAAAAACCTCTAGTGGCCCAGCTGGATGCCGTACACGAAGCCACTAACCCGTGGGACAGGAAGCTGACGGTCTTCCTGGTCGACACTTCACAGGAAGAAAGGGACATCTGGGTGCATGACATCATGTCTGAGTTTTCTGATGAGCTGACCAACGAGCTGTAGACAAAACTAAGATCATCTTCAACTAAATGAAATAGAAAAAGTGTATCCATCTTTATCTATCATTTAAGGTGGCTGAAAGAAGGAGAATGAAAGGAATGAAAAAGGTGTCAGAGAAGTTACAAGAAGGGAAACTAAGAAGATTGATAGGACGTAGAGACTGGAGGTGACAGAGAGATAAGAGGCGTAGACATGGTAGCCACTTGCTTGTTGTGTTATCGACTCTATGGTGAAGGATGTTGTGATGTGATTTTGAATGACTACAGTGTGACCATTGTGACTAAAGCCAAACTTGCTACAAATACACTTGCAGTACACAGAACATATAGATCTATTCATAGTAGTCTCACATGGCTGTGAACATGTTACAACATGCTTTCTTATACTATCTAATATGGGCTTTAATCCAAAGCAGCATCCTAAATTGTGAGTGCATCCTGTTTTAGTGTCAAACTGAGGACGCCTGAATACCCTCAACCCTGCCAATGTGAGCACCATGCAAAAGGCACAAAATGGACAAATTAACTGAGAAAAACATATGCATTTGTTTACAAAATCTGCTTTTTGAATGGCATTTCTGATCATAAGGTCTGCAAAGATTAGGAGGAGAAGACATGGATGAGTCAGTGAGATACGAGAGATGAAATGTAAAGGAAGCTGTAGGACATTTAGTCCAAGACTAAACTAACTTAAAGAGTGCAATGTTAAGGTGGAAAGTGTTTTAAATGACATGAAAACTGTTTTTGTTTTTGCAGACAGCTTCTTTAAATGCATTGTTTAGGGGAAAAAAAACACTAAGATATGAGTGACAATGCAAGAGTTGAAGCGCAGGTGACTCCTATGACGTCAGTGCCTCATCCATCTCTTGTCTACTCGTGCAACACTGATGCTAGTGTGACCTTATGTTTTTTGAGGGTTAAGTATCTCTCCTTAATTAATGCATTACTTGTCTGACAAGACCTTAAATTCAGCAGATTATATGTGCTGCATGTTGCAGATGTTTTCCAGTTGTGTGCACATGTTATAAAAATAAACAGATTAAGTTACCTGTAGTGTTAAACCTGTAGGATTTTCAAATATGAGATCATTTGACCTCCTGTATAAGGTTGGGTCCAGTGCCACCAACAAATGTTAGCCTGATATAGAATATCATTCATGTTTTTCAGAAGCACCTCAACCCTGGTTCTGATGTGCAAGTGCTTCTCTAATTCTAAAGACAGATGACGGGACAAAGCCCAAAGCTGCATTGTTGTAACAGACAAATGACTTTAATTTAATTTATATTTAACTTATATTCTCTAGATGATAATTACTTTATCATAACCATTGTGTTTAACAACGATCTGAAGAAAATAAAAGATATGTTTTTGGAATAAAGTCGGTTTGAGAGGTTTAAATGTGACTGAATTACTTCTTACACTGTTTTGTAAGGAGTTGTCGTGTTGTTGCAGTTAAAGCCAAGACTGTTTTATGATTTCTTTATTAAAATAGCAAAATATTTCACTCTTATTTACATGATGTATGTAAAGTTAATGTATCTACTAAAATAACATTCAGTTGACGGCATGCTCCATATTTGACGTCGGCCCCTGCAGTTGTACAGCTTCATCCCCACTCCTTCAGCTATTCATCATTCATAGAGTTATTACAGTTAATACCACATCATGTGAAGCCTTTACTTAGATTACAAACACACTATATTGTAAATACAGAGTTATATGTAGTTTTATTCAACAGCCATGCAAGAAATTAGGAGTCAGGTTATTTTGTCTTGGTCAGCTAGCGAATGGAGAGCATCATCACAAACTCTGAAGAAGAGGAGAGAGAAGACAAAGCAGAGCACGTTTACTGTTGAAGCTGCATAATGTCACTGACGTTTAGTGCATCTTGTAAAACAACACATTCCTCAAATGTAACTATAGCCTTCAGACAACAATATGACCAACACTTTTGTTCTTACCTTCGAAGTCAATGTTCCCGTCTGCGTTAATGTCCAGCTCCTTTAAAATCTCCTCCAGTTCTCCTTTCTTCAGCTTCTCTCCCAGCAGCGTCTTCACCGCCTCCTTCATCTCATCCTGGTTGATCTTTCCATCGCCGTCCAGGTCAAACTTTGAAAAGAGAATGTGATTAAAATCTACTCTACTCTCACAGTAAAATTCACCTGGCTTCTTATTTCTCTCGCCTTGTTCTAATTTAATAACTACATCAATTTATGTCACTGTTGTTACTGATTCACCTGTACAAAGGCAGACTGGAGCTCTTTGAGTCCCAGCATGTCAGCGGTCTCTCCCATCATCCTGGGTCCCATTAGTTCAATAAAATCATCAAAGTCCATTAAACCACCCACTGTGGAGAGGAGAGAGGTCAGAGTCCAGGTAAAGAGCCAACAACTGTTTTATAGGTGAATGATGTTGCCAGTTTTAAGGGAATCTTGTGAGCTCACTTCTCATCTTTATCTGCTGCACTATCTCCAGCAGCTCCATTTCAGTGGGCATGTATCCCATGGTCCTCATGCATTCAGCCACATCCTTGTAGTTCAGGTAGCCGTCTTGGTCGTAGTCAAACTCTTTGAAGGCTTCTTGTAATTCTACAGGACAATTTAGAGGATCACAAAGAAATGGCATTAGGCTTATCAGGGGAAAATGGATGAGAAGAGACCGGAAAGATGAAACCAAAGTCAATTAAAACTCAAGTATGAATGAGACACGGTGACACTGTTTACACCTGTCTTTAAAGTTACATTATTGTACTGAAAAGATGATAGAGGGTTTGAGATGTGATAAGGGAAGCTTCCTGGCTATGAGGTATTAGTACTTACCATCTAACTCAGCCTGAGCCAATTCTCTGTCCTGCAACAACAACAGCGATTAAACCAGTTACAACTGAATATACACAAACAAAGAATATAACATATCTTGACATCAAATTTTAATGATACTTGTGATACCTATTGCCAGACAGACACACAGAATGGAAATAGTCAACGTTTTCAAGTTGAATCAAGCGAGTGCTCTTTACTTGGGTAGCTCTAATTAAATGTGACATTAAGCTCCAGCTAATGAGCCACTAATACTGCAGACACACTAGGCTTAGTGACAGCGGACGCAGATCAGGAACATGTGCCCTGCCTGGCCTCCACCTCACTTCTGACTGATGTTTTCATTTCTGACATTGTCCTAGTTTGCACAGTATTAGAAGTATTAATGAGTATTTGCATTACTATGCAGATCAAAGTTTCTTTATTTTGATTCTAGTAGTAATTTAGTAGTAATAGTAATTTCTATATCTTCTATTAGGACACACTGTGAACTGTGGAAAAAAAGTGATCTATAAACAATAGATAATAAATAACAATAATAATATTAAATAATAATATTATTTATTGTTGTTGTTATTGTTGTTAATTGATTTATTGTTTTTCTATATATAGGAAAGTTACTACAGTTTCATCTCATAAACAGGACTGTACAATGCAGGTCAAACATCACATGGCCACAGCAGAGGTCACAACATGTTTAAATGATAAAAATGTGGCTGTCAGCTACTTACTGCTCCAAATACACTGTTGAGCACAGAGTTGTAGACCTTGTTCAAACTCTCAGTGTTTTTCTTAGACTTCTTTGATTCTTTGGGTGTTTCAGAGACTGATCCTGATGGGGAGCCCTTAGCCATGGCTGATTTTGGGGCACCACCTTTGCTGAAACACAGAAAAAGTAGGCGATAAATGGCAACAAATAGCTGCAGACCAGAGAGACCCTGTAATCATAAAAGACACTAAGATAAATGCTGAGTGGAGCGTCTGTCAGAACTACACATATACTGTGAGAAGTGTACATGCACGTTAACTTACCCATCTGTTGAGGCTGACTCAACAGAAGTCGTAGAGGGTGTCCTCTCTCCTGCCTTGGACATGCTGTGGGTGAACAGAGTATAATAATAATATTAATAAAAATACTTACTAAATGAAGTAATGATAAAATGTATGATGATGTATTTATAACCACTGTCAAAGTCTTGATCTGTCAGCTGTTTCTGCTCCCTCACTGCACCTTGCTCACCTGAATTCCCTCTCTGAAACGATGAGAAACGAACACAGCCCTCCTCGTCCTCGTCAGCGGTGTGTTTGTGTTGTGAATGGCTGCACACTATCCTGCCTGTTCTGTTTCTGCTCCTGCTCTTGACCTCCTTCAAACTGAGAGGCTTAACGGCTAATTACTTGGCTAAACATGCCCAGCCAACGATTAGAAAGCAAAACGTGGAGCGGCAGTGTGTCCGACCTGACCTTTAAGAAGTCACAGTCCCGCAGGCCTCATGGGCCTTTAATTGATTTGTTTATTTGTTTTGCTATTGGAAATGGAAAAGAGCCTCTCGTTGTTGTAACATTTAGACGTTGGTCATTAACAGTGAGACAGTTTCTGGGCAGAAAGACGGGCTGATTTGAACTAAAATGTAAATACATGTCATATCAAGGTATTATCTTCATTCAGCTGTGATGATCACAGTGGAGGCCAGTGGGGATGGTTTAAATCTGACACAGATTTGTAAGGAAGGTATTTCACCTTTGATGTCTAAATAAGTTGTGAAATATAATAAAACACACCCCATGTGTCTCGTCATTTGATTCTTTCTTTCTGTTATTTCTTCCAGATATTTTGACTTTGAGCTGACGTCTGGACTCAGCGCTGCTGATGCGCATGCGTACACTGAACCTCCAGGTGAGTGGTTTGAAAACTTCTGTCTTTAGTGTTGTTGTTTGTATAGTTTCAGTGGAAAGCGAAGATAATGCGACTTTTGTTGTTAATTGATCATTTTAATTGAAATAATATTTAACACCGTCGTCTCGTCGTTTGTAGTGCCTAAATGGCATTTTTTACATTTTGCGTAAGAGATTAAAACACAGACCAAACAACAACACGTTCAGTAAAGGTCGTTTATTTTGTTTTGTTTAGTGCCAATACGCTGACTCTTCTTATAACAGCCCCACTGGAACATGAAGGGCAAAGGAAACAGGCTCTTACTTTAATATTTTTCTGCACCATTACTCAATTTTCTGAAACCAGTTTCTTGCACTGGTTGCAGCAGGTTGAATTATTAAACTTCTTTGCACCAACAGCCTGCAGACCACACGTCTGTCTCTAAATAATCTCCTGATACATTTGGTTCTCCACCAGATGGCGACAAATCTCAGGTCTTGAATCAACTAGTGTTCACTGTGGCAAAGTAGAAGAATAGTAATTATAAAACCATCCAGTGTATTTCATGGGGGAACTTTCAGTCTTTTTATTTTATATATTCATCTTGTTATAGCAGTGTAACCTCTCACAGCATTAACTTTTCGCATTTACTGTTTAAATTCACAACATTGTGCTACAGAACTGGTGCACACGTATAGACATGTGTGAGCATTGTGTGTAACATATAATTGTTATCTTTGATTATTTCTACTTAACGCGTGTGTGTCTGAATGAGCTCCCTCAGCTCACTCTGAACCACTCATACTTACCTGGTAGGGGAGACACCATGATCATGAAGGTGGTTCACCCAGGGCGAGGCTCAACCACTGCACTCCGGCTGTGCTGACCCCTGCGAATTCCCCAAATGTGGGAATCTCGACTGCATCATTCACATGTTAAAGAACAAATGGAGTCGGTATCATCAGCGCCCTCTGTGTGGGAGACCTCCCTACTGTCTCCCTGCCTTCACCTTGTAGCTTGTATCTATCTTATAGTCACTTTGGATATATATATATATATATATATATATATATATATATATATATATATATATATATATATATATATATATATATATATATATATATATATGTATATATATATGTATATATATATGGAGTGTGCCAAATGACTTGTAGTCACTAGGTGAGTGTGTAATGTTTGTGTTAGTGAGGGATGATGATAATGTTGATAGCGGCTCTCAATATTAATATAATATTGGATAAGAAAAGAGAACAATATTTGTGTGCACAACATTTTGTTCACCTTAATCTGTTTTTAGCTTTGTAGCCTCATCTGTCATTCTGCTCTTTGACCACTTGGAGGGGACATTAACCACACACTGTCAAAGACAGAGCTGACCATTCACACACACACACACACACATACACACACACACACTGATGGCGAAGCTGTCCTGCAAGGACACCTCAACACGAGACAAGAGGAGCATATGTTGAAGTCTGCTATCGACACAACTGGTGGACGACTGCTCTACCTTCTGAACCACAGCTACCGTTATACGTTTTATACACTGATTAACTTCAACATTAACACCCATCATGGTTTTTAATGTGGTGGACCCCTGTAAACCATTACATGCTGACTCTAACTCTGTACGGTTACTTTTACAACATTCAGACAAGTTCTGAAGGTATCCTACAAATTCTTATCGACTCCTTTAGACGGTCAGTCGAACGCTGTGGTTCTGACAAGGATAAATATAATCTGAATCCTTTGCTGAGGGATAAGTTCTCCACAAAAAGAGACGGGTGGTGACAGGAAGCGACATTATCACTGAAAGAAGGAAAATATTTATCATTTAGATAAGTCTTTACATTATGTAGCATTTAAAGTACTTCTGGCTCATGGTCACATTCACATGTCCTTTAAAGAGACGTTAAAAATAAATAATAATGTCTGACTGTCAACTAAGCAACTAAGACAATGTAATTTCCTCTTCCCATTTTTGTTTTTGCAGAGAAGACTAATAATCATTTTTTCACTCATCACTCATCCTTTTCTTGGACTAAACCGTGTTATTTGGGAATCCAGTCATCTATAAGAGTCTGATGATTTGGTTAATACGTTCAGAATTTAGATGAGTGTCGTAAAAACAACCCTATGGAGTTTGGAGTTTGCCATTTACTGCTGTATAAGGTATCCAGAAAGTTAGTACAGTGGCTTGAATGTATGTAATACAGGGACATCAGTCCTTCACTAGGACTGATCAGATCTGACCTCTCCAGGGTCATATAACAGCAGTGACAGTGTTCACAGTGTTCAGCTTTGGTGTCGCTTGGATGTGCTTTTGTATTGTGTGCACATTTAGATTTGTGTTGCCTGGTGCTCAGGTTAGTTTTCCGTCTTTACCTGTGAACAATATTTCACAACTCTTTCCTTTTCCTAGTAGTAGACTCAACCCATCCCATGCTACTACTGGACACACACACAAATCCAAAAGCTGAATCCAGAACTTTATTTATAAAAAAGGAAATATTGCAAGAAATTGCAGTCACAGTTTACTCAACAAGCTACAATAGACAAATGTTTTTCATAACATGCTCCATGCACAGTGTTCATACAGCCTTTTGTGAGGTGTACTATTTTCAGTTTTCCTTTTTCCTGTGTTCGGGACAGGAAAGTTAAGTTCATACGCAGGTCAGATAAGAAATGTGATTGTTTTATAATGACAATTTAAGTAGAGACAATCCTTTCTGTAAACCACGCTGTGCGACTCTTTTAATTTAATTGCTGTAATTTGACTTGAAAGTTACAAAATAATTGAAACATCACTAAAAGCCACAGTGTCCACTGGAATAATTCCAGTAAACTAAATTCTTCTGTACTATCTCTTCTTTTTTTTTGTCTTTTCTGAACAATCGATGTGATGTTAAGGCATGAAGTAAGTTATTAGTCACTATTAACAATGTAATTTGTCTTTGAGGATGCTGGTTGTTGTAATAATGGCTATTTACAACTTCCTTCATTCTCTGCTATTGTTGCTCACACCCAGACTTTTCCCTTCCTGCTGCCATCGGCTCCGTCTCGTCCACTGCAGCAGCCAGTGCCCAGGCCACGGTGCTGGGTGGCTGGCAGGTTCTTGTACACGGCGCGGCTGTACGGGATGAAGCACAGGCCCAGCTGGAGGTGTCCGGCCAGGCGACAGTACGCAGCCAGCGCCAGGACCAGCAGAGGGGTGACCAAGAGGAAGCCCACCACCAGCAGAGCCACACAGCCTCCATCAGTCAGCAGGTCTGAGCAGTAGGGAGTTGTCCCATGAGGGCGGACCTGGGGCAACAAGAGGGGAGAGATAGCAGTTTGGATGTGGAAACAGGAAGTGATATAGATAAGTTGTCCTTCAACTTGTCAACATTTTTTTTACCGTGTCTCTTTACTGATAGTAATACAACTTCAGGAATATTTTCCACATTCTCACAGTTGTACACATCCACACCTTCAAGTTGCCCAATAAAAGCCCAGTGAGACCTGCTGACCACTCTCCACCCAACCAGCTTTGTTCTGCTGGTACCAAACGCTAAGTCACAATCTTATTGTTATTGTTGTGTAATCTTGGTTTAGTTGGAGGTCAAATGTCAAGGTCAGGTTTGGTGTAACTGTTCCTGCAACTGGTAAAAGGTTGTGTTTTCTACTCTATATTAGATTTCACGTTCATATCACGTTAGACAGATATTTTTACAGTTAGTTATTTAAAATGTTAAAACGCCTGTGATTTAAATGTTTGAAGTTCAGAGAACAACAGATAAGGACTGAAGATGATGTGCTCTATGTGGTATGCGTTTGAGGCGATGACAGATACTAGTTGGTATTCTGAAATTTACCACACACACGAAATCTATAACCCCCTCTTACCAAGACAAAAAGGCCCCAAACATTAAGAAACATTCCACAGTTGTGAAACATGCACTTGTTGCTGAGCAGTAAGAGTAGGGAGTGGGCAATAAGGTGAAATGGGTCAGGGTTTGAGCGTGGGCCTGAATCATCCTTATCACCACATGAAGGATGAACTGGACCTTGAAGTACATAAGGAAAATGCATGGAGTAAAAACATTTGCAAGACTCTGATGGTGGATTATTTACTACAGTAGACTGAGTGTTAGGTCTTCTTAGTTGCATTATTGTTGCACATGACTACAGAAACATAGTGACACTGTCCTGATAGATGTGTAGGTGCAGCCGGCCAGAAAGAAATACTTACAGCTGTAGAGGGAAAACAAAACACTGAGGAGAGACGTGGTTAACACCACAGTATGTGCTTTAAAGAGGAGGGCGCAGGGGAGTTTAGGGGTAGTATTTTAACAGATAACACTCAAGTATGCCCGTGTTTGTTTTTACGTGGTGAGGCCTCGCGTATGGCTCCAGATCTTAGCCAGGCTTCTTTTGCTTGTTTTTGCCTGTCAAGTATTTGTTGGGTGTGTTCCTCTATGTTCTGTTACAAACACGATTCCCTCACATATCTTGAGTAAGTGTGCTCTAAGTTTCTTGCTTAATTTTGAGGATCCCTTCTAAAGGTGTGGAGCTACTATCCTTACGCTTCCTCACTGCTGATTAGCTGCTTCAGCCAATCAGAAGCTGTAAGTGCAGGGGTGGTTAGAAAACAAGCAGGGCGGCGGCCCTCGAGGACCAGGACTGGACACCCCAGCTTAAAACCTTAAGCCACCATTCTTTCTCTACTTTTCTTCTCACCTCTTTTTTCTTTTGATTTATCAATCCTTTCAGGTCCTGGTTAATCCCTCTTTAAGCTGCTGTCACATGACGTCTAATTATGAGAGAGCAGGAGAACAGAGAGAATCCACCTCTCTCTGGTCATTAGCGGGGTCACCGGTCACCTACAGAAATGCTGTTGGTATGTATTCAAATCTTTGAACTTCCAGGATAGTGCTTATTAACTCATAAGTCAGATTTATTCTCTCCTTGTTTTCATCATGCACATTTCTTCATCTTCATACTACGTCTGTTTCTAAGCGTTCTTTCATCTCTAACCGTACAATCAGCCTTTTAAGTTTTGTGCTTTGACGTCGGACAGTGTGGACCTCTTGCTCCCTTTCCAGATCACCATCTCCTAAACATCTGAGAGAAATTCAGATTTATCTGATTATAAACCCCTCAGCTCTGATGGAGCCAAACCCCACCCTCATCCCCAGGCAGGACTGTTTAAGTTATGGATCAAAGTTATGAGATTGGGACTTTCAGGTCTGTCATAATGGAATTGATGTAACTATCTCTTTATTTATTTCTATATAGCGATGTAGCAGATTTGTGAGTAAACATTTTTACTAACATTAAAAAAACACATTTTTTCTCTCACCATCATGAACCCACCCAGAGTAGTTGTGAACATATACTGGATGGTGATATGTAATACCTTCACTACGAATCAAATATAAGCCAAATAACACAGGGTTTAAAGTGCATTTGACTTGGTGTCAAATGGTGAATGATTTAATGCATGCATCCAGTGCCCATCCTCCCCCCTTCTTACCGTTGAGTGACAGAGGAAGCCAAACACCACCATGACAATGGCCGGTGTAAGGATTGTCCCGAACACCAGTCCAGCAAGGCAGGCGTTGATCGCAGCAATCACCAGGTTCTGTGCAGTCACCAGCACGGAGCAGGCCCAACAGTCCAGGGTCCCCCTCAGCTCCAGAGGAGCTTCACTGCCTCCGCTCTCAGCTGCAGAATAAGGAGGAGGTATGACAACACGTGAAGGTGTTTCTCTGCCTCCACCGACAGCAGTGGTGGAGGCCAGAGAGTTGGAATGGTGCAGATGCTGTTGGTAGTTGGTGTGAAGATGGTGATGAGGCGCCAGCTCCTCAGACAGGTCCAAGGCCTGGTGGTGGGCACCCTTCTCTAGAGTACCAGCCATACTCATAGTGAACTGTGGGAAGAAAACAAGTCCATCAGGGATTTAAGATGGGAACTTTTATCAGGATCATATCAGCTCCATGTTGAAACACAGCAGCATGTTTATTGACTCAGTTTGTGGAAAACTCATCTAAAGAGAATTGATTAGCACAGTAGGTTGGTTGTGGTGGTTGCTCCACACTTTTCAACCTTTTGCTTTTAAAGGCTTAGTGATGTCGAGTTCACTAAGAAGCTGGATGTTTTATCTGTCAGGAATTTGGCAGGGGATGATGTGGTTGTGTGGTGATGGTTATCAGGGAGCTGATTGGCCACAAGTGAAGAGGCACAAGCGATAAAGACAGTCTGCAAGTAGGCGTAGTCGGCACATGTGCTTATGTTTTCACGTGTTGTTGTGCCTGGTTGCATATTATTTAATTATTTAAATTGGCCAATACAAACTTTTCGTTTCACATAATGACACTGGTACAACACTAACAGCATGTTTGTCTTAAAAGTGAACTTTTTGTGCTTGTGTTTTCAAACTGTTTCACAATTCATAGTTGATTCGAGCACCTTCATTCTGAATTCATTCTGTTAGGTGGTATGCAGCTGTGTTTAGTACAGGATATGTCACATCTCAAAGGTCAGGAGACGATGATGCCCCAACCAGGCAGGGGACATCTCTCAGCGAGAGGCACCTGGCAGTTGCCAAAGAGAGGAAATACGACTAAGGTAGACCTATTAAATGTGTCAAAAGCTGTATTTGGACACATATTGGAACCCTGAACCTCTCTAGATATTACAGAGGAGCTGTTTACTCTTTGTGTCACATCATGCCTCCTGCAAGTTCTACCCACGATTATTTCCCCATGCGAGAACATGTCTGGCACAGGCATTACCTGTTGTGTGCTGCATGTGTTAAACAGTTACCCTGGACAATGTCCATACCTGAACAGTTCATGTGTGAAAATGGCTAGTCTTTGACTTTTAGCCAACACAGCTGAACGTTTGAGGCACTGTCACAAAATGTACTAAATATAAATAAGAACCTATTCTACTACTGAGTCGTGCATGAATAAGTCTGTGGTGTTAGAATGGTGGTAAATGTCTTAAACCATATTTATTGCTCGATACCTAGTATCATTACTGCTTAGCTATGGAGAATATATTGTATCAGGATGCTCTGATGTGCAGTAATCTGTCACTGAAGCCTAAGGGTCAATTTCATACCCTAATAAAATGTTAAGGTGTAACTTGTGTGAATAAGTGTCGGCACTGTTCTTGAAATGGTTGAGGCATTTATTTAAAGCTGCTTCCTATAGCCAGTTCAGCAACCATTCTGAGAGTTGCTCAGTGTTTTGGTTATTATATAATTATTATTTTTGAAGCTAACCTCAGAAATACTCCTTTTAGATAGATGTTTACTTGTAGCTGAAATGTAACTTCAACTACGGACACAAACACTCGCTGGTAATCAGCGGGGACGGTGGAAGACGTTGTCCTGGGTGCTCTAGTGTTTGTTCACATGTGTCTCCTATTGTTGTCCCTAGTGTTGTTGTAAGGCTAGAAGGTCACACAGGAAGGACTGGCAGGAAAGTGTACGCGCACACGCATGCGTATGAGATGAGTCATTGTGCCCTTACTGAAAATACATCTAGATGCTCGCTCCACCCATTTTACTCACAGTTCTTGTCATTGTTTGAAAAACATTTCTTTGAATAACAGCTCATGTCATTGTTTGACCCAACTTGAGGAACTCTAAATCGGGGAATATTGTGCAGTCAAGTTAATGTAGCTGCCACATGGTGGTATGAAGTCACCCAGGATGATTCATGATTGATTTTTAAACTGCTTTATCATAGTACGTATGCCACCATGAATATACACAGTGCCGCTGTAGTTTTTGCAGCATTATCATGTTTGGATACTACTGGCACATGTCTAATTGTTCTAGTGTGTGAAGCAAAGCATCTGGAATAATAACTTTATTTCACAAATCTAAGAAGACATTTGACGCAACTTAAGAGACATTTTCTTCTCACTTTGCTTCAAATGTCTTCTTAGATTACTTCCATCCTTTTGTACCTCACTTGTAAATTGCTTTGGATTGAAGCATCTGCCAAATGACTAAATGTAATTGTTTCTGTGTTTCTTAAATGTTCATGTTGTTGCTTTGCATCGAACTAAATAGGATATTCTGGATATGTGTAGCTTTCTTTGCAGTCACTTGTATAAATGAGTGGTTACACCATGATATAATGTCATCTTGTCTTCTGGGTGATGCAGCTGCACTGGTACTCACATTGTGCTGTGGGGCCCGGTGGACCTCTTGTAGCTCGTCCTTCAGATTGTTGCTGCTTCTCTCGCTTCTTCTCAAGACCAGTTGTGTTCAGTCAGTCCTCCAGGCACACGTTCTCCACTCTCACTTCAGCAAGGTCTGCTTTTCTTTCTGTCCTTTACCGCTTCCCTCTAGAAACAGGGTTACTTTCCCGTTTCCTTGCTTTTTTTTGGGGTTGCCTCCTAAAGCCTTATCTGCTTAGTGCTGGTATGTTGGTATGTGGGCTTCCTGCAGTCTGCTCTCCTGCTGCTCCTTCTCCACTGTCCAGAGAAGCTGGTTAAGTCCCAGAGTTTTTCTACTTACCACATGAAACTTCTGTTATGATGTTAAGCAGTCTTTGGACAGAGACACTCCTTTCTCGTCTGTGCAGAACTACTCGACTCAGAATTGCTGTGGTCTTTGTCTTATGTATGTCAAACTTCTGTCTGCCCCCCCTCATGCCCGCAGAGCCTTCTCTGCTTTCCTCCCCCCTCCTTCACTCCCTGCATCCATCCCACTTTCTCTCCACCCACAGGCTTATCAGCCCCCTGCCTTTCTCCAACAACTCCTCTCAGCACATGCATTCCACCTCTCATATCCAGGACATGTTTGCCCCCTTTCACTCACTCTGTCCCCGTTGCAGTGGGGGCTGGGTGTGGCGTGTTGTGGGGTCAGAGTGAGACCCTTTGGGTGATTAAGTTGAGGTTCAGGAGAGTAGAAAATGGAGTAGGGCAGCAGAGGCAGCTGTGGCGTTTAAGAATAGTAGTGAAGAGGGACCATGATGCTGGAGCCTTTATTCAGGTCCAACAGTGCTGCACTAGTATAGTAATGTCTCATTAGTATAGAAGTCGTCTAAAATGGAGTTCCACTTTGTAATGCAGTTGACTCACACTCATCCTGTTTTTATTTAAGTGTTCATGACGTTTATTTCTCTTTTATTTCTTTACCAGCTGGTAGCCTTAGATGATATTCTGCTTCAGGCTGCATTTCACTATAGTTCATAAACATTGTGAGAGTGTTGTTTGTGCATGTTATGCAGTGTCCATGTTATATACATTGATATGATGGCACAACTAGCCACTTCTTCATTCCTCTGACGTTACATAGTGCTTTGTTTCACACACAGAGGTTGCTCTGTTTGTAGAGAAGGGGAGTAATAAAATCATGATTTTACTTTCACCATCTTGTAGAAACTTGGAAACTATGCCCTCTTCCTGTTGTATCCCTCAAAGTAACCTGATAATCTTATATTATATTGGCATCCATTATTGGCAAAGGGTTGTTAGCCACAGTATGTAACTTTACTCTAATGTAGTAGTAGAAATAAGCTCAACATCTCATTTTAATGTGGAGAGGTGCTGTCAAAGGCTTCTGTGACCCAGACCTGTTGAACAGCCTGGCAGCAGTGACCTTTCCTAAAGTGTATAAACGAGGCTTATCCATCTAGTCAGAGAATTTCAATGACTTCTGTTTGCTCTGTAGATTCTTATAATACTAATACTTGAGAATGGATTCACTTCTCATGCTAGTTCTAGTTTATATACTGTATTGTTGTTTTAGGTTTGCTAGAAACGTGCTTCATCAATTTTAAAACTTGGTTTGGAAACAATCTGTGGAGGTGAAGATATGACTTTTTTAGACGGGTTTTGAGAGCAATGATGTGAGCAATGACTTTTGTAAGTGCTTTAACAGCTGATACATGAGACAGTGCTGAGACAAGTATGACCTTACTGATTTTAATTAGTTTTGCATAATCTTGACACTTAAATGATTCAGATTGTTAAACAACGTTTAATATTACACAAAAATAACCTGAGTAGATACAGAATGCTGTTTTAAAATTTAGATTTCATGCAATATAAAGCTGTCCAAACCTATGCAGGCATGTGTGGAATAAGTATTTTTTTAATACCAGCTCTAATGGACTGCACACCCTATATCAGGAAGGGGGCAAATACTAAGATAGAAGATGTGAAACCAAGCATGACACACTGCACAGTTTACGATCAGGGATGGAACATGCGTGCACTGTCGTGAGATATATGGTTGAGATAAAAGCTTAGATCTGCTGCTATACAGGGTTAGAAAAGGAGGATGAAGTTAGAAGAACAAAGAGTTGGAGGAGGACTGTAATTAGTTAAACGATAAAGGATCAGAGCATAAGCTCACCAATTAGTCTTGTCTAATCCTGATTTTCTACCCCTTTTCCTCTGCTTTGAGCTTCAAATGTTTATTTACTCTAGCCCTGCTCTTTGTAGGCCCCCATGCAAGATGCTTTCTTGCAGATTTTACATGCATAGGGCTAATTGACGTTAGTTTCATCATACTACAACAAGCTATAGTACATAACTATATCTACGTGCAGCATCAAGATGTACAGTAAAAGGGGAAGAACCCACTAACATATTGGAGATAAATCATCTCATGTTGGCACTACATCAGTCTCAGTCTCTTCGTGTTACGTCAGTGCTCATTGTGTGCACATGGACTTTCTTTTTCTTTTGGGAAACTTGTTATCAATAGTCCCTATATCGTTTTTCCATGTTAAATCCTACAAGAGCAGCGTAAACAAACTTCAAAGTTTTGTCCATCATGATTTCATTATCGTGGTGATTGTACTGTTGGTGTTTTGTTTTCAGGCCCTCATCATCACCTGACTGCAGCAGGGTGGACAGACAGAGGGACTGAGGTGGACTTCCTGTGCTGTATAAAGCAGGATTTCCTTCAGTCTGTCAAGTACTGCTCTGTCCCTCCACTGGCCTTGTGGCCTCTAACTTGACCTAAGCACACTCTGACCTGCTAATGCTCTCTTTTCCTCTGTCTGAGAACACTGAGGGTTGTTTTTTATTTGTATTTTTTAATACAGTCAGCTTCTGGCAATAGGAAGGCAGGAATAAATGTTCCAGCATGGTTGACAGTAATGTAAAAATATATGAAAAACTGCATTTGCATTTCCTGAGCTTGCATTGGTAATTGTAGGATAAAGGTATTAAAAGCTTACTCCATGATATGACTTATGATGACATCATAAGTTACTTGTTACAGACTGAAGACCACCTGCTCCTGAGATGTCATCATTAGGATAAACTGCTTCCCTAAAATGGCTCTTTGGTCCGTTGTTGGCTGTTCAGGGTGCATGACATTAGATGCTAAAAATCCTCTGTCTAAAGCAAAAAGGGCTCACATATTCCGCATGAAATGATTGAGAAAACATTAAAGAGTACAGCAGGTGATGTCACACTGTCACACACACCTACAGGCTTTAGTTTGTTTAAATCGAACTCAACTTTGTTTTGTCTCTTAATAAGAGGTGGTCTTGATTCGTGGTGGTCATCATCTAGCAAACTCTGGTGCGGTCCTCCTGTTGAGAACACGCACAGATGCAAAAGGGACCAAACGCTATCAATCGCATGATTTGAGGGTAGTTTGTACATTTTCACTTCTTTTGTTTGTCCACTAAAAACATGCTGTGTGATTCATTCTCACAGTATTGTTCAAAAGACTTCCAAAGAACAGTTGTCGGTTACACAATAATGCCTTGAATGTGATCATCTGCAGTACATATGTTACTCAGGAAAATCCGCAGTTCGCATATTGTCCATTTCATTTGTTTTACCCCCTCTAGAACTCTCTGATGCCTGAATGCTCATCTAAGTATCCACATTTCCATTTTCAAGAGAAACTTGTGAATTGGGACCTTTTATATACCAGTCTGCATGTTTCCCACTTTATGGACTTGATTCAAACTGCCTTTGCTAAATGGTCAGACGTTTGTAATAAACTTGGATTTTTCTCAATGTGAAAAGAAATTGAACCAATAGGTTAAATCTTTAAGTTTACAAACTCAACCACTGTACTCACTTTGAGTTAAAACAGTGTACTGTACAATGTGTGTGTTTAGTCCAATGCGTTTCAGCATTCTCAAGCCATGACGCCATCCTAATCTGTGTCCCTACTGCTGGCGGTGCCTTTATTTGACAAATTTCAAATGAACAATGTCTCACATGAATTAGTTTTTTAATTCTTATTTTTCCTGTGCTGTTTGTTTCTAAACACGTGTCCGCACACAGACATATGTGAAGATGTTTCCATGTCCATGTGACATAGAAACACAGATACAGAGTATGTGATTAAAAAGGACCCAACATATGTTGCTCTCTGGCACCTAACAGCTAGCCATAAATGTGAAAATGAATGTGAAGTGGATTTGATGGCAAAGCAAACATCGGCTCTCTACTTTCTGTGTATGAGGTTTTTTAGACTACCTGATGAATTATCTGTAAGGAAACTAAAGTCTGGGAAGTCTTATTTCTGCTCCCTGCTATTTCCTGCTCTGCTATCTGTGAAGTTTTGCAGCTTGAACAATCTCCTTCCTCAGTTTACCCTGGATGTTGATGCGTAAATGGAAACTTTTCTATCGACTCCGGTCTTACACTCCCACACTTGTCTAACAATAGCAAGCTCAGGTTCAGGACGTGAATCAGAAAGCTGTGCCAATGAATGAGTTATTATTGTAGGAGTGCAGTATGAATATATGTAAGATGGGATGTGACGATCTGAGGGCAGCGAGTTGTTGTTGGACTCGTAGTACAAGTAAGGTAGGTGTGTCTGACCCTGATGTCACCCTACTAAAGGTGGACAAGTGCTGTGAGAGAGAATGACCCCTACGACTCCCTGTTTGACAGTTTAGTGTTCATAAAGAGTTGTATGTCGCTTATTTCAGTCTGATAGTTTGTTTAGAAAATGTTATTTTAAACCAGCAGTATGAAATGCTCGAGACGAGCGGGTTAGTGCCTAAATAATGTAAGGTGTTATAAATTAGACAACAGACATATCTAACATTACCTGGGTAGTCTACAAGGGATGCTGCCATGGAGTTTAAGAAGGCACCTTAATTATTAATGTTAGTGGCAGATGACACCAAGAAAATAATTTAAAAAAATGAATTCAGGCAGATCTTACTCACTACAGGATTTATCAAAAAGCTTTTATTAATAGTAATGTCACACAAATTCACAAGTGTTTAAGACATGTCTGGCTCAGTTTGGTGTGTCTGTGTGTCTGCAAATATGTCCGTGTGAATTCTCTAAACAGTGCAGTTATAAATAAATGACCACAAAGAGAAGGAAAAAGGGTAAGGTAATATTGCAACAGGAAAAATAGAATTTTCATTTTAAGAAGACAAACAGAAAAAAGGTTGTTCAAAGAGAACATTTAGCACCATCTATCCCGTTATCGTAATCAACAGATAATATAAAATCTTATCTAAAAGCCCCCTACGTGATTAAAAAAAATTACCATTTCTCAAATCCCTTTGGAAAAGTTTTTCCTTAGTAAGCATACAAACACAGCATTCCATTAGTCATCTTCTCTACATGAGCAGTGTGGCTATCATCTACAGGAAAGGTGGCGTTATATTCAAGATAAAGATATTTAATATATATCAGGGAAAAAAGGCAGGAGTCGCGAGGCACGAAGCACCAGAGAAACCGCCTCCACTCCTGCCAACACACAAGCCCCACATTTCACTTCTTACAGAGCAATCAGTCACCATGACAAAGGAAAAAATAATCGCAAACTTGTACAACCCTATTCAAAAAAAGGGGAGAACATTTATATCCAATAAATAGAGGAAACATTTTAAATTAATGTACAATGCAAAAAGAAAAAAAAAATCCAGGAAGTACGTATCTGCATATTAGAACAAAACAATCAGAGGTACATTACACAAACACCAGATAACAAGGATTTTCTTTCTTAAAGAGTTCATAAAGAGATGGAAGAAATGATACAACAAACTGTGTGACAACTCAAAATTAATCTCCAGAGGAAATAAAAGAATAATTCATAAAAACACAAGATTTACAACACATACAAGAATCTGAAAAACAAACAAAACCCCCCCCAAAACAACCAAAGTTGTAAAAACCCGTATGTTTTGAAGCATTCCAAACAATTGTAATTTTTTTATTCTTAATGCTTTAGAAAAATGTTCATATCTCTATTATTAGTATTTTTCGTGTTCTTTTTCTAAATACAAGGCCAATGTGGTATATATCTAGGATGATCTAGTTTAGAAAAAAACAATAAATTATCTTAAAAAAGACAGCACCCCACAAAAGTTTCAAACAGCATGTACAAATTTCAGTATTCAAGACAACAGAAAAGGTTTGTTCTGGTACTGACAGAAACGCCATTGAAGCCATTATCCACCCTCCACAGTGTGTTCAATGGCAGCACCAACTGTGCCCTGGTTTTCAACTTTCTTGTTGCCAGGGTCTCCGATTGAAAGCACCATCTGGGAGTAAACTGGTATTTTATTGGCGGCTTGGTATTTTTTTTGTAAACAGTAATGATGAGTAAACTTATTCAACTGGCTGATCAGCAAGTATTAGCAGTAGTAGTAGCAAAAGTATTTTAAATAATGAAATGTGAAGCTGAAAACCAAATGAAACTGTCGTTTGTCCTGGCTTGCAGGAGTTTTGGTTGTGGCTGAGGAGATGAAGGAGGGGACCTCTGTCACCGGGAGGAAGATGAGGCCTGGTAAGATAAAAACAACAAAGACACGTAAAGAGAAAAAAGTGTTTTTCATTGTCATTGTTCATTGTTTATGTTTCAGGTTTAAAAAGGAGACAGGTGGGTCAACCGGAACCGAGCATAGAGGTACGGCTATGCTTACCAGGCTGAAGGAGTCATAAGTGTTCATGAGCTCTTCTATGCGGTACTGCTCTAGCACCACTACGTTGGTCAGGTTGGGGCTCCGCTGACGTGCGCAGTCCTCACAGTGAACCACATATGTCTTCCTGCTGCTGTTCTCACTTGTCACAAACAACAAATTGAACACCTCCACCTGTGACAGAGATGAAACGGCTTTAAAGAATCATTCACGTTTTAGCATATGTGCATGTCCTAAGGTTCGTCAGGTGTTCTCACTGAAAGTCTGTTTTCATTAGTCTCTCACTCCAGCCAGTGTTATAGTGGAAAAGTTTTACATACCCTAACATACAAAACATTTCATTCTTTCATATGTTCTACATACTGAGGACAGATGATGGAACAGTGATAGTTTCTTACGTCACACTCGTTGCAGTAGTAGGCAGGCTCGTCCTTGACCCGACTCTGGTAGGAAATCTTCTTGCCGCCAGCCACAAGTTGGTCTCGCAGGATCTGGATGTGCTTCATGGACTGGAGCAAGCAGTGTCTGTCAGGAATTGTAAAGAACAAGATTAATATAAATGATAATATTATGTTCTAGAGAGCTCATAAAACAATTGAATAAAGGTAATTCAATAAACATAAGGATTGCTTTTAATGCTTTGCAAAACAGTCTGGAAGCTATGAGTTTGTCCAAACGCTGAGTTTTCTCCCTCAGTGTTAGCCTTGCAGCACATGCTTCTATGAAGATGAATCTGTAATATGTATGTATATTTTAGGAAGCGTTTTGTGTTACAATTGAGATGTTTATTATTTTTTATACCTCACATTAATGCCAATAAATTATTTAAAAGGTGAATTAATTTGAATAAATCCCTGACTGTAAAGACACTGTAAGCTACATGAAGGTAACTGCAGAACATTTGATTAGTTTGAGCTAGACACCATAAACTGGCTAACAGTGTACTCACTTGATCATCTTGTAAGTGTTTGGGTCGGTGATTTTGACAGTGCGGGCCACGTTCCAGGACACGTGAATCATGGGGACGATGGACTTAACCTTCTTTACTTCATTATATTCAAACCTTTCCAGGGCCACCTGGTACTGGTAACCTGCAGATACACAGGAAACACGCTGCTGAATAGAACGGTCGTAAAAGATATTGTGTGCTTGCTCGGTAGATGATGCACTCCATACCATTCAGGGGTCCCACATTCCAGGCAATGTTGTTGCACCAGCCCACAGCTTGGACCCAGTGAACAGTTCCAGCATTGATCCATACTAAGTCTCCAGGTCGCTGGATGAAGCGATACACGGGAATGTTGGCGTTGTAGAGGTCTTCCAGCACAGGCCACCAGGACCCTGTCAGATAGTCCACTCCGTGTCTGGACACATAAGATGAAAATGTTGTGTAAACATTATACACACAGGGAGTGTGTGTGTGTGTGTGTCAACTTGCATTCTCATAGTCGTCCATCTACTCACTTTTCACAAAAGTCATTGATGGCCTGCCAATAGTCCTCATGGACACAGAACCACTCACAGTCTCCAGGACCAATGTTAATGTTCACTGAGCAAAAGTTATTGTTCTCCTGGTGACCTGTAAAATAACAGAGAACACAGTCATATGTGATATTTCATTTTTATTGTTGTCCACACTTTACAGAAATAGAAAAGTAGCAGTGTCCCCTACCTGGTGTCCGGCTCCCTGGAACTTTCATGTAGAGCTGAACAGAGTTCATGCCTAAAATTGTATGTCCAACATGACTTAGCATGTTTCCACTGGATGATACACGCATAAAAGCTGGCAGCTTCTGCAATTCTTGCAGCTGGGCCTTCCACCTGTGCACAGACAGCAGGTTAGATCTAAGCTTTAATCTTCACCGATTTGTAGATTTGTTATGATCATTTGAGTAGGAGTGGGAAATGACCACCAAGCTTTGCTTTATGGAGCACTACCGTCTATCGCAGTGATATTTTGAAGTTGCTCACCTCTTAGGATCGGATAGGTCGATGTTGGTGCCAAATTTAATGATCTTCCCAACTGGTTTCTGCTCACCGCTAAGAAATGCAAAATGTTAAATACGTTACTACCAATAAAAACAATAGAGTGGTTTAGTGAGCTTCTTGTTAGGTTTCAAAAACTGTATTTACCTGCTACTTTCTTTAAAACTGTCCTTGCTGAGAGTATCACAACTGATGGATGGCTTCTTCTCCTTCTCATCATCTTCATCATCCTCATCCTCGCTGCCCTTCTCCTCCTGAAGACACAACACAGATCATATCACACAATGCAGGCACATAATGGCTGAAATACACAAACCCTTACACTGAAATACATCGTATATGCTGCCTTCATGAACTGGGTGGAGAAATGCTGGTAGTTCATATTCATGTGAGTACGAGTAATGTGTCAGTTATTGTTGGCAGTAATATGTAGTGTTCTGTACCTGCAGACTCTCCTGGAAACTGGAGGCCTGGTACTGGGCGTACTTGGCAATGGTGGTGTGGGAACGGCTGCTCTCACAGGGCCAGGTCTGACCCGTCCCACTGGGGTCCCAGTTCTCATCAGCAGGCTGCTGTACTTGAGTCCTCACCTCCACTGCCTGATCTGCATTGGCTTCCACCAGTGACTTTGTAGAAAACAGTCCAAGGTCTAAAAACAAAAGTGACCGTTACAAAAATGCTTTTAAAGGGAGCGACATCTGTGTGAGCTAAAATACTGGACTAGTTTAATAGTCTAAAATATGAATCAAAAACACTGGTTTGATTGCTTAATCCACAAGTATCAGGAAAGTTTTCCAAGTACACGAATGTAACGTGCCAACCAGATCTCTGGAAGTATGAACTTACTGAGTCGTAGAGATCCTGCCAGGCCTCTGATGACAGTAACAGGATTCTTGGGGTCTGTGCAGAACTGTAGCAGCACAGGGGAGAAGGCGTCCCTCTTACTCTCCAACTGTAGAGAAGAGCACTCATTTAAGTAACAGTTCTTGTCTTCGTTCAAACATCCACCACTAGAGGGCAGCATGTATGAATGTATGAATGCTTTATCTGTTGCTTTTAAGACTCATTTACACTTAAAATCACACTAAAGTTATTCCTGATTCGTGCAAATTTCCACTGTTGGATAACTGTATGGTAAATCTATTTTGGCTTTATCACCATGCATAATGAGTTAAGAGGTGGAAAGAAATGTGGTGCACATAGTGACGTACATAGATACTGGGTGTAGGAGGATTGAGCTTCTCCCTAGGAATGGGTTCCTCAGAAGTCATGATGGGCTTCACGGAGAAGGCTGGGAGCAAGAAAGACTCTTTGAACTTTCCTTTGACTCTGGCTGCCCTGAAATGGAAAAAAGAACATATTGCAAATGTTGAGGTGCAACACACTCATTTAAACATCTACTGTGCCTATGAGTTACTTGGCGAGTTATCTATTTGTGCAAATGTACAGTTTGATTCTGATTTGCACACACACATTTGCTCAGATCACTTACTTGCAGGACCTGATGATTTCACTGGCAGTGTTTTTGATGCTGATTTCTTCCAGTGGGATTCTTTTTTCCTCCACCTCGGAGGCAATGAATGTCTCCCTGTCCCCGCTCTCCACTTTAATCAGGCGAATCTTTAGCTCTTTGGGTGGCCCATCTGACAGTGCCTTCAATTTCATGAAGTCGGTGGAACCTAACGAAGAACCCGATTCCGAGCCTTTTTTGTGCTCAGATCTTTCTCCAGAACACTTTGACGTCCACTCTGCATGCTCACCTTCACTGGTGGAGCTGGCACCAAATGCTTCCTTGCGTTTCTTTTTATCTGTGTCACATTCGCTCATACTCTTCTCAGACCCATCTTTGCTCTGAAGGTTGAGATCACCTAGAATTCTGCGATCTTTCTTATGGGTCTTGCCATCCTTGTGCCGCTTGTGGCTGGAGCTGGAATGGGAGGAAGAGGAGGAGGACGAGGATGAAGAGGAGAAGGCCATATCCTCTCTCTTATCTCTATGCTTCTTTTCTCTCCTGTCTTCATGCTTCTTGCTGCTGCTGTGACTGTGCTTTCTCTTTTTCTCTTTCTCCCTCTCTCTGTCCCTGTGTCTGTCTTTATCTCTGTGTTCTTTTCCTTTCTCATGTTTGTGCCTTTCCTCCAGTTTCCTATGACTGTTGGGTTTATCGTGGGACTTCTTGTTAGGAAGTGACTGTCGACTAAGGATGACCTCACAACTCTTGCCCAATTCTGCCAGAGAAGACTCTGAGATGGTCATCAACCTTTGCTCTTCTTTGACCACCTTAATGGGCTTTATGGTAGGAGTACTCTCCTTTTTGATGGAGTTGATCAAATCTTCTGTTGCTTCTCCATCATCTCTCCAGTCATCTTCATCCTCTATTTTGAGTTTTTCATCTTCCAACAGAGGAGAGGACTTTAAAGGTGGGGCAGCTGGACTGAACGGTGGATTGGTTGAATCTGACGTAGGAGAACAGCCTTGCTGCTGGGGGCAGATACCAGGGCCCAGTGATAGTGAAGAGGAATATTTGACCCCAACCAGAGCTGATGGAGGGGGTCGCCCAAAAGGCCCACCTCTGTAAGCATACTTCTGGCTCTCCAAAACTGTCGCCAGGGACTTGAACATGCTGTTTACCCCTGTTTGGTGGAGGTGGGGTCTTTGGGGTGGTGGAGAACATGATGGGGTCTCAGAATCCTCTTCATCGTCATCTTCATCAGCCTCACTTTTAGTCTGCTCAGGGAGGCCATAAAGTTTAGCCAGGTCACTGTGGCGGTAATTGGTGTTGGCTACTCCCATATCCATATCAATTGACTGTTTAGAGACATTAGGGAACGGTTTCAGGTAGTCCTCATCCTCCTCGTTAACAGATGACGTCCGGCTGCAAGGGGATGCCAGAGAGCCTTGGCGACTTAGCACAGGAGGGCTAGCATGGGGGTTTGATCCAAACTCTTCCTGGTTAGGTTGTTGTTTCATTGCTGGAATGAGGTCTGGTGCACACAGGTAGTTTTTGACAGGTGGAGCACTAGGAGAAAACTTGCCAAGAAGACCTGTGGACCCAGACTTCTCACTGTTACACATCTCCTCTTCTTTTTTGATAGACTCATCCAGCATGGCCATAATGTTAGCCAGGCCATCAGGAAGCAGTGTTGACAACTCAGAGGGCTCCTCCTCAAACTGTGCACTGTCAAAATTGGTGCTGCACCTGCTGGTAGCATTTTCCAAACCACTTCCTGTCACCTGCCTGTTAGGAATTCTCCCTGTGGAGGTGGAGGATAAAGGTGGTGGAGGATTTTCTCTGGGGAAAGCCTGATACAGTTTGGGGGGTTCTCTAAGTGTCAATGTGGGGAGAGAGAGTTGGCTGCTCTCTCTTTCCTTGGCTGAGTCTTTGGATTGACTGGGTGCAGCTTGCATTGCCGGAGGCTTGGGGGGGTATACCGGCTGGTTCATGCCTGAGGTATTGTGTGTTGATGAGGGGCTGAATGTCGTTCCGCCATTGTTGCTCCACATCTCCCTCTGCCTCTGCTTTTCTCTGGCATAATCAGTCTGAGGTGTAAGAGGAGGTGGCCGCAGCCTTTCTACAGGAGTGTTGGTGGCAGATGTCTGGCCCGGTGGACAGGGGACTACGCCACCACGGCTTAGCCAGGGGTAGGGGGGTGAAACCTGGGAAACCGGGGGTAATGGACCTGAAGGAGTAGCGGAAGAGAGGCGAGGGGGTGGGTGTGTTGAGGAGGCGTTGTCAGAGAGTAGTTTTTCCAGATTTTCAGTAGCTGGCTGTTCTTTGCCTATTGCATTGTACAATTCCTCCTCCCTCTTCCACTCCGTTCTCTTTTTCTCTTCTTCTTCTCGCCTCCTCTCCAGCTCTCTCTTTTTCTTTTCTTCTTCCAGCCTCTCTAGTTCTCTTTTATTTCTCTCCTGCCTCTCTGCTTCTCTCTTCTTCCTCTCCTCTTCATGCTTCTCCTGCTCTTTCTTCTTCTTTTCCCATTCTCTGTTTTTCCTCTCCTCCTCCAGCCTCTCTGCTTCTCTTCTCTTTCTCTCTTGCTCCCGCCTCTCCCATTCTCTTCTTCTTCTCTCCTCCTCCTGTCTCTCAAGTTCTCTCTTTTTCCTCTCCTCCTCTTTTTCAAGCTCTTTCCTCTTCCTCTCCTCTTCCCGCTTTTGTCTCATGTCCCATTCTTTCTTTAGTCTCTCTTCTTCTCTGATTCTTCTCTCTAGCTCCTCTTTATCCCTCTTCCTCCTTTCCTCAGCTTGCATGTGTCCCTCTAGCTCAGCATCAAGCTTGTCTAGAGCCTCTTCAATGGACTGGGGTACAGAGGTGGGAGCTGGTGGACGGAGCTGCGACTGAGAATACACCTGTGTTGAGGCAGAGTCTGGCTGATGATCCAGTCTAGAGGAGAGGGTTGGACTGTATGGCTGAGGGGCAGAGTTGACAGTGGAAGGTGGAACAGGGTTAGCAAGTGGATTTGAAATTCTGTCACCTGCCCTCTGGAGACCTGAGGAGAACAAAGATGATGAGGAAAATGGAGGATGTTGCTCCAGTTCAGAATGGGTATAGTATGACTTCTTCTCCTTTGTGTGTTGGGACTTGGTAGGTTCCTCTTGCTGTGGTTGGGGTGACCTCTGTTTGTGATGTTTGCTTGCCATAGGGGCATGGCCTCTTCGAGTATCCAGCTGCAGCAGAGCATCCAGATGTGCAGTAGGCCTAGTGATAGCACTAGTGGAGGTTTGGCATACTGAATCTTGATCTTTTTGCCAGTTGTTCTTAAGGCTGTTCTCAGAGCAACCAACAGGGGGTGTTGCGGTTGCTGTGGTTACACCACCAGAGGTGCTGCTGCTGCTGCTGTTGTAGGGGCTGATCGGACAGGAGGTCTGGGATGTAGGAACATTGGGGGTAATGACAGGTGTTCGGGTGGAGTTAGTTTGAGGAAGAGGAGGACTGACACGATGGTGATGCTGGGAGGGAACCCGACTGTCAACAACCTGATTGTGGCTCTGCTGTCGCTGAGGTAGCAGTCCTGGAGGCCTGTAGATGTCCGACTCCTAAGTAAACAGACGCAGTAACAAAGAATGTCAATGCTTATTCAATTAATTTTGTAATGTAGATGTTGATATGTGATGTATAACAGCATGTCAGCTTGACTTCAAAATAAAGACACCTGCTGTTTGTGTCAAATGACACTAACAACTGCAAAATAATAAACTCAAAACTTGGTATTAATGAGCTGCTGCATGACTGATTAGTACTTACCCGGGAGTGACTGCTGGGTTTGCTCTGGTATCGCCAGGCCCCATGGGGCCCACTTTGCTGTTGCTGAGGTACTGAGATTCTGCTGTTGGCAGCAGGGGGTGGAGGATTAGAGGGACCCTGGTGCCCCAGCCCCGGGTGAGGCTGGAAGTGGCTATAAGGCACACTGCTGCTGTTGTTGCTGCTGCTGGTTGCTGGAGGGTTTGCTGGTGATGACTGGGCATGTAGGTGTTGATTTTTGTCACCTCTGGTTAGGGTAGATGCTGTGTGGGAGGTAGCTTGGCTGCCACCTTGGCCCCCAATGAGATGGCCTCTCTGGTTCTGAGAACCATGAGGCTCCATGGACTGGCAGGGTGGAGCTAATCCCAGTTTAGAGCTGGGGCTGGGGTAAGAGGAGTGAGGGGACTGATGATTTACAGCCTGAGGTTTGAACGGGTCTTTCTTGAGCTTTGGAGCACAATCACGTTTATAGCTCCCTGCAGATGAGTTTGACGGAGGAGAGAGGTTTGAAGGGGAGGAGGATGCAGGAGAGGATTTTTGGCTGTAGTTGGCCATTCTTTGTCTGTTGGGTTCCTGTTAAACCAGAAAAATATAGGGTGATTAGAGTGACATCACACTAACATAGGACCTGATCATTGCTAAAACAAGGAAAACTTTTTCAGAAGGAAATCGTTTTGGGCTGGATGTTATTTTTTATTATTATTACTTATAACGCACAGTAAATATCATACTGTCTGAGGTTCAAACATCCAAAGTGTCTTTATGCTTACACTCACTCCAGTGATAGGTTTTCTTATTGACTGATCAATAAAACCTTTAACTCCTAGTTAAAATACCGTCTATCTAATAAAAAGGATCTTTTTCTACTGTTCGGACCTGGAACTCCTGTGCCTGTGGGTTTTTACGTTCAGAGGTGTGGGGCTGCCAGGGAGGGTTGCTTTCCTTGTGAAGCGGGTTCCAGAATGCAGATTTTGGAGGGAGGTGGTGAACTGGTGATTGCTGCTGAGACAACATAGTTTGCCCAGAGTAACGCTGAAGCCCAGGATGGGATACCTGCACAAGTGAAACATAGTATTCACTATTCTGACCAATAGCAAAGTTGTGGAGACAAATTGAGATTAACTGGCTGTTTTAGTATTAACAGAAAAAAAAGCCTTTGTTTCAATCAGATACCTGATCCGAGCTCTTTTTCCTCTTACTGGGACTGGGACAGTCCTCAGTAGTGGGAGGTCGGGACGACGAGTGCAGGGATTGTGGAGGAGTGTGCTGGATAACAGAGTGTTCTCCTAGTGGCGGGCCTGGTCTCTTTAGCTGACCTCCCAACATCTTCCCTGGGTACCCCCTCTGCTGTAAATAGAAAAAGAAAAGATTAGTGTTGGAGCAGGTAGAGGAGACAAGAGCAAATGCCGCTATGTCAGTTCAGCTTTCAACCATAATTCAATGGCAATGTCAGTGACTGGTGTATATCTTTCACCTGGTTGCAGCTAAAATACCAATGAGAATAGGGTATATATGGATGATGAAACATGACCAAAGCCAATTAGAGAGACCCTACCTGGTGCACCTGTGCCCACATTTCATCTCCCAGCAATGGTGGACCCCGGGGAACATGTTGCTCCTGAGCACCTCCAAACTAAAGCCATAAGCAAAGACACCACAGACAGTGTGAACAGAGTGATTTTCATGTGAGTTTAACTGTTAGTGCACAAGTTTGCCATGATGTCATCTATAACATTTTTCTTCACCTTGAGCAGTTGGTTGGACCTGCTGTGGGAAAGATGTGAGTTTGGGGGTGGTCCACCACTGCCTGCATAACCTCCATTATGTAGACGGAGTGAGTGCTCATTGGCAAGAGGCACACCAGGATGTCCTTGAGGAGGGAGGTGGGATTCATACAACTGCCCTAGTTGCTCCCATGCTCTGTGGGGAGGTGGCGGATAAGGGTGATGATGAGGAGGTCTTTGCTCCCTCTGCAAGCCTGGTAACATTGACTGTGGGGGCTCAAGCTTTTCGCCTCCTCTCATAGCCCTGGTGGGAATTAAAGTATAGAAGGCAAGAAACTTTATCATTTCAAAAACAAAATAATAATAATAATAATAATAATACACTAACAATCTATTATGATGCAAAAACCTTGTTCTTCCTTTATTTCAAAAGGTTTTGTGCGTGACTTACCCATTACTGAAGAATTTGCTGGAATGGTTCAGTCCACCTATAGGACCTGGAGGTAGATGAGGAAGGAGCTGGTGTTGGTTGATTCCAGGCGGACACCTGATAAGAAACACACCACACACACACGGTCAGATGATACTTGGTTTAACTAAGTTAAGTGCATTTGAAGTAGAACTTCCATTCTTTAAACATCAAATAGGCAGAACATGATGGACGTAAGTTATCAAAGAGGTTTGTACAAGTGTATGTGTTGTCATAGCTACAGACCTGACAGGTGGCTGCCAGGCGCGGCTGCCCACGGGAGGCCATGGCCCCCGGTTGAGTCCGTCCAGAGGGAAGGAATCCCGTGTGCCACGCCCGCCAAACTGCTCTACTCCGTGATGCATCCAGCCTGTGGATGTTAGTAATAAAGGAATATCATTCATGCATAGATGCATCCTCAAACATGCAGAAAAACACTTGGACTGTAAGCATACTTAAAAGTTACTTCATCAAATATCACTTGTTTTGAAAAACAGCTGAAGATTATGGTGAAATATCTTTACAAATACACGATACAAGGTGTGCTGTAATATTGTAGCAGAGCTCTCATTATGCAGAAAAACTGTAATGGTTAGTACCACTTTATAAATCTACTTGACCAGAATTACTAGGCAGCCAATTACAGTTATAGCCAATGGTTTAACCAGACTTGCTAATGTAATTACTTGTAGACTGCCATGCCTGACTGCATTGTGGTTAATTGTGGTACTTACCAGACTAGCTGTGTCTGTGAAGCCCTCCACTGCAGCACAGAGAGGGCCTCACTCCAACACTGAGAGTATCTGTACTGTCCAACTCCTCTGTTTTCAGCACCAAGAACCCAAAAGCCTATTGGCTGCAGAGAGAGAGGGAGAGAGAGAGAGAACAGGAGAGCCACTATGAGAATGACACACACTGAAAAGTCAATAATGCCAGTGAACTCTCAATTATATAGGGTAGTTAGTATTGCTTAATGTTTATTTGATTGTCATATTTAAAACTACTGTTTGTTTTACCTATGACATTTCCCCAAGAAACACAAAAATGCATTAAAACACATCAAGTCTGCGTTGATAACCTCTTTGTCTGTAGCTGACTGCTATGCGTCAGTCAGCCTCTAGGAGGAGCCAGTAAAACAGTAAAGTACAGGATTATTACCAAGGCCCAGATGGCTCAGTGGGGAGCTCACCTATGAGGAGAGACCTGGGGTTACTGTAATCCCTACCATGGGCCTCCTGATAACAAGACACAGAGGCAAAGAAGAGTGAGACACCTTGGTCACTTGCCAATTGTGTGTGTGTGGTGCTGGAAGCAGTGCCAAGTGTGCAAGCTGCACGGTCATGTAAGCCTTGAGCTAGTTTAGTGCATGCGAGAGAGAATAGTGTGCTCTTTTTTTAAGTGGATGATTATGTGTGTGCTACTGCGCTCTAGAGGGTGTGTGTGTATAAAGTGTGTGTGCATGCCTGGTGGATACACTGTTTAATCTCATTACAGCAGGCGTGAGGGAGAGGCAGAGGGGGGCAGCAGCGACAGACGGTCTGAACAGGATGGAAGGGTAGATTAAGGAGAAAAGATGGAGACAAGGGAAGGGATGGAGGGAGATGGAGTGGAGAGTAGGAACTGTGCCACGAAAACGCCCACACACACAAGAGATGGCATAAAGGAAAACAGTTTAGGGGAAGACACATAAAAGAAGCAGAGACAATTCCCTCCCCTCCCTGCTTTCTAAAACACCGGACACACACACACCACAAAAGACAGAAGGGGAGTCAAGATACAAGGAAGTCTGTGTTTCAAAGTACCTTAAAAAACGTCAACAAAGGAGACACCTGACGAAAAGAGGGGTGTGTTTACTCCTACACATTAACTAACAAGTCTGCTGTTCATAACAGTATAACAAACATCATGTATACTAAAGATGTAACACATCATGTTATCCCTGTTATATCTGAGACATCTTGTTTCCACTGTTCCCCATTAGCAATTTGAATCTTTAAAGTCATTTATTTAAAGATGACAGGCATCTATACATATCTCTATATTAAACATGTTTGAGGGGTCACATCTCCAAATGTACAAGAAACATAATGATACAGCTTAATGTAGTAATTAATGTGAAATGCATTATGAGAGTAGTTCACACACAGGTTATGATTCATTTCTATTGCTCAGCACAGCACTCTTCCACCAGTTTTCCTAAATTAGCTCTGGTCATACGCAGTCTTTCCACCCACCAGTTCCTCTTCTCTTCCTTTCTTCCTCCCACCAACTCTGAATCTCTCCACCTCTATTTAAAGTCCAGTACGAATATTCCAATGGCTGTACACTTTTAGCTCATCAGGAGGGGTGCTATACAGTGACACACACACCATCCTCTCTATCTCTGCCTCACAGGAGTCATCATGCACCAGCCAGTGTTGCTGTGTGCAGATAGGCTGGTGTTAACTGTCAGGACGGCACTCAACATGCTGTAAGACAAACTGATAGAAACACACTCTCATGCTGAGCATACCTTTTAGTGTAGCACCAACTTATTGATTCACAGTTGTGTTAAGTCTCAGCTTCGGCTGCCAATCATCTCTCTGGGGTCTCCTCAACCCTGAAAGACAGACAAGACAAAAGCATTCATGTCAAGCTGTCATTCTAAGCAACACGAAGCCATGCCAAACAGATAAATAGCGTTTCGGTCATAACTGTCATCAACCTGAAGCATCAACCCACACAATATAATTCTCGAGTGAGCATTACTCTGCTTTCAGTATTAACCAAAAACCTTTCTGTTTTGCTGCTTCTCTTTTCTGACTTTCAAACCAGAAATTGTCACTACCCTCGCCCCTACTGGTTTCCTGACTTCTGAGATGATGTCTGCTTTCTGAGCAGTGTGGAAAACCTGACGGGGGCCCAGGGGCTCAGGGGTAAATCAGCAGGGAGGTCAATACAATGGGAGCAAGGGGGGCTATTGTTCACTCACTCTCTTTCTCATCTCACACACAGACACAATGGTGAGAGTGACTGTGCAGCTTAACAGGCGAGCAGACACACAAACAGGAGTGATCTCACTCTAACAGGAAGAGATGAGCAGGCTAAGTCAACTATCTCATGTGAAAGTGTAACACTAGGGAAACTGTAAAATAATAAAACAAACAGCATTGTGGTGAAGGGAGGGGGAAGAGAAAATGTAACTGAATGAGAGGTTTAAATTGGGAGAGAGATATATCAAGAGAAATCAAGCCAGAGACCCAGTTATGACCTGTAAGTGCAAACAGGGACACAGTGATGTGGTTGTAATTACAACTTTTATAGAGCGTGTGTGTTTATGTCTGCAGTGACCAAACAGGCGTCTATTCCAGTTGCTATCCGGGCTATCACATTGCTCACAGTCACTTCAGTGTGAGAAACTCAGTATTCTGACATCTGATAACAGACAGTGTTACATACCAGCTCGGGTTCATCACACGATACCAAAGTGATGAAATGCGGTCATACCTGCTACGTGTTAGCCTTCAGTATATGAACGCTAGTAAACAGTGAGGTGCGCATCTGCAACAAGCATTACGTATTTAATTTTTCGGGGATCCCCCGATGACTCAGCACCCTAGGAGAGGGCTTACCCAGAACTGCTCAACCTAAAACTCCACCCTCCTGGGACACCGCTTACTGTTAAGTGACCGGGGGCGTGTATCTGCACCATTGCAGATGTGACAGTGGGAATTTCTTGGACTTTGTGATGTCATTTGTGCTTCCTTTGCAGTTGCATTGGTTAAGTGTGCGTGTGCATGTGTGTTTAGACAAACAGGATGCGACGATGTGCTGAAGGGGAATCGACAACAAATTCAAGAGAACTGCTGAGGCAAACTGTAGAAAGCTCAGTCAACTGATAACTGACGCAAAACTCAGGTAGTTGTGTTGATAAGTCTTTACCAAACAAGGATATACATACAATTTAAATGTTGAGCTTCAGTAGCCCTGAACACTACCAGTGCTTACTTTTTACTTTCACCTTTAACTAATTTAAACCACAACCAGCCGCTGTGTTTCTGTACAGCTGAATACGTTAAGTCGCTTTCAGTTAGTTAAAGGACTTTTGTCACCTTCATGTTACTGTACTACACTAATGATAAATTTATCAATTATAGACAACAGAATTCATTGTCACGTCATACCAGGTCATCTTATTCCCCCTCCGTGTTGACAGCAGACATCAAAGAACTGTTCCTGTCAACAGACTCTTTGTCATTACGCACGTTAGATATCGGCTGGGAGGCGGAGTAAAGCAGGAAGTTTTGGCAAGCAGAAAATCTGTACCAACCACCCGAACCAAAAAGCTAGAGAAATCCTCAAATTCTCTGTGGTGTATATATAAACACAAACACTAAAACAAGTACATTCAGCCTAATCCCATGTGACACACAAACCAAAGTTACAGGCTTGTGGCTGTGCACAAGGCGGTTAGCTCAGTCACTGACATGAGCCGAGGGAAACGAATGGTTGAAATTAAGAGGTGTCTCGGTGCAGTAGCCCTTATTTATTTGCCCTCACCCTGTCCTGCCAAGCACTGGCCTGTGCTAGTCCCCAGCCAGATAGCCACACTGAGGCCATGAGGGGGAAATAGACAGTCAAGGAGTGGAAGCACTGAGCACACACTGCATCTCTCATCCTGATGGCAAATTTCTTTATTTTAAGATTAACTAATATTCAATACAGTTAAGGTTTGTAATGTTAATCAATATTGTCTGTGGAAAGAGCAAAAGACAGATGAATAAGAAGACCATTTACAGAGTGCTGGATGAGGCCACTGAAAATAAAGAGCTTGAGGGGGTAATGGCAGGCAGCTGGAGTGTGTTACTTTGCTAGTTCAGTCACCGCAGAGCCTATCTGATAAGAAATGACCAGATAAGTCTGGGACAAGTGGCAGATAACAGAAAATAGAGTGAGGGAAAGGCTCTGGTAGAAGTGAATTTCTGCCCAAGAGTGACGGAACAGCCATGCATGGTCTGTCTCTCTCGCTCATTCTGTCCTCCGTCACCCTCTCTTCTCTATTTGGACATTACATAATCAGTCTAGATAGAGATCATGTTCAGAAGGAAACACTATGCTTTTCTCTCCCTCTCACACACACACACACACACACACAGCCATCCTCTGCATCTACCCGCACCTTGTTTCCAGGCTCTGTGTGTGTATGGCTTATTATCATTATATTGTGGTGAGGACCTGCATGAATTTTAACTGTGTTGGACTGAGGACATTTTAGCTGGTCCTCACAATGAGAAGAGTGTTTAAAGATCAATTTCAGGGTTAAAACAAGGTTTTAGGGTTAAAATTAAGTTTTGGTTAGGGTTAGGGTGAAGTTTAGGGTGAGGCAGTTAGTTGTGATAGTTAGGGTTAGGGTAAGGCAGTACATGTAATAAATTAAAATATTGAAACAGCAGATTAACATGGTCTTAGCGACAGTACAGTCTTAGGGAATGAATTATGTCAATGAGTGTCCTCACACTGACTGCCATTCAAAAATGTGTGTGCGCGCGTGTGTTTGTACACACCCATGTTTATTTGTTTGTGCTTGTGCAAACATCAGCGCATACTGTTCCAAAACAGTGATGCAGGCCAACTTCATTATGTCCACATTCTTACACACACACACACACACACACACACACACACACACACACTCTCAAAATCACAAGGCTCTATTCATGCCAGCACTCACTCAGCGTCAGGTCAGTGTAGGTCAGCTTAGGACACAGCGAGCCAACACTGTTTCTGAACACAGAAACACAGAAACATCGGACCTTTATCTCCATTTTAACACCACCACCGTGCATCCAGATGACAGAGAACTGACCTAACCCCAGGTACACCCAGGACTCAGCAGCAGCATGCAAGCTGGCTGCTGTTTGTCTTACCTAGTCTCTTGCTGGCTTATTTATTTTTCTCACTCACATCTGATAAATGCAGAGTAAGAAGCTTCAGTTTAGCAGCAACCACCAGTAAGAGGCTGTCTTGTCTGGCTGTTGGTGGTCAACCTGCCACCACCTTTAACCACTGTCTCGTTTGACTCTTCAGAACTGCATTGGCTGTGCAACAATTAGGGCATGAATACGTTTATTTCTGGACGCTCAGTACCACCATGATGAGAAACCATTCTAAATTTTCACATTTGTGAAAAAAGAAACAGAACACAAAGGAGCAGAAGGGGGGCTGGTAGAAAAATGATCAAAACACAAGGCCCCCTTTGCCTCCTGCACTCACCAGGCTGACATCTGGGCTGTGACTGACGAGGCACAACTGGGTTAGTGTGTGGGTTAGTGTTTATGACGTTAAATAGAAGGGGAACAGAGCTCAGAGAGGAGAGGAAGCTGACGTCACAACCACAGGAAGTAGGCCTCCCTGAGGTGAGCGTGCGCGTGTGGGTGGTGGGGGTATGAGGGGTGGGGGGCGCTTGGGGAGGGGTTTTAAGGCTGAGGCTTCCTGTTGAACAGATATAAACTGTATGTCTTTAAGTGTCTGCAAAAAAGTACAATGTACAAAAAATTGAAAGGAACACTTTTAGTCAGAGTTTAGCATCAGGTTAGTTAAACTTCTGGTCAGTTAAGTAGCAGACAAGGTTGTTAGTCAGTTTCAGCTGCTTTGGTGTTAATGAAGTTAACAACTGGTGAACTACAGAGGCAACAATAAGACAAACCCCAAATCAGGAATGGTTTTACAGCTGGAGGCCACTGACATTTTTTCTCTCCTCGTCTTTTCTTGCATTTGGCTATGGTCAGTGTCACTACTGGTAGCATGAGGCGACACCTGGATCCTACAGAGGTTGAACAGGCAGTCCAGCCCTTCAGGATGGCACATCAATACGTGCCCTTATAAGAAGGTTTGCTGTGTCTCCCAGCACAGTCTCAAGTGCACAGAGATGATTACAGGAGACTGGCAGGTACTCTAGGAGGGTTGTAGAAGGTTCTTAACCCACCAACAGGACTGGTATCAGCTCCTTTGTGCAAGGAGCAAGTACAAAGTACTTAAAACCATTTTGAGTTGCTGCAACATGTCTTTGAATTCAACCCTCTGTACGTTGACTATTTTAATTTCCATCAAACGATGTGGCATCCTTTCGTTCCTAACACATCACCCAGTCCATATCATTATAAATACCCAAGATGATTTTTTTTTACCCAACTTAAATCTGATTGTTTTAGAAGTGTTCCGTTAATTTTTCTGAGCAGTGTAGATTAAGTGAACTGATGTGACTAATAAGTCCACAGATGTGAAACAAGAAGAGCCAATTCAAAAACCTGTTTCACTCATGGTTCCTAAAATATACTTCAGTCTTCTTGTGTGAGTGGCACGTGTGTCCAACGCATGACTCACACGTGCCTCATCACGAAAACAACAGAGTCAACTGATTTGACTTTTTTTTGGGTGCTAGGTAAAAAGCCTTGCTTGTTTTCTTTTTAGCTTCTGGTAAAAGTGAGTGACAAACACATGATGACAGAATGAATGTGTGTGTGTGTGTGTGTGTGTGTGTGTGTACTGAATAACTAATACTTGTACGCCTGCCTCATTTTCACAGAAACTGTATTATAGAGGAAACATCAGTTCAGATTTCTCGTCAGATTTTCTCAAATGTGCTTTTGTGCCCCTTACTGGGCCGAGGTGTGTGTGTGAGTGTGTCTGTGTGAGAGAGAGAGACAGAGATAGAAAAAGACAATGACTCAGTTCTTGGCTTGTAACTCTAAAGAAAAAAAAACTGCATATAAATCCCAACAAACCAGATATCGGAGTATGTGGGTGTTTCATTTACAACCGACAATGGCTTAATCGCCGTCACTCTCGATTTCCACACTTCAGCAACCTTAAAAGCCCCCAAACTTTTATTTCTGCTTCTCTTGGTGATTGTTTTCGATAACAAATCAGGACAAAAGGGAACGTTGCTGCCTCCTTTCAGAGGAAAAACTGTCTCAAAAATCAGAAGTGCAAAATCCCCCTCCCTCACACTGCCGTCTCGCTCCAGGTGCTTCTATTCCACATCCAGGGCCAACACACACACACACACACACACACACACACACACACACACACACTGACTAGCGCAGAAATGCACTAAACAAGACGACAGACTCTGCTCCCTTGGTAACAGTTGCCAGGGGAACCGGCTGCGTCTTCACTAACAGTTATTAAACTAAGCTAGAGAGGCAGAGATAGACACAGAGAGGAATTCATAATAGGTTTGATGAGAGGTCTTTACTGACCAACATGTTTACAGGACGAGCTGACCTCATACACCATCCTCTTCCTCTCTGAACTCACAACATTATGTCTCATCAGAAAGCCTGTGTGTGTGTGTGTGTGTGAATAACAAAAAACAACATGAACATGAATGCCTCTCAGTTATTGGCAGCATGTGTGCAGATGGACGGTGCACTGTTGTTCTTACAGTGGGTGTTATTACGCACCGATCATTTTGACTTTTCAGAACAAATGTGACGCAAGCTGAGCTGCTTTGTTATGACGGTGAAGTTCGTTCGTTTAGCCCAGAGAACTTTCAAGGCCTGTTTAAAATTCCTCAAATACCAGTGATGTTGATCTTTGAGCCTCTTTCTTCCTCTATTAATCTCTTCCTAGCCGAGTTATCACTTATTTTGCCAGTGTGGTGGAGGTGGGTGACAGTAGTCGCTGGAGGTTAGGGGAGGTAAAAAGGAAGGAAGAGAATTCTTTCCAGAGTGTGAGAAAGTTTGTGTAATTTTGTGTGTGAGTCACACGCACAGTGTAGGTGTAGGTTCATACACCCCCCTTCACTGTGGCATCGTCATCACTGGCAAACAACCAGGGATAATAAAGGGGAACTGAACTCAGGGGGAAAAACATACTTCAGAACCACCCCCTTACTTCATAGCACAGCTCCATTTGCTCAAAGGATTAAGATGACCACCCTCCTTTCTCCAATATCGCTGTTGATTCTCCGTTTAAAATGCTGCCATGTTTTATGTTAGCTCATTTACTTGGCTTTTGGCTACATTTGAATAGTTGCCTGCTCCCGTGAAAGCTCTCGGTGAGCTCACTCCTCTGCCTCAGGACTGAATTATTCAGTTGTGCTTTTCTGTTCTCTGGTCCAAAACAGACCGCAGCTGCATGTATGACTGATATTTATAGTTATGGATGTCTAAGCCTGGGGTTGGATGGCAGTATATGGCCCATAGGAAACTACAGAGAAATAAATAATAGGGAGCATGACTTCATCCATAGATTTGAGCGATTAATATAATGCAAACTGCATTTCCAGAGTTCTGGACTAAAAGCTTATTAATGTGTACAAAGTGGTATTAGCACTGTAATCTCTCGTTTGTTATAACTCTTTTATTTTGTAAGGTAACTCCATTTGAATGTTATTTCTGTTGCCATGACACACCTATTATTTACTAATTATTAAAATGTTCATATAATCATCTTTTATTATATATGGCACCCCCATACGTCAGCCTGTGTCCTGTTTTGTGGGCCCTGGCCCCCACTTCAGGAGACGATAACCCACACCAACCAGTGTCACACTGCATGGTGGAATTCCACACTTGGTTGATTGAGTTTTTGACCCTTATCTGCAACCAGACTAAAACTTTGATCCTGCAGTCTGGACGAACCAGGTGTACTGAAATGTTTGCACTCACCACAGGAGACTAAATAAACTGAAGACGGCCAATCAGCACAAAGCCCAGCTGCAAAGCAATAAAGCTAGGTACTTTACTATAAATACTACACAGTAGGAATTGAAATAGTGACGTTTATGTCCCTTTAAATATTTAGCATCTCTTCCAACATGACTTGACGGGAAATTCCCTAACTGCTCTCCAAACAACAGTATGCAGCATAACTCGTGTTTTAACGCCTGGCCTGTTGGGGTGTGTGGGGAGTGTTTGAGAAACTGTCAGCCCAGCAGATGTTGCCCTTCGCCTCCCTTGTTCTCTCACACTCTCTCGTTTTGTGTTGCTCTCTGAAGGAGAAATGACACCTTTTACTGGAAAGCCTGCAACCGGTGGCGTCATATAAATGTTTCATCATCACATCTAACTACTTGCCTCCCTTCTGCTTCCCTTTTTCTATTTCTTTTCAGTCAAAGACAACAAAAGCAGTAAAGAAATAGAACTCTGGACTCTCACATAAGACACACACACACACACACACACACACACACACACACACACACACACACACACACACACACACACCACAGAGCTCTTGTTTCATCACCGTTAACTGTCGAAATAGATGAGTAAGCACTTTAAACCAGCCTACTGACCCGTTTCCTATGCGAGCTAAACACAAATTAAAACTCTTAATTGGATCACAGTAATCCTGTATTTGCCTATTGCACCCCCATCAAGCTACATATGGTGAGTGGGGATAGGATTGAGAAACTATCCACACACACACACACACACACACACACACACACACACACACACACACACACACACACACACACTCCTCTTCTGCTTACTCAAGTTATGTGACTCACTACTATTGTTGAGCTAGCACTCTTATTTCCACCGTCACCTCCCTCACTCCCTGCTGGTGTGTGTGTGTGTGTGTGTGTGTGTGTGTGTGTCACTTTAATATGCCTCCATGTTCGTCATCAGTCATAGTAAAATGGGCGGCGATTGTTCATTCACACACACGCACGCATGCTCCTATTGAGATCACGGGACAAACGTGGGCGGGGAGAGCTGAGGCAGCACTCAGCCGCTCCGGTGTGGAGCTTTAACTTTTTACAACCTCCGACATCAAACGGGGAAACAAAACGCGCGGCTGGTTTCCATGTCAATCGATCTGATTGATCGGAAGTCACCTTCAAAGGCTCTCTGCGACCCCATGCCTGCACACCTCGCTCTTCCTGACCTGGCCTCGGTTATTGCGGGCAATAAAAGAGGCAAATAAGCCCCTCGGCCTGCTGCAAGTTCCCATCAGCTGCAGGACCGATGAAGAGCACCGGGTAATGTTTGACGCCTGTGAGCGGCGAGGCGACAACACGCTGCACTGTCCTTAGAGAACCCACTCCATCAAGCCGCTGCTGTTTTACTAATGACGCTCCATCAGTCCGGGTCAACCTGTCCAAAGTCCAGAGAGTCGCGGGTCAGAAACAAAGACCTGTCGTCAGCTGAGGTGTGGAGACTAAACCCAGCTGACTGCAGGGAGGAGGGGGGGGGCATCATCGTAGAGATCAGGGGGAGAACAGCGACAGAGTCACTGGGACGTCCTGCATCGATGCCCCCCCCCCTATATGATTCTTATTATATGGTAACAGATCAGCTACTATGTGCTCGGACTTGGTGCACTGACCAACCGTGAAACCCAGACCTTACAGCACCAAAACAGCGCCCCTCCCCCCCCAAGAAGAGAGGTGATGCAAATCACTTCCTTTCAATCCTGCTCTTTGTGTGTAAGGACTGACTGGGGGTGATGGGGGAGGCACCTACCCATTCACTTTATACGGCTGCCGACCTCAGTGATCCTGTCCACCCCCACTCACTCACAATGGGGTGAGGTCTCCTTACACAGGCAATTTTCTCTCCATGTCCTCTAGTTCTCCTTCCCTTTTCTAGCCATGGGATGATCATGAGTTTTCACGGCAACAATGTGCCAGATCAACTGTCATCTGTAGACGGTGCCATTATCAGCCCTGCACTACGACAGAGCACAGCCTACATGGAAATGCCCTTGAAAGTTGGGGGATGTTTTGGTAACATTTGCCACAAAACCCCCATAAACCCCAAACCTCCATCAAAGCCATGTTCCAGCAAATACCCTGATCCACGTGCACTGACTGATTAAACATGCTCGTGAAGATCAATCGTGGATCTGATGAAAACAATTCGCCGAATTGAGATACACGCGTGGGTTTTTGGTTTTGCGAGTCACCTGCCGAGAAAAAACACAGCGAAAATCCCCCACCTCATCGATCACAGGCGATCAGAGGTTCGGCTTTAATCAATGACGATAATTCGCTCAGTATCGTCCTGAATGGTAAGTAGTAAACAACACTGGAGAATAATCAATGGCACATGATACACAGAAGAAAACATCTAACGGTGCCGGTGCATTCAGGTTGAACACAGTCCAACTTACTAGAGCAGTGTGTCTACTCCTGACTTCCCCGATTACAACCAAAACAAAGTCCGAGACTGGACTTTTAAATGCTGCCGCTCCCCACGGCACTCACCGTTCATTCAGCTGTTTCAGATGAGGATGAGGATGATGATGAATTATTCCCAGTGTGTAACGTGGTGCCTTTAGCTCCACTCTCCTTCTCGATCGCTCGCTTTTATCCGCTGTTCGAGCTCCGAGTCTGCGGACAAATTCCCGAGCAGCCGGGCTGGGTGGAGGGCAGCTCCAGCCCTGTAATCCCCGTGAGTCTCCGTCGCTTCCTGAAGAACCAGCGGTGAAACTCGATCCGCCTGACGGCCCGAGCTCCTCTCAGGTGTCCGCCACAGGCTCCCTGTTCTCAGACCGAGTGTTTGAGTCCGGCTCGCTCGGGTCCGTGTGTGCGCGCAGAGCTCCCACAGCAGACAGCAGGGCTCGTGTTGCGCTCGGCTCCGTTTTTAAAGGGACAGACAGACGCACGCACGCACGCGACGTCACCTGCGGCCCCGGAATTCCCTGACAGCTCAGACCGGACCTGCTCCTCCAGGGAGGGTTATTAATTCATCCGTACCTTCGTATTTTTACCTCACTCCAGGCTTTTTTCGACGGACTCGTGACCGACTGTTCGACTCGGTGAGGTTTCCGTGTGAGCGTCTATTTTGGGAGGAGGAAGAGTGTTCCGTCCTGACGCCATGCTGCACAGCGAGGCGTCGGTGCCATGGTTAGATCCAGTGAGCGATACAGGGATCCAGATAATCGATATTCTAAAATGACTTTATGTAAGGTTATAATCAGCTGTAGACAACAAGAGTTAACACGCACACTGTAAGATACGTTTAATTCGATGCTACTGTATTTTATATATGGATTATAAATACAAAGATGTTCTACTGAAACGTAAAGGGTTTGTACATTTAAGTTCAGAGCAGGTGTCAAATAGATTATAAGTGACCTGCAAAGCTTTAGAAAAGGACTCTAATGGTCCCTAATTAAACTAGAAGTTACAACTCATCCACAACTATTTATTAAAAGGTATATTATGAAATGAGGTACCTACAGTATGTTCATCCTCATCCTCATATATAAATATGATAAGATTAGTTGTGTAACTTAATTTTAGATTTTGATCTTGATTAGACAACATCTATATATGCTATGATGTTAAAGCTGTGGGGTGCACTTACAAGCTCTGCAGCTAATAAATAAAAGCTAATACTGCACCTTTTTTCCTTTTCTTTTCTAGTTTCTATTATTTACTAAATTGTGGGTCTATGCTGAGGAGATTGATGGAGTGCTGCTCGATGTCTCCACAATCCATTCATGCTTTTACTCATTAGCTATCCTGTAGAGGGTTGTAGGAGTGCTGCAACCTATCCCAGCTGTCATTAGGTGAGAGCTGCGTTGCCCTTCCTCCATAAACACCCCACATAAACCCAGCCGAGAAGGTGTAGGATGAGTACAGCACAGAGTGAAAAGCAGCCAACCAGTGCTCAGCATAGGTAGGAACTCCTTCAGGAGTATGGGAAAAACATATGAGGCGACTACTTCATGAAGTTGGTTGAGAGAATGCCTCAAGCATGCAGAGCTGAGAAGCAAATGCATACAAATCAACAATGCATACAAAGCAAATGTTTTCTTCATAGCTTTGATCTGTTCACTATTGTAGAAAAGAACAGAAAGGGATACTGCACATGCAGTCAAAAACACCAAGCAGTCAGATAATCCTGTGTGAGGTAAACACGGCTTTAAGACACACAAATTGGTCTCTAAGGCCGGAAACATTTGTTCCAGCTTTTCCTCGCCAAAGTAACCATCCTGTACTCTGTAACAGTGCCAAAGAGCCACGTTGGTACAACCAACTGTATGTGTCACACATACACAGAGGGGTTATATTTAGAAAGCACAGCCACAGCAGGAGAACAGGAGGCAAAATTAGCTACCACAGGGAAGACGTGAGTGTGTCACGAATTATGCTGAGGCCGTGACATAAGGATACACACACGACAGACAGTTTATTTATGGTCACAATAAATCTAAATAACTAAATAAGGTAAAAAGAACATTCTGAAATTGATCAGTCCTGCTGTCTTGTCCGTCTCATTTCACAACAGACTACTCACATTTTCAACAACTGAAGGCATTTCTGCTTCTTGAGTATGTAGAGAAGAGTGACAGCAGGGGTTTGTGTGGTCTATATACAAACCCCTGGTGGAGTAAGTGCATGGCATGTGCGGTATGTACCACCATGGTGGATCTAGAGTCTATTGTCAAGAGACAAAGAATGTTCAATAATGTGTGGTGTGTTGTGAAAAAGGAGGGTCGAGGCACAGCGGGGGTTTGACAGTGGGAGGCAGTGTGTTTGTATATGGATGTTTTGTTGTTTGTTTGTTAGGGGTTTGTGGAGAAATCAGCTGCATACTACGAAGAATACAGTTGTTACAGTTGTATAATGTGTATGAAACTGCAACAAATGCAAAAATGAAATGGAAACATTTCCAGCTGCTAGTTTGCCTGCAAAAAAGCAAAAGAGCAAAAATAGGAAGTTAATGAGCAGGCGATAAAGCCACAGCATTGCTCTCTAAATTGATGTAAGCTGTTAAACTTTTTTCTTTATGGTAATTAAACTCCAGATGATGTAATGACATACTCTGAAGTCAAGCACCTCTAACGTTAAAATAATCTGGGCGTGTATATAACACATAAAATCAGCTGAAAGACTTTTTTATATCATCATCTGGAAGCTATTGCACCATGAACTGCTACAGTCCTTAATTATCCAGCATGAGTGCATAGAGTATGTAGGCTATTATCAGCTCTTCACTTTGGTGTATGTTGTCAATGTTCTATTTGTGCACTGGTCTTTCCTGAAGTAAAACACACTGACAGTACCATTTGTGCAAATGCTGCTCATGATGAAAGTCATTTCAGTTAGCTATTCTACCAAGATCATACAAAGCCATATTGTCCTATTGCTCCCTGTGTGAAATTACACTGTATGAGTTTTACTGCTTTATGTGCAGCAATGTGAGTGTAATTGCACTGTATAGTATGGTGGGAGACCATTATTAATCCTGCACTGTAAACAGGAAGAGGATTGTTGACTGATGTGGGTACGGGTGGGACTCTTGTGTACCTCATATACACTGTCCCCCCAAAGACACACAGCCACACACAGCTTCCTCTGGTAGAGTCAGAGAATATCAAATGTATGTCTGAGTTTAAATCCCCTACATCCTCTCCCACAACAAGGGAAGTGGGGGGAACTGTGGGTGTAAATAAAGTGATTTGGGACAAGGACGACAGTTCTCACAGTCCACTTACATATATATACACACACACACACACACACACACACACACACACACACACACACACACACACACACACAATGTAATACTGATGAGGCCCAGACAGAGGAACAGTACAAGAAAGTAAGTTTGTGAGCTGCTGTATCTGTGCTCTGCAATTGGAGGAAACTGTGTCCCTGGTACAGATGGTGCTTCTCCTCTGATATGTAGGATCGTGAGTGGGACTGTGTGTGTGTGTGTGTGTGTGTGTACATGTGGCACACCATGAGTCAGCCTTTTGGGTACACTGAGAGACCGACAGACGTGATAATAATCACCTCCACACACATACTCACACACAGTCACACTGGAAGGAGACAGACAGTATGGCTTAGCACACCCACATATAGCAGCCATGTAACCAGCTGAATGGAGCTCTACAGCCCAGATAATTAAGGCTCTTATTCAAGGAGAGAGGGGCCGACAGGGAGCCCAGCTTTCACTCTAGTTACTCAAACAACCAGCTAATCCCAACTGTAGCTGTATGATAAGATAAGGACTCCAGTCCTGCTTAATATCCTCACCATCCTAAAGTTATACATATTAAAAAGTAAACCCAACTTCAAGGAGCTTAAAATGCTCAGATGTCTAATTGGTCAGTTTCCTCTTAAAAAAAGAGAATATAGACACCAAGATGTGTCCTTAGTGGGTATAATATAAGCTTTGGTGCCACATGCTAACAATTTTTTATGCTGTGTTGAGTCTGTGGTTAAACAAACAGTAAATACTCAGTAGCAGGAAATTTTTTTTAACAGCTCTAAATTTAAACTGAGGTTCATCAAGAATAACATGGTCAAATTGAAAATAACGTGTGAAATACTCCTTTGAACTACATTAGAGAATTGTAACTGCTGTTGTAGGATTGTACTCTAATAACCTGCGCACATTAGCTGTGTTGCAATTGTTATTCAATGTCAGCCTCCCTCGTAAAATCCATCAAAATTCAATCCAAATATCCAAATAGTAGCACAGTAAATGTAAGCATTGGTGGAAGTCTTGTGCACAGGCTGTTTTGAGTGTTGAAAAATAAACCTGCATTAATGAATTAGATTAATGTGTTTGTGTCTGTTCATATTATAATTAGGAATGTGACTAATGCTTGTTTGATTTATCTGGAGAAAATTTTCTTGATTGCTTTATCTGTAACATGTCAGACAAATGTGAACTGTACTCACAATTTCTCTAGGGTGAGCTAAAGTGTTGCTTAAGGATCCTACCAATGGGAGAACAGTGACAATAATCCATATGTGAGAAACTTAAACCACTGAATTTTTGGCCTTTTTGTAAAATGTCATAAAGAATTATCTCAGTTGTTGCTGATTAACTTCAGTCAGTGCAGGAAAAAAATGATTCTGGCGTTTATTACTTTAGGAAGTTTATGGGGAAATGTACCATTCATGACACACACTTGGTGCATTGCTTGAACACTGGTTCAACAGAAAGAGCAAGCAAAGCATCTTTTTATACTCTCATGTAGCTTTGAAGAGCACAGAGCTGAAAGTTTAAAACATGACTCAGATAACTTTAAAGTACACAGCTCTTTGAAGACTTTACAAGACTATACAGACACACACTATTAAAAAGAACTGTTGATTTTATGTGTGAAAGATTTCAAAAAAGGAGCAGCAGTCTATTCACACTCATGATTTCACAACCCACAACCTTCTTAACTATGTTGTTTGTGTGTATGCACATATTGTACTTGTATTTTTTTACTCCTACTCTCATCTTACACACTCTCTTTTGACACATTTCGCCCTGCTCCTCTACCTGTGTAACCTCAATACTGTGCAATGCTGCTCATGTGTGTGAGCGTGTGCATGAATTGTGAAACATTAACTTGGCAGTACTTGCCTGTTAATGAACATCGGTATTCACATAAAGAAGGTGGACGAAAGAACAGAGAAAAACTTGAGAAAGTGCAGGACAGCGCCCTGTCACTAAGAAACAGTGTAAGAAGCAGAAGCAATTCAACTGTATAAACTAAAAAGGTAAAAGAGAGCCTTACCTGGTGATCATGGATAGCGTAGTCCGTCTCTTTCAGCAGGCTATCATGACACGTCCTGAAACCACAATATAGAAAAACAAAAGGTCAGTTAAACTTTGCCACTTGATCACTATGAATACAATCAAATCTGTCATAATGGGCTGAGGTCAACATTCAGTCCATCAAAATTCAGTTTAGCAATAATCAGCCTAAAATTGAACTACAGCAATGTGTGTTGGGGATGATGAGGACGGGGTCAAACACAGCTGACATTCCAGTGTGAGTGGAAGCAGTGACCAACAATCAGCACTCTAGTAAAGGGTTAATGGATCAGAACACACACGTGAACCATAGGTGGTCTGTTATTCTCTCTACTTGTTTCATCATGCATGTGTGATGTTTGCTGACTGTTCTGCAGTCATGATGCACTCTATGTCATTTGGTGTGGGGGTATGAAACCGCAGTGTCTGTGTGTCAGCCAAAATGCACAGCAGGGCCTGAACCAGCACTGTGGCCAACTTTTTGTGCGTGTTCCTCATGTGCCGCCTGTTCAGTGATTCACAGTGTCAGTGCTGGGTCACATGACTGAGAACAGGTGGTACTCTGGTATACCTCTCCACCTCCTATACAAACAGCAGCAAAAACACCCCTCCACCCAGCATACAACACATGTGAAGTACTTAAACACTAAAGCAGGCTTGGTTACACACAAATGTACCACACATACCACAGAAACAGGGAAAGAGAGGAAAATAGGAAGGCAAAGGTACACACATGTACTTTATTTCTGTCATGTACATATACACAGAATATGCCCTTTCAATAAACGGTTGTGGTTGACACCTTTTGAAACCTAAATGTCAGCGCCTCTTCACCTCTCCTGCCCCCTCACTTCTAACTTCTTAGCCTATTTACTCCTCACTATTTCATTGTGCAACAGCTATATGACCTGCAACATACAGGCATAAAACACTTGGCTCATTTTGCTTTGGTAAAGACTGCAGTGCTAAACTCACCATGTCTGTGAACCCACAAGCCGAACCTTGCTCCTTTATTCATCTCATATCTCCTTTCTCATTCTTCTGGCGTCTAACTCTTGTGTCTTTCTTTCACCTGTTCTGATATTCTACCTACAGGGCTGCAACATAAAACACACCCACACTTGGCGCCTTCCATATGTTTTTTAGCTGAGCACGCACACACAGAACCAATGCAGTATACCTTCCCTGAGGCAGGTTATGCATGTGTGTGTGACAGTTGTATCAATACAAGGCAAATATAGCTGGCTCAGCCTTCACTGATCTCGCAGCCTTGTGGTTAAAGCCCGCAACCTTTGCACTCAAGGTCAAAGGTCTCTCCCCCTAAAGGGGCACAGCTGGCCACACTGTAAAGGCAGAGCTGCAGTGTGTGAAAATGTGGATATATTTGATTAGGAGGATGAATTGTTGCAAGGGTAAAATATATTCTTTTGTGACACATGATGAAATGTCACAAGCTTTGACATAATCATTTGACCTTGATCAATATCAGAACTGTGGCGAGAAGGAGGACTGTGAGCAAGATAACGACAAAGTGAAAGAGTGAGCAAACGAGCGAATATGACAAAGGGTGTACGAGAAAGACAAAATTACAGAAAAGGGTAATCAAATATTCATTTCCAGTTGTATTGAAACAGATAATGATAAACAAAGAAAGAGCACAAGGAGAGAGAACAGGCGAGAAATAATTGAAGGTGAAGATATAGAAAGTGGTGTTTATCTTTTCTGTAAAGGTTAACCAGTAGGAGCATCTCCCTTTGACATTAACCAGCACAGACAGAGAGGAAGAGGGGTGGAGCTCACTGAGAAGCTCTAGTATGACCCTGAGTAGCTGATGGGAATAAAGGCTTGTCGCATGACAAAAACACTACAGTTTAGCCTTTAAACTAACATCCATTTTTTCATCTTTACCCTCATTAATACAGAGCAGAAAGTTGTCATGGAAACACCCACATGACAGCAGCATGGTTTACAGTACAAACATATAGTTTATGTTACTAAGTAATGGACGCTTGCACGTATTTGACAGTGTGAGTTGCTGGATGATGCCTCATTGCATTGCAGCAAATGTTGATCAAGGTTTAATTTGTTTGTCCCTGCAAATTGTTTCTTCCAAGACATGGTAGATTTGTCATAAACAATGGACCATATCTTACATGTAGTTTAGAATACAGCCTTACAGCTGTGAAAATCATGCCTTTGTGTAAAAACTAACTTGCCTAATAAAGGATACACATCCATCCAACCCCAAAACACATACAATGTGCAAACACACAGAGCTATGGACACATTAATATGTTGTACATACGCAATTAGGTATACACACCTCTTTTGTGAGTGTGCAATCTGACACCTGAGTTTCTACTGACCAAGTGTACAGCAAAAGCAAACACATTCACCACACACACACACACACACACACACACACACACACACACACACCTCCTCAGCATGTGTGAGCCTGCATGGCGTGAGCAGAATAGCCATGCTTGAGCTACTCCAGTCCTTAGTCACAGGTGATTCAGTAGGTCTCTTCATGTTTGGGCAACAGGCATCATACCTGCACATACACTCGCAAATGCATGCAGACAAACATTAAATAGCAGGCTGCTACAGGAATGGTGGTTAATGACAGTATTTTTTTCCTCAGTGTCTTTCGGGCTCCATTCGCCGTCTGCCTGTGTGTCTCACTGTACCACGACAATTTGCCTGCTGTGCTTTCTGCTGTTTATGTAAAGGCTTAGGACAGGTCAAATCCTTAAATGACCCTTTAGCATGAGATGCACACTTCAAGAAAGTAGGACACTTGGTTGGGCGAACTGCTTCAGATCTTGTCACACAACATCTGGAACTTATGTAAAATACCAGGATGGGGGAAGATAAGAACATTTGGAAGAAAAGCCTTTCAACCCTTCAGATGAGCCAAAAAACGTACATATAAACTGGATAGGGGATGTATTATTTTGTGTGCATGCCTTAGTGTGGCAGCAGGTCTGTTTTGTGCCTCGTTTGTCTGTAAACATGCATGTGTTTGTGTGGCCAGAGCTGGCGGAGCTACACACACTGAGGAGGAGTGTCAGGCTCACTGTGGTCGTGGCTGTTTGGCTCAGTGAACTTATGCCACATGGCTTCAGTAAAGGTCATGGTCACAACCAAGCCTGGCTTGCAAACCATCACACCCACTCCTACTCTCCCACACGCGCTAGTAGAGATGAAGTGGCAGAAAAGACAGACAGACTAACTTCCTCTGTGGGGACAAGCAGGAAAATGACACCCACATAGAGGAGGAGGGGGGTGACAGACTAGAGTCACACCACATACAACCCGGGACTGTCTCAAAATCCAGCCACCAAGAGCCTACAACCACACAAATAGGAAGAAAGAGAGACAGAAAGACAGAAGAATGAACAGTTGGCGATAAATCGTGTCTAGACAGACTCTAATGAATACAGCCCGGCTGTGGCCGCTGCCAAAACCAAGACCTGTGAACAGAATTGTGTGTGTGTTGTGAGAGAGAGGTCTGAGCAAGCACATGTAAATAAGTGTTTGATAAAAATAATCCTTCTACACTTGTCATGTGCCGTTTTTACCCTCACTGTCCCTTCTCTTTTTGTGACGCATACACACACTTTCACACACAAACCACACCACAGCAGCTGAATTGCGTGCGTCTCTCACAGCTGTAGACGGCAGTCAGAGCCACTGCAGTCCACGCCAGCAACGTCTTGTGACGTCAGCCCTTCAAAATAAAACATGGCTTTGTTGTTCTCCTCTGAAACTGTGTCTTGTCTACTTCATCACTAAAAACAGCATCTAATGTACCTTAGTGAAGAAGAACTCAGCAGAACACAAACGCGTGCACTTGAGATGAACATACCAGTGAGATACTGGACTACTTTGTTCTCTAGCACCACCATCAGGGAAACGTTTGCAGTTTTACACATTACAAAGGAGTCATTAGACGTCTTATCACAGCTTCAGTTTGTTTCAAAATTTCATCATTATATTACTATTTGAATTAAAATGACTACTACATGAACACATGAAAATACATATGTTGCAGTACAGGATATTAATAAGCACTGCAAACAGGCTGCAGAATGCAAGAATAAGTTTGCAATACCAACAGTAATGAGCTGACCACATGCATTCTGAAGAAACACTGATCACTCAAGCCTTGTAATATGCTAAACTGCACCATCATCAGCAAAACAACTCAAATCTCTGAGCACTATAGACTGTGTATGCTGACACACTCCTGTCAGGTCAAAAACAAAAACAACATTAGAATGAAGCACAGCAGGCAACAGGCATGCCTAAACCCGCTTCACACACAAACACATGCAGTCTGAGAAAAAGTGGCCCGAAGGCAACTCAGCGAAATAAACACCTTGGAAAAAGAAGAAAAGAAAGTGAACTTCTTTTTGAAGGTGATAAGTGGTGACTCTGATGAGTCACAACAACAGAACCTTCCTCACTTCTAAAACAAGTCTGTGTGAGAGTGCATAAACATGAAGAGTGAGAGGTGTTCATGAGGAAGGTATGCTTAAGGTTGGAGGGATTACCCCAGGATGTACTCTACTGTTTCTAAGGCTGTGCGTCTGTTTGCTGTCTGGAGACTGGCCAGACAAGCCCTGCCTAGCCCACATACCTGTCCAGAGGTGCTAAACTGTACTATCCAGTTGCACAATACCAGTTAAGTTAACCGTCACGAAAAAGACTGACTCAGGTCTTTATAATCATACTGCTGTGTGTGTTTGCTCCAAACCACAATGTTCAAAGTTAAATACAAAAGACATTTCTTATTTGCAATCCCACTGGAAGAGTTTACCTATGAGGGTGTGGAATGAAGAAAGACCAATAGTGTGTGTTTCTGTAGGTCATAGTGTGTATGTACATGGTGTATGAGTGTGTGCATGCGGATGCGTGAGTCTTGAGCTGCATCTTCTTCATCTGCAGACAAAGACTTCTTTATCTAACTGTGGCACATGTGATCCCCACATGGTGGCTCATACCATCTTCACAGGACCACACACGCGCAAAGACTCACACACTACATAGTCGCACAATATGACGAGCACTGATCACTTTGACTGGTAAATAATGCATACATGCCACCCCTCTCCTGCTCCTTCTCCTCCCCTGTTTCTGTATGTAAATCTCTACATACAAGCTGCCTTCTTATACAGTATTATCGCTGCTTGGATATTTAAAGGTGAGGGAGGCTCCCTAGCTCCCCTCAAGACACTGTGACCCCCACACTCATTGTGGGTTTGTGTGCATGCTGTTTATAAATATATAAGTCAAGATCTGATTCTCCAGACATTTCAGGGTTCATATGTGAAAACAACGGAGAGAAGTTCTGCAGACTATTGGATGCCTTGGTGGAAACAAAGCAACATATTTATATTTCTGTGAATACTTTGCACTTCTTACTGTTGGCGGTTTGTCAGAAATATTGGGGGTGTAAGAATTTAATCTTACGCTAATGTAACTCTTAAATAAATCAGCCAAATGCCTGAAATAAAAAATGCTTAGAGTGGTGGAATTTTCTCCTGTAAGACTCTCCTGAGTCTTATAAAATTGAGCCTTTACACCACAAGAGCTGCTGAAGTCAGCAATGAATGTGTGTTATGATGATGATGTTCCTCTACTGTTAATACATTTGACACTGGTATAAATGAACAGTCAATGTAAGTGCTGTCATGTCAAATATAAATATTAACCGACAGCCATATACTGCAATGTAAAATGTGGTGTTGCATGCGTGTTACATACAGTATGAATACAATGTGTAGTGGAATGTATTGGAACAACTTGATACAGGGCCCCCTTTCGCAAATCTGTCAGCGTCACCATGGCAATACTCTGCCAATGGTGCTGTAATCTTTGCAGTAATCCTCTTCCATAGGAATTCAAGTGCAGACAGTCTAGCTAACACATATACACTAATGCTGCATTTGATTCTTCTACATCTCTTGTTGTATCTTTATATGCGGTGTGTGCAGCATGTCTCTGTCTTTGTATTAGAAGTCTGTGTGCTTTCATGTATGTGTGCATGGGTGCATAACCACGTGCCGATGTGTTTGTTAAAATGTGTGTCCTTGACCAGCTGCACAGGGCAGAGGAAATGAGGCGGAACTCAATCTGGTCCACACCTGTCTGACTCTCTGGAGGGAGGAGCCTAGACATGCACACACACAGTTTCATTAGAGCCCTGTTCACATTGTGTATGTGCAGATTGATTATGCATGCAGCAGTGAGCGGAGGAGCTTGAATCGCTTGAATCTATTAATGTATATTCCAAGACAGTTTTATGTTTGTGTATGCTTCATGGAAGGAAGAGGGGGAAGCAGAGAGAGAGAGAAAGCAATCATGTGTATTTGTTCTGCATGATGGGGTAAGAGAGAGAGAGGGATACATATTAAAAGACTGACTGAGAAAGCAGAAAAAAGTGAGGGATGAAGTGAAGAGAGAGAAGATGAAGAGATCGGGGATGACAGTCTGAGCCACACAAGGACAGAGAGGGAGAGTGAGAGAGAGATTGCACCGGTATGGGAGGGGAGGGGTTACTTTAGGACGCCAGAACCCAGTGACATGACACAGATGCACCATGCTACTGTGCAGAGCAGAAGGGTAGTGGTGGAGGGTATAGAGTGAGACAGGAGAAGAAGAGTAGGGGGATGGGTGTGTGGCTGCCTTTCTGCTGTGTTTCCACACCATGCTGTAGAGAAGATGATGGGAGGCACAGTGTGGACATGAGTCTTTTCAAGTTAAAGGAACTACATGTAACATTGATTTCTTATAATAGACAATAATTAGTGCTTGTACAAAAGGTGGCTACGGTTTAAACAGCTCTGTTCTTGCATCATCTAGCCTTTTTCTATTTTAGATTAGATTTAGATTTTTTTTTGTTGAAAGTGCTGAAAGTGTTGGTCTCCTAAAAGCTAAACCTTCAGGAGAGGTTTCTTCTAAATTCAGCTGATGACAGAAGCCAAAGTGATTATTTCAGCATCTGAGCAGCTGCAAACATCTGTAAGGCGGTGCTCATGTTTACAGACTACAGGATCAGACTGCACAAGTGAGGAAAATGCCCATTCATGCAGATGGTATTTGATATAAATTTGTATGAACAGTACCACTTGCATCCTTTGTCTCTGTTGGAGTTTATCAGGGACTGGACGCCTCTGGTCTAAGAATATGATGCTTGCTTCTTTAAAGCCCTTGTAAAAGAACCTACTAACAAGCTTATCTGCCTTTTTGTTATCAATTTCATTCTTATCTTATTTTGCTGACATGTATCATTTTCATTTCTGTACTTTTGTTTAAAAGGATGAAATGAAATATTTCAATTTGTATCATCTTAAGAATGAACAGAACAATACCAGGAACAGACAGAGTGAAGAAATACTCACCCAAGGGGTGACAACAGCCGTCTCGTCTGCTCGAGACACCTACACACATCATCTAATTTCCAAGTCACATGCACTTTCAGCAGAAGAATGTGCTTCCACCTACACAATCACTTTCTTTTCATTACACAATGGTAAACAGTATCATACATGTAGGCATACTAGCAGTCATATACTGTAACAGCAGAGCCCTCCATCTATCCATCCCATCACTATCCACCAATTCATCTCATGCAGTCTCCCTCCATGCCTCCCTTGACACCTGCTAGGCCTACAGCAAGGTCACACACCTCAATTACCCTACACACACACACACACACACACAAAGAGCAAGGAAGCGTCATAGGAAGGGTAGCTAAGAAGGGAGGGGGTGAGTGCAGATTTCACGCTACCCTGAGCACCACTGTTTCTATTTTATTTATGATGTGCAGTGTTCAGTACCTGCCCTCTCCTCTCTGCTTTATCTGACTTTATGTAGATCTATTTCAGATGACCAAGTAACTATTACTCTTCAATAAAAAACAACCATATCACCACCACATGAACGGCAACACACTGTGGTGTATGCACATGTTCTGTGTTAAAATACACACACACACAAAAAAAAAAAACACCCTGAGTGAAAGTAGACAGAGTGACTTGTATACATTATACATTTTAAATGAAATAAATCCATTGTGAAGTGTCATGTTAAGATTTCAGGCTGCAACTCTGACACTAATTTTCCATACAAACATCACACCATGAATCCCAGTATGGCTAAAAGCCATATTAATGTCCTAGCAGAAAATGTGATCCTCCTGTTAGGGCTTTTTGTATCTGCAGGCAGACTGCTGTTCACCCATGCAGCCACAGGAGGCAGCCAGCTGTGTTTACACTGTGGGCTAATACTGCTGCCATATGGCACACACAGTACAGGATGGACATGGACATGGACACACACACACACACACACACACACACACACACACACACACAGACCCTGGAAACACCACACAGTGCTCACTCAACTGTATGTAAAGCTACAATTTGATTACCAACTTTAAGTAAAAGATTTGGTCTGAGCCTGAATGTGAAATATGATTTCTGAAAGAATAGTTTGAAGCAGTGGATGGGTGGAGGGTTTGGGTAACATTAGTTAAAAGCCCAACACTGCTCCAATATACTAAATCCACCTACACATTGTTGATGAACGTAGTTTTTAATGTACCTGTCTTACCTATCTCTTAACTACTAAACCCATGAACTTGTTTTCTTCATGGATCAGGAATATATGTAGCATCATACGTTCTCTTTTTTTGCAGATTATCTGTGTTTGTGCAGAATGAACACAGAGGGGAGAGAAAGAAATATGCACAGTTGACTGTCTGTGACTCTTGTAATTCTATATATTGGTGAGAGAAATCCTGTGGGAGAGAGTCAGCATGTCTCATGACCTCCATTACCCTGCCCCACCCAACACACACACACACAGTAGTATAGTAGTACATTAAAGACAGATTCCAGAGTGGTTCCAGACATCCAACACTGGTCAAACAAAAGGGAACAATGACAACATTAACACTGATCACACACACACAACATCTGTGCCTGATAGAGTGAAGGATACAGGTTCGGACAAATGTATATCAAGGTTTTATTAAAGATTTAAAGTTTGGGGTTAAGAGGAGAAAAAGAAACAAAATGAGGAAAGAGGATGAAAGACAGGAAAGGGGGAGACAGGAAGGAGAGAAGGATGCAAATAGACAGGGGAAGATATAGGAGAGATGGAAGGAGAGGGAGAGTGCAGACAGAACAAGGAGGGATGGAGGGCTTGACTCCTCAAGACAGATCATGTTACTGGTCTGGAGGCAAACACACACTTACACATTCAGACCCATAAAGGTCACTGTGTACCCACTGCCCTCCAGACACACTCCCACCGAGACACAGATATCTTTGTAAACAGTCCAAGACAGACACTGCTTTGATTTCTCCACCTCTGTTTGCTGTACACACTAAATACACACCTGTCATTTGTACAAATGTGCAACAAAGCAAATTACAAAAGTCTGAGACAAATAAATACATTTTCTAAAATGCAATGGCAAGAGGAAATTACAGCAGACGTGATATGATAAAAATACCAATGCAAATCTGAAAGCTTCAACGGGATCTTACCAGAAGGATGGCTTTCGGGTTTCTAAGCTATGATTTGTGACTCATATTGAAGAGAATTGGAGCGAGAGACATTGTGGGAGACACACAAACACACAAAAGGACAGTTTTTATTGAAGTTATACAACTAATAGGGGTCAGGGTTCAGTGTGGAACTGGGTTAAAGAGACAGGTGATGTAAGACACTGGGAGAAAGGAAGAGCTAGAAACAGAGAGAAGAAAGTGAAGAAAACAGGAGGAAATCACAGGGGCAGTGTCCATGCAGTAGAAATGAACAAGGGAAAGGTAAAGAGGAAGAGAGAAGACAGGAAAGACAGAATGGAAGAGGATGATAGGAAGTGAAGAAGTGAGAGAGACCACAAATCAAATAATCTACAAAGGACTATTTTCTGTGTTCTCATCAGTTAATTACAACTGTAAACCCTCCCGACACACACACACACAAATCTTCATCTCACTCCTGTTCTTCTCTTTCTAACCATCTCCTTAGAAAAATAATTAGGGTCATGCACTGTAAGTCAATCAGATGGATTGACCAAGGTCACTGTGGGGTCACTCACATATCATGGTCAACGTGTGCTACAGTGTGCATGTTTGTTTTTGGAGATGTGTACTGGATTTAGAGCTACAGTTTAACCTTTGCTCAGGGTTCACTCACCAGACTGTAGCTTTAAATCAGCATGTACAGATACTAGGACTCTTAACATACTGTACAACATGTAGATGTGTCTGCCTGTCTGCTATGATTTAGCTTTGTACTGTGAAGATTGACACAATATTGTGATGATATGTAATCTCAAAGGGGCCACTGATAATCTGTATAATAACTGATGGACTAAGTCAAGCCTTAATGCTCCAAGTCCAACTGGATTGTTATGAGTTTTCCTACTAAATATGTAGCCTGGTAGCAGTTGATACAGTATTATAAACTGTTTACCACTGAGAGAACACAGACATTTGTAAAATCAACTGCAACGCATATGATCCTAAAAATAACTATTAGATTAGATGTTGTGGAAGTCTTGTTAGGTGAGTAAAAGCAGTAATACTAGCCAGGAATCAACCGTTGGGCTTCGTTAACAGTGAAACCGAAGACATACTTGTTACAGCTAAAACCAGCTCCCCGACAGAGCTCCTGAAAGAGACACACCTTTCCATTCACAAAGAATCCAAGGTGTGTGCACTCAAGTGTAAAACGCTTCACCCGTCACCTGTGTCTCCTTTTGAGAGTGGTCTCCAACACATCCACTCAACTTTGCACAGTGCAAATGCAAGTGTAGAAACGAGCTCGCACATGATTTGATGAAGTCTCATGAAGTAAACAGACACCGATGAAACGAAAGGCACAGCTTCAAAGAGACTTAACATTTGTTACAAGCAATGACAGAGTGCAGTAGAGACAGAGGGCTAACCGTCGTGTTAGTGTGTGTTTATGTGAATTGGTTGCTGTGACCTTCTGTGTATTACACACTCTTTTTTGTGGTTTACATTGTAGACATTTAGCAGCTGCTACTATCCGGTGCATCAGTAGGATAAGCTTCTGTGCAAATGTCACTAACGGCTAGGCAGCTAATAATGAATACAAGTAAAACATCAGAGGAAGGAACATACATTCATGTATTTATTTATTTATAGAAATAAATGTGTTTTGAGCTGCAATAGAAGTAGAGACAGAATTGTCCAGTAGTCTGGTACATTTAAATAGCTGACACCTCAACCTTTATCTTCTCTCTTTACTACTTCTCCTTTCATCACGAGCTATAAAGAACACTATGGCCTTCATTACTGAGCTAACACACTTTAACAGTCTACAACCCTTTACACACGTTATGCAACAGATGCTATAAACATACAGTTCCACACACCCTTTCCAAACAGTGATAAAATCAGCCAAGCAATAAGGACACCTGTGTCACTCGGTCACAAGCTCCATTGTACAGAGGCCAGTCACACAATATCTGCGTGTTGAGGTGAACGTGTGTGTGTGTGTGTGTTATGGATTTCACCTTCGCTCAGGCTGCCCCGTCTATCCCCGGTAGTAGTGACACAGCCCCCTCCAAACTGAGACAACTGGAAGCCATTACCTTAAATAAACAAATCCTAGTCTATCTCCATTACACAAAGACGCCGTGTGCAGACTCAGCATACAACCTCTGCCAGTGGGCTCTGTGGCTCTGTGCAAGTGTGGTGTGTGTTTTAGTATGTGGGTGCATTCAAAATGTCTCAGCATGGCTTTTTTTCCCCTTTGCTCCCCCAGATATCTCTTCACATCCAGTTCTGTTTCTTTCCTCTCTCTAATTCTTGGGTGTCTCTAAATATAGCTCAGATCTAGACCAACCTAAATAAATAACTTAGGCTGCAGTACATGGATCTGACCTTCCAGACTGTCTTGACTTTCTGTCTGTTATCGTGTCTCTGTTGCTCCCCTTGTCATATGCAGCTACTTCTAGTTTCTATGGTGGATATTAACTCCAAGGCCAAAACTAATCTGCATGAGCCCTTTGACCCTGCATAGTAGAATTAATCACCTAAGTCTTATCCTTCTGTGCTGTAACAAGCGGTACTGTGTTATATTCATAGATAAAGCATCAGACCACAGCACTTTGCTACAAAATCAAATACAGCTACTGTATTCCTGTACTGTATTCCTATCTATGTACTGATTTTAACAACAGAGCCTATCACCTGGGACCAAAAGGAATTAGCACAAATTCTCAAAATTATGCTCTCTGAACAACTCGCTGTTGTGCAAGGAGAAAACGATTAGATATTGCACCATTGTACATGAAGTATGTAATACTCCACTGCACCCTGGAAATGCTTTGGAGACAGTATAAAGCCAGCTGGTTCCACCCACTACATATGGTGTGTACACAGTGCAGTAATGCTTGTATCATTCCAAACTAAATAAATATTGGAGATGGTGTAATATTGCTTTAACGCAAACCATCACCTCTGTCTAACACACATCCAAAACGCATCAATGCAGACTCTCATGCAAATTCTAGCCAACATTTTCTTTAAACCCTCTGATGTGGGAATTTGCAAATCTGAACAAAAATATATAATTGTTTCTTTCTCTGATAAATACTGAACAAAGAGGAGGCAGCCTGATGAAAATTACACTGCAGTGTTACTTACCAAAGTGGAACAAAAAACATTCAAGTCCGACCACCACTTAACGAAGGTTGGTGCCAACATTAAGAACTCTGTGTTGTTTTTTATATAAGTTTAAACTTTTTAAAAGCTGGGACATAAGAGAACAAGCTGAGAACGAACCCAAACGTTCTTTAAACACCTAGTTTTTTGAAAAGGCAGCACACCAAACCCTGTGAGATTATGTCTGTCTCAAACCAGAGAGTGTACAACTACATGTCGAAACTTTCATTAACTAGCTTTTGTGGACTTAACATAACGTCCAATCAGAGAAACAAACAGACATTTATTTACATGAAAGAGTCTCAAATTATTACTTTAACACGAGCTGTTATTAGCCCAGCTGCAGCCCCGCTCTCCACAGACACAACCCAGCCACGGCGCCAGCCAGGCAGCCAGGCTCCCCTCACCTCCACCCCTGAACCTCCTCTCCTGCCTGTCTGCTCCTCTCCTTCTCCTCCCCCTATTCAAACACAAGGCAACCCCCTCCCCCTCTCCTCTTCTCTCTCTTCTTTCTGTCTACCTTTTTCTTCTCCAGGCAGCACACTCAATCACCCCCCCCCCCTGCCATCTCAGCCTCCATTCCAATGAATGCACAATCTCCCCCTTCACCCGTGGGGTGACTACCCCCAGGCTGAGGAGGGGTAAAGAGGAAAGCGACACACACAAATTCAATCACAAAAGCACTCCCTGCTCTCCCCCAACTCCTCTGCATGTGTGTCTGTGTGTATATGCACATCTGCAGAAGAACACAAGGACACGGTGGGTGAAAGATGGGGGTGGGAGGTTTGGGTGTTGTCCTAATGGCTAAGTGCAGCAAATGTCTTGCTGCTACACAGACAGCTCCAGAATCAACTGTCATCACAGCCACATCTCCATATTTTAACTGCATCAGCAAAACATACGCGTTTGCTTAGAGCTGGGCGGGGTTTCCCCCTCCCCCAACTAATGACTATGCAAAACTCTAGCCTACAGATAAACAACAGCTATGATGGGGAGTAATGGAATCTGTCCCACCACATTATAGATGGTAAAGTTAGTTTGTGTATAACCAAAAATAAAACCATTTTGTTTTATGCTGATGTGTAAAATGTTGTTTCACACATCACTGACTCACACAACATTTTGTTGTCAAGAAAGGCACAAAACCTGACACAGTTGTTTCCCCAGCTAGTGGGTACACATTTGCAACATCTACAAATAAGCATTTTTAGGAAAAGTATATGTAACATATCTTTAAAAATACATATACGGGCGAAGGAAGTAATGTTTCTCATGGTTCATCTCATGGTTGCATTTGGGGTGAACCCATAAAGTGAACATAACAAGATGTGAGAATACCAGCTGGTCTGCACTGGAGCCGACACCTCTTCTGCTTAGAGCCAAGATGTCGTGTTGCCTTTGCTCCACAACTTTAGCTTGGACTGAATGTTATTTAAGACAAAAGGGTAGCCACACAATGTCAAAATGTTCATTTCATCTACTTTCTAAATTTACGCCACTAATTTGTTTGATGGCAGTAATATAAACTAAAGATTACTATTCATTATCAAGAAACATTATTAGTCTTATTAGTATACCTCCTCAACCCTAGTCACAGCACACCTGTCTGTCTGTCTTTAAAAGCTAGTTTAGCAGGCAGCTCAATGTCAAACACACAACACACACTAATGCCTTCTATAAGCTTTATGCCATATCTACACAGGAAGTGTGGCAGAGACGCATTCGATTACGCCTATACTGGGTGCTTTGTTTAAAAGCCCACAGAGAGGAACACAGCATAAGAGAAAACTACTGTTCAAAACAACAATAAATACATTTGATAATGAAAACGTGGTTGAAAGCTTCAAAGCCAAAGACTGTAAAAATACAGCAGCTTATGATCAGTAATAGCACTGAGGTAAGAGAAACTAGATTTGTTTCAACTGTGTTAATCTGATTTAATTGAGTGGGCCATTGAGTGACCATGAGTGGACCTGTACTGTACTCCAGTCTCTTAGTTGGAGCTTGAACAGACAGTTTGTCATTACATGGAAATGGAGGTAAGAGTCCTCTCATTTCATCAACTTCTGTCAACTGACACCATGTTGCCCTTTTCCAGTATGTTTTTAACTGTAATGTAAATGTTATACAAGATGTGATCAGACTTATTAAAAACTAATCCATGCACGAATGATCAATTCTGCCATACCGTAATGTAATGTAATGCCATATCATATTCTCCTGTTATACAGCATGCTCTGTTTTCAGTATGGGAACCAGCAGCACAGTATAAACAGATTAGCGCAGTGTTAGTGCAGGCTGTGTCCTGTGTACAGTATTTCCTAATCGGGCAAGGCTATGTCAGATGACGAGCACGCAGATATGATGTATTCCAGTCCACAGCAGGCGACCCTAGCTGAACCGCGCCTGGCACACCACCATTGGATAATTGCAGCTGGACAGGAAGTGGTGAAGGAATTTTAAAAAGGGAAAGAAATGTCAGGGAGAAGATGCTCTACTTCCGCTGGTAATGAACTAAAGAATAGAGAGGAAGAAGGAAATTCCCCAAGGGGAACAGGAAGGTCGGGGGCGGCAAATGGAATAGTAACACAGACTTTGCCTTGTATGTGTGCCTGTGCATGTGCAAACCCAGCGCTCACGTGTGTGCGCGGATCAGTACTGTACAGATCAGGTTACAGTTGTACGTGTGCGATGGCTTTCTAGGGAGGCTTTTATTCTAGGAATGTCTGTATTGGTTTGAACACAGGGGGCACAAGCTTAATTAGGACAGAGACCGACACATTTACACCCCCCGCCGCCCCGCACATAAGCACACGCGCATGGATGCGCAGTCACACACTGACACCAATATTAGCTCCAGGGAGAAACCGTCACAAGTGTTATGTTTCTCACGCACTCAAACAGGGAGGAGCATGCACACACAGAATGCCGGCTCGTAACACACACACAAATGCTGTCGGGTCTGGACCAGACAGCTGACAAGAACAAGCTGAAAACCCCCACAACACGCACTTTTATATTGTATTGTGTGTACAATGTGTATGAAGTTAATGAGAGCTCGGTTGTGTGTGTTTCCAGAAGAGATAGACTCTCACTGAATGATGCTTCAGCAGCAAAGTCACAAGACCCACGTTCAATAGTCACCTGCCTGTTTCATGAAAGAGAGATAAAGACAGAGGAGGGATACAAGCAGAAAGAAAGAAATGGAGAATGAAGGTGAGAGAAGAGAGAAAAGAGGTGAAGTAGTGAAAGAGATTTAAAAAAAAAAAGTAAAAATTAACTAGTTTGGTGTTTAGTTTTCTACGTCAGTGAGCCAGCTGGCTGCAGAGCCGTCAAGGGCATTTAAATCACCCTGCTCTGACATGAACCACTGGTTTTTAAACTTGTGTTCTCTTCACCGGGTTTTCTTTTGTTTTCCCAGTATCAATTAGTTCAGTTTCAGAATATTTGAGTTCATTGAAAGCACCGGGAGTCACAATACAATGACTATGACTTTCTCCACTATCACTACACATACGGCCAAAACGAGACAAATCTTTTTTTTTTTTCCAAAAAGGGGGTCTGTAGTCTGGTGCCTGTCTATTTTGGGAGATCCTTCAAATGCAAAAGTTTGGGAAGCCCTGTGACAAACATTCTAGTCCGTCCACAAAGACACACACACATATACACATACAGCCCCAGCTGGAGCACACAAGCTCCCTTTGTGCTGCATTCCTCACGCCTTTTAGCCTTAGCTTCAGCTTTTAGCTTAGCTCCTCTCCATCTGCACACATACACACACATATACACACACACACACACACACACAGCAACTTTCTCCTGCTTTTGTCTGCAGAGCAGTTGCAGTGAAACAGCTGAGAGGTTGTGGATAGGAAGCTTGTCTTACCGTGGCCAGGATCAGGTTGAGCACAGAGAGAGAGAGTGAGAGACGCAGGGTCGGCTTGGTGGAGTAAAATCCAAAAAAGGATTGCTGGGTGAAGCGTCAGCTAGCTCAGCAGATTCCCACTGCCTTTCCTCCACTCTCCTCGCCTTGCCTTGCCTTTCCTGCTGCCTTGCCTTCCTGCCTGCGCTCCCAGCTTTGTATGTGCCTTGTATTTTCCCTTTAAATTGAACAGGCTGCCTCCCCCCACCTCCTCTGCACACAGACGCACACACACACACACACACACACACACACACACACACACACACTGAGCCAGCACACAAAACACACACGGCTCCTGAATATGACACTGTTGTCAAAAGCATGCAGCGCTGTTGTTGTTTCTGTTTATGTATTTTTTTTGTATTCTACAGCCTGCAAGATAAAAAAAAAAGAAAAATAAATAGACCAAAACAGAAATCCTCTTTGTCTTCCTCCTTCTCTCCCTCTTTTAAAAAAAAAAGTGACACTTGCTTTAGATCCTCTTCTTCTCCACTGTCTTTCTCTTCCTCACCTTCTCCTTCTCTCTATCTCTCTATATTCTGTCTCGCTTTTTTTACCCACTCAGTAGTCAAACAAAGAAAGGAAAGGAACAGAGCAGGCGCGCACACACGCGCACAGCCACACACAGACATACACAACGCACACTTGCTTGCTGCGTTCTCTCCCTCTCTCTCACATACACATGCACAGACTCGGAGCCCAACCCCCCAGCCTGCCTCCCTCTGATTTTTTTTCTCTCCCTGCCTTTCTCTAAACAGCACCTCCCCCCTTGCCACCCCCCAGCCCTCCCTCACCCTGATCTGGCCTCGTTCTCATTCGTCTACCATCCCTCCCTCTCTCCTCCCCCCCTCCCTCTCTCTCTCTCTCCATCCTTCCCCTCCCTCTCGCTGCGTGTCAAACAGATGGGATTGGAGAGCAGAAGGAGCCTCTGTATTCACTCTCTACCTCGATTTCTCTTCTTCATTAGTGTGATGTAAGGTAGATGGAGGTGTGCTTTGACCCAAAGGCCACACACTGATAATAAAAAATAAAATAAAATAAAAACAACAACAAAAAACTGCTACTACTATTTGATGCAGATAACCTTTGATCGAAATTAGAAAACTGCAGTGTGTTGCTGCACTGATGTGAATTTATTACACCAAGATCTTCGCACCAGGAGACGTGTGAAGCTGGTGATAAGGCTTTAGCATAAAAAACTGGCTAACATGTGGTGCGCGGAGAACAATGGCTTCCCATTACAAGGTTTAAATCTGCTGCGACATGACCACTCCACAGACTCTTCTTGCAGCTCCTGTCAGTATACATTCACTGCTTTGATTGGACTTACTAGATGTCATTTCTTTATATATGAAGAGATGATTGCTTTATGTCTGATTGCTTTTGTAACTTCAGTTATGTGTGCTTTGTCAATTTTTAACCCTTAAGTATCATTCCAGTTAAGTACATCTTAGGTCTGAATTTCATAGTGTTGTCCATCATTCACATATTAGTTCTTTCTGCATTGCATTGTTTCTTTCCCTTCACTGTCTGTGTGATTTTTTCGTGGAACAAAACCTTGTTGGTCAATATTACTTGGTGTGAAACAAGAAGTCTGACAATGAAACAAAGTCAAAAACATCAAATGTATATTTGCAAACTAATGATTTCTTCAGATACATGAGTCCTGTATTAACTGTGGGCACAGACAGTATGTCTGGGATCCTTGGCACTTTCAGGATGGGACAGCAAAACGAGTAGCACCCACTTGTTGTCTTCTTGGCACACACACACACACACACACACACACACACACACACACACACACACACACGTTTCCTTTACCTTCAGAAGTGGATATTTCCTATAGCTCATGTTTACACACACACGCACACGACATGCCCTCAAGTGCCAGCCACGTGCAGGAAGATGAAATTCCACAGTGGAGAAAAGTACAGTTGAAAAGCTAAAAGAGAGAGCGTGTGAGAGGGCGGGTAGAGGGTGACGATATGGAAAATACAGCATGGAGCCACTGCACTCTCTGACCAGGGCATAGGCTGGAGGAAATATAGGCACTATTACTGCACTCAATGACTCCTATAGAGTGCTCCCCCCTCTCCCTCCCTATCTCTCTGTAAAGGAGCCTGGGCACCAGGAGCCACAGCTCTAGACTGCATGTCCAGAATGGAAAGCTAACAAAAATATTGAGACATTGAAAGATCAGCAGCAGTGGCTGAATATATCTGCTGTCTGAAAGAGGTTCATTTTATTCCAGCTCCTGAAGCATCACTGTTACAGTGCTTAGACACAGACGTTGCATTCAACACATGTATCGAGAATGCCATGCATAAACGCAGTTCAAAGTAAAAATATATCCTTAAAGAACAGGTGCAATGGAAAATGATAAAACATTCATACTTCTGATAACCAACTTAAATTTGATCTTCTGCACAGTTGAATCAACACAAATATATTCATACTGTGTCTGTGAAGTATTTACCTCCCGTGATTTAGGTGATTTAGCTTAGTCTCAATAATACTCTTTGCATTTTAGGTGCTCTGTGTAAATGGAGTATTTATTATTAATATTATTATATAAGTAACTCAGGGTTTTTCGTCCTACCTTCCTGCACGACATCTATGGCCAATACACGCTCTTTGAAGAATTACTAGATGTAAAATGTTAGATTTAAGGATGCAGAGTAGAGCTCTGAGTAACTAGCTCCCAGAGACTCACAAAAGAGCTCAGACATACAAAAACTACACTGTGTTTGCACATCTGCATTCTGCAGAAAGGATATTCAATATCAGCAGGATCGAGTAAGAACAAACAATGAAACAAACAGGTAAAGTAACAGTAGCAGAAATATTAAGTAGTAAGTAACAGTGACAGAAGAGAAAAAGCCTGAATACTCAAAACTCCAGCAACATGAGTGCATGGCCTGCAATGATCCTGATGAAGGCAAATATCCAAAATGCTTTCAAAAAATGCTGCTGACACCTATGTGAGAATTTGCACAAAACAGTCATGTTAACCGTCTCACAGAAGCAGACGTCATATCTGAGCATATCAGTCTGAAAATCAGCAAACCGCTTGATATTATTGTTATGGAAGCAGGAACTCAGCTTTTAATTCAAACTATTGCTGGGAGCAGTGGGCAGGCAGCGAGCGCTCCACCTACTGGGACCAGCTCCTGTCTGAAGTGAATGCTTCTGCAAAAGTGTGTGTCAGCAACAACAATGGGAACTCAAACTTCATATTAGAAAGGTCAAAGTCACGATTGGGGCAGTGGACAACAACTCATTTGCTCTAGGTTAGGCTTGCACTCACTACTTAACTTGTAAATTAACAAATACATGGACTGACGGGACCAGTAGAGCATATCCACATACTGTGTACTAGTGTACTGCCTGGGGATATGGGTGTGCTGTAATTAAACATGGCGTAAGAACAAATAATCCAGGGAATGTACACCTACAACACACTAGATGCAAAACCAAGACTGCTTCCCTTCAAACTATTTCTCAAAGTTCAGTCAAACTTTGGCTTAAAATGACTGATCCATTTACTGATTCAAATCTGCTGTCTGGTTCAACACCCCTTACATTTGATCACATTTATGCTGACATGCTTGTCATTATAACTTCAAACAGATGATAATAGTTTGATGTACTCTGTATCAACCCGCATGTCAGTTTATACAAAATACTTTCACTCCAAATATAAGCCTCAGGACAGAGCTGTAAGTGCGACTGACAATTTATCTGGTTAAATGGAAGTAAGTGGCCAACAAATGGAAGTTACACAAGGTGAGTCGATGACAGAGTATGGAGCGCAGGAAGAAACCACCTGGGGAGGAGGAAAGAAAACGAGTCAATATGGTGGCACATTACATAATTCCCTCACTGTATTGATTTATCACCTTGCTGATTTGGCCCCCAGCCAGCACACAGTAGCATTTGTAATATTTGAGCTGAAGCCCAGAACAAGAGGAGAGAAAGAGAGGTGGAGAGGGCAGATAAACGCGACTGATAGAAAAGATAGAGAAAATAAGAGGGGAAAAAAAGTAGAAGTGGACAGCAGAAAATTTGGGGACGCTGCCAAAGTGACAGAGATAAAGAAAAAAGAGCATCGAGAGAGAGAAGCAGCAGCGAGGGGAATGAAAAGAGATGGAGGAAAACAAAGCGCTCCAGAGAGTGCCTAATTAAGTGAGATTAAAACAGTCGAGATTTAGGGGTAAGGAAACAAGTGTGAGGTGGGATGAGGAGATGAGTGACAGATCAATAGAGAACAGGAGAGGATGCGTGTCACAGAGTGCACTACAGGTTACCAGTGTTGCTGTAATCAGCACTGGAAGAGCCAGCAGTACTGGGTAGAACAACCTGATACACTGGATGTGCAGTACAAACTGGGCTAACTGCACACAGCGTACACGCAAACCGTATGTGTTCAAACACCTTACAGTGGGAACAGAAAGTGCCTGTGGTCACATCTGCTGGATATAAACTTCAGCAGCATTCACAGGTTTCTCTGAGAGTACATTGACACTAGCGGGCTACATTTAAAAATACACTTTTCTCTCAGCTTTTGCTCTTTATCCACCCAGTCAAAAACTGAAACTGTGTCTACTAAGTGGCTACGTCTGACAGTGTGTGGCAGTAAAGTTCAAATCCCAGCTCTCTGTGCAATCCAATGTTAGGAAGGCCACAACAGGCAATTACATAATATACAGGAGTGTTGACATTCTTGTGAATTTATGTTGTTTATGTTTATTGTACTTATGTTTATTTGCACTGGAGCTAGATGTTGCCTGGATAGTTTGTATTTCTGACCTGCAATTAGATCATTGTTTAGTGTTACGTGAGTTGTCTAATAATAGAAACAAAAATATGTAAATGCGAATGCCTTAATTGTAGGCTCAGTTATATTAAATACTGTATAGTTGATCGGGGAGAGCAGAGCGGGAGAGAGCTGCGGTTTATGCAACTAAAACTCCTGAAGGAGGAGGAATTAATTAAAAAAAGACAAAAACAATCTCTACCTCAACTTAGCCAACTAAGTGTAGCCACAGTCACATTGGTTCACTAATACCTGTCGTCCATCATCATCCTCAACCCCTCATCCCTCCTATCCCCTCTGGCACTTCCTTCTTGTTGTGACATCTCTCTTTCAGCCCTTCTCTCCATCTCTGGATGAACTACAGACAGATGAGGGGAAGGAAGCGGAGATAAAGGCAGAAAACTAGATTAATGGGCTGAATGGCGCGCAGAGAGGGAGAGGAGCAGTGAGAAGAAGGAGCAGAGAAAAAGTAGAGTGAAAGCAGGACGCTAGGCTAGAACAGGCTTTCCTTGTGCTGCTGTGAATAATTTACTTTATTCCCCACACTCTCTCCCTCTCCCTTAAAAGATGTCTTCAAGATTTCTTCAACTGGGGGTGAGAGCTGATTAATTGCCAATTAATGTTTAACGAGGTACAGCTGTGTTCAATTAACGCTGGTTTAGGCGCCCCTCTCTCTCTCCCTCTCTCCCTCTTCCTCTCTCTCTCTTCCTCTCCCTCTCTTCCTCTCCCTCTCTTCCTCTCCCTCTCTCCCTCTCTCTCTCCCCCTCTCCCTCTCCCTCTCTCCCTCTCCCTCTCTCCCTCTCTCCCCCTCTCCCTCTCTTCCTCTCCCTCTCTTCCTCTCCCTCTCTTCCTCTCTCTCTCCCTCTCTCCCTCTTCCTCTCTCTCTCTTCCTCTCCCTCTCTTCCTCTCCCTCTCTTCCTCTCCCTCTCTTCCTCTCCCTCTCTTCCTCTCCCTCTCTCCCTCTCTTCCTCTCTCCCTCTCTTCCTCTCTCCCTCTCTTCCTCTCCCTCTCTTCCTCTCCCTCTCTTCCTCTCTCCCTCTCTTCCTCTCCCCCTCTTCCTCTCCCTCTCTCTCTCTCTCTCTCTTCCTCTCCCTCTCTTCCTCTCCCTCTCTCTCTCTCTCCTCTCCTCTCTTCCTCTCCTCTCTCCCTCTCTTCCTCTCCCTCTCTTCCTCTCCCTCTCTTCCTCTCCCCTCTTCCTCTCCCTCTCTTCCTCTCCCTCTCTTCCTCTCTCCCTCTCTTCCTTCCTCTCCCTCTCTTCCTCTCCCTCTCTTCCTCTCCCCCTCTTCCTCTCCCTCTCTTCCTCTCCCCCTCTTCCTCTCCCTCTCTTCCTCTCCCTCTCTTCCTCTCCCTCTCTTCCTCTCTCCCTCTCTTCCTCTCCCTCTCTTCCCCTCTTCCTCTCCCTCTCTCCCTCTTCCTCTCCCTCTCTCCCTCTCTCCTCATCAAATATACCCTCTCCTTCCCCTTCTGCTGTGAATACCTCACTGCAGCAGGTCTTAAGAGAGGTGGAGAGAAGAACTCCAGCAGTAGGATCTGCTGACCCCCGTGCAGCTGAGTGAAGACAACAACATTTGATCAGTGATTGGAAAAACCCTTTAAATGCTGACATTTTAAGTCCAATAAATACAGTGTGTCTGAATGCACATGTGTCAGAAGAAGGCTGAAACATCTGGCCTGCACAGAAGTGAATGTGCTGCTCGAAGACATCTGCATCTAAAATGTAATGTTAATCAGTTGTTTCTTCTGCATAATGAACTTCTCTCCTGACAGAAAGTTGGCCTTATTTTGTATTCTGCTGTATATCAAGGTCAGAAATGTTTGTGGCATTGAACGTGTTAACTAGTTACTTCAAAAGGATTTTATCCACAGAAGTACACATTGTTTTCCAAGTAGCACTGTGAGAGTGGGAAATCTGGCATCAAGTCATTCTATGCAAAAAAAGAGGATTTCTAAACATCAAGTCATGGCTAGACTGGAAACCTGCCACCCTGTCTCTAACGGCCCTCCCTAGGCACTTTGACTGGTTTCCCATTTGTAGAGGGATCCTGCAAAAGGTTTGATCTGCAGAAAATGACAAGTTGATATTTTACATGCACCACACTATTTCTGCACCTGGAACTGGAAAAACCTACAGCCTCTACTGGTTTCCTGGAAAAGCCACAGTGATGTCAGGATATCAGGATGTCTTTCCACTGTTTACAGGCTTCATGGTAAACAAAACTAATCAGCTGCTGACAATAGCTTTACATTTACTGGACAGATATGAGAGAGTATTAATCTTGTTATGTAATTCTTAACAAACATGAAAAGAAAAGAGCACATTACCCCAAATGTCAACTTTTCCAGTGGTTTTGGCATTAATGTCTCAGTATTAACTGATTGGACTCTTCCAGTTGTCTAGTTGTGTTTTGACAATCTATTTATTCATAGCAAAAAAGGACTAATGGAAAACACCATATTTGCATTTATTTTTTTGAAACATTTTAAAAGTTTGCATAAAATTCACTTGACAGCTGGATGCAAAAATGGGGAGAGATGAGAGAAAGAGAGGGTGGTCTGGACAGGAAAAAAAACTTATACTCAATTTGTTTTACTAGGAACTGGAAATCCTTACTGGCAGTACATTTGACTACTGCAAATGCCAGGTTGACAGTGTGTAGACTTAGTGACCACAGAACCACCCTACTCGTGGTAGGTCTTCGCTTATTTCACCAACCATCCTACTTCAAACAACAATGCAGGACAAAGCAGTGCTTACTTAAGTTGAATTTGCCTGGACAGCAGCAGCGTGAGGGTTTTTCATCTACAAATGTTCAAGGATCTTTGTCAAACTATACATCTGAGCCTTGCTGTTATCTGCAGATATAAGCAATCAGGTTTTGTGATTTCATATATGTGATTCCTACAAGGTAGTTGGGTTCTAAAATCTCACACTTTTTTTGCATCACCTAGTGAGGTGTATGATCTTGTGTGATAGATTCAGCATAGATTGCTGGTGAACTCAACGACACCAGCGCATTTGAATTCTCCACCAGGCCTCCATGTGCCCTGCTTCTGCTGTTAGCAAAGATCCACAAAGTTTGATCCTTCTCCTTTCCCTGTCTGTCATCTTATCTTATCTCTTTCTTCACTTAGTTAATCTGGTTCCATCTACCTGAAACCCAAAGCCCCCCCAATTCTCTCTTACTGTGTCTCCTTCTAGGACCGCGTCATCATCACTGGTCTCAGTCCAGATATTTTGCACAGCGTGGGGGAACAGTGCCTTCACTACAGGAATGAGACTACAGAATCTGACCTGACAAACTCTTGATTACTAAATACAAACCAGACAGATACCATTATGTTATATGTAAATACAAGCATGATGTGGAGTGAGGAGACTGAGACACACAGGGAATAAACAGGACTCCATCTGTCTGGTGTATTGAAAGTGTGGGGGCAGACCTGACTGTTGGTGTGTATGTACTGTACGTATGTTTCTGTCTGTCCCATTATACCCCATTTTGGCTTTCATTAAAATCTGATACCTTCACCCATCTGTTCACAAAGGACTGTGTGAGGGAAGAAGGGAGGAGAGCTGGGAGTGTACAGAGTTAGCTATCACTCTTCCTCTGTGCTCCTCTTCTTCATCTTCACTCACTCTTCACTTTCTTTGTCTTCTACCTCTATGCCCGCCTCTCTCTCTCCTCCTACATCTTCTCTTTGTCCTTTCCTCTAATCCCTCCTCCTCTCCCTCCTGCTTGTCTCTCCTCTCCTCCTGCTATTATCTTCAGATCCAGGCAGAATGAAGCTGAGCCTCCACTGAAGACCCACCAGGTGTGTGGTGTGTCTAATTGTACATAAGTATGTGTGTGAGTGTGCAAAATGTGCTTTAAAGTCTGCACGAGAGCTTTTTTTCCCCTACCATGTCGCATTTTGCTCGTCTTGGTAGTTACTGGATGTGTGTGTGTGTGTGTGTGTGTGTGTGTTAGCTGTGTAGTGAGTGTATTTGTGTGAGTTAGAGGTATCTTGTTTCCTCAGGGAGTCCAGGCCCATTTCCACTGTCTGCTGTAGCCAACCAACTCAGCAGTGCATCGATAATCTATTAGAGAAGAAACAGTGCCACACACACGCACACACACCCATACACCCGTTCCTCTTACTTGCCATTGCTGAGCACACACTGTGTAATTGGGTGAATCAGATATTGCTTTTACCTGAAAAACACATCACAGATATAAGCAATGATACACACACATTTATCTGTGCTACTGGAGAAAATATATATGCTTGAATAGTCCGTTTTGTCGACTGTATTAATTTCCTTGTGCCAACTTGCAGGTACATCACAAGACGTGTGTAGAGACTGAAAATGAATTCCATATGTAATTACTGAGCTTTTTATTCCAAAATGGGCATGAATCTGCTGGTCTAATGGAGCCTGGCTACAGTGATCTGCTCCTAACTTTGAGGTTTAGTAGTATAATTGAGCAATAATGCCTTTCTCCCCATCAGTGTTCAGTTTCATTTCAAAGGTCTTGGATGGAGTTGAGGACAGGGCTCTGAGATAGCCAGAGAAGTCATCCTTATCAAATATCTGATACAGAATTTGATATATAAACAAGATAATAGCCAACAAGGGTTGGCAGAAGTATGACTATTACTTCCTTCACAACCTCCCCTTCCATTGTTCCACCTAACGAGCCTGTTCAGACCAGGGGTGAAGTAAAAACAAACCTGGAGCATAAATTTATGGTCTCTAACCAACTAACTTTAAACTGAAGAAGCTTTGATGAGTAGTGAAACGTTTCAACCCAACAAGAATGAAGTCCAGTTGTCATGACTCAACTTCCAGATACCTTCACCTGGACGACGGACATACAATAAATTAGGTCAAAGCAAAGTGGTTTAGGCACCATAACAGAAATATCAAAATCTGAGCCACTCTGTTTACTTGTGTTTAAACCTTTAAATAACATCAAGGCCCCAAACATGCAATATGACAAATATTAATAGTACAAATATTTTAGTACTGAAGGAAACAAGACAGTCTTTTTTCTAAGGAGTGATATTGATGTAAAATAAAATTTCATTTGCATTTAGCCTGTTTACATATCGTACAAACTTAGAAAGAAAGTAAGACACAGCCAAAATATTAATAAACTACAAAGACAAAAAAGACAATGTAGCAGAAGATATGAAGAGGTAATTCAAAAATACATGAGATCTGATGTAATTCTGCCTTTACATATGAAAATAAGGACAAACACACACCAAGTCAATGATACTAAAGAGAACGGAACCCAGTGCGCGTGCATGCACACACACAGGCATACAAGAAAATAACACAACCAGACAAAAATACATAAATAAGACACTAGCATGATGTAAGAAGGCGCAACATCAGACATCACCATAATTAAAGCTAAAGCTTATTTATCGGCCAGTTAAGTAGGACAGGAGGAGCTAAGCATCAAAGATGCAGCTTGTTTACAATAACAATCATACACACATAGTGTAAGAGTATTTTAAACAACATCCTGCATCCACATACAGGAATTCACCAGGTTTTTGGACACACAGAGGTCATATGTAGTACAGAAGGATGGTGGAAATGTAGCAGAAAGCAGCTAAACAGACATTGATTAAATGCTAATAACACAGAATGCAGTAATTTGAAAATTATTCAAAAACATGTATTTGGTTTAAAAAAATAGAACAGGAGCAAAAGAAACACTAGAAAAGTAAAAACTACTAAAAACCGCAGGCAGAACATCACAAAACTTGGTTAACTGTCAACAGGTCAGCATCACTGGGTATAATCTGGATATAAAAACAGAGAATCATAGGGTGATGGTGATTTCATCATATGCAGTACATAACATCATTAAAAGATTCAGGAAATCTGATCTTCCATATGCCAGGGACCGAAAACCAACACTGAACAGCAATGGTTCATCCAAAAATGCAATCGGAAAACTGTCCTGTGAGCTGACGAATCGTGCCAAACCACATTCTAAACATATTACAACAACACGGCTTAGTACTGAGAGAGTCCTCAACTGCAGAGCAGCTGATATTTTATACCAACCAAGAAGGGGAGACAATTTCTTTAAAACTTAACTACTTAACTTAAATTAAAAGGGAACTTGAAGAAGGAAGACCATCGCTCCATTCTGAACATACCATATGTTGTAGACAGCACTTTATAGGAGCTAATTTCAATGGGACAATGAGTCAAAGCACAGCTCCAAGCTCTGTGAGAAGTATTTGAGAACAACTTGAGGAGGACACAGTTATTTATTTATTTATTTATTCACCATATTTCTTATTCAAACATGGGACACAATAAACTTGTAAGTAAACTTCTATGCAAACACAAAATTTCATATGAAGCAGGTAATATACACACTATTCTAATTTCAAAACAATTAAACATATTTTTTTCTATTCCTCTATTTCCCTCAATTCTATTTTTAATTCATCAATAAATTATTGATCAGACATTGTTTATATTTAATAGCTGTTCTACACAGAACATCTTTCCCAAAAGCACTAATTCTAGGTTAAGTAAGAGCTACCTTATCCTTAGTCATTTGTGTAGTTTTACCATAGAATATACTGTACTCAATATTCAAAAGAAAACTATTTGTTTTAGAACACACATTTTCCAAATGAAGGTTAAAAGACTGATACTTAATACTGATTAAATGCTGATTTATTTTATTCCAAACAGTTGAAAATGAAAGCTGGAGATTTAATAATGGCAGAGCATCTCATTTTATTGTTATCTTTTCACCTTATTTATGAACTGAAATCGGCCATGCTGTCAAATGTCACCATTTCAAAATGAAGCGCAACTATTTCACAGAAGCCCTAATATTTCACCCAATATTTCTAAACATTTCATTTATAATTTTCCTTCTTTGATAATTCCTGAATTTCTTCCCTTATGGAATTCCTCCCTAGATTATCCCTTTGCTTGAACCACTCCAGGGCGAAGGAGAGGGGGAGGAAGAATACAAGAAAGGTCAGGGGAAGAGGAGGGGAGTCTGTGAATCTTGCTAAGTTTGCAGTTCCCCCGCAGACATGTTTTGTGCATGTCGAGGAATGCACTCATTCTAGTTCTCAGTTGTAACCTCCCTCCTCCCATCCCGTATCCCTCCTTTCCTTCACCCTTCTTTTAGGAGCAGAGGTCTGTAGGTAGACAGACAGCAGGGCTAACTCACAACAGCTCCCCTGATCTGCCTGACAACAGCCTGAGGGTCCACACATGGGCACATATACAGCTGCACATGCACACAGTCACAATTGAAAGAGAAAAGAAGACAGAGAGCAAAGAGGAGCCCCGGGACCGAGCCTTGAGGCACTCCAGCCTGGTGACAAAGCAGTGCCAGCTTCCCTCGGGCCCCTCAGTCGGTAAGCCCAGCTAACCACCAGTTGGAAGCTGCTCCACTCCTGTTTGCTAACTGCCTTTGTTTGGCTTAAAACAATGACTAGCCCCCCGCTCTCTAATTTACAGAGGAGTTGGCTCATTCCTCTGAGTGGAATGTACAGTGGGAGCAGCTTGCATTTCACGACAGGGTGGAGAGATCTGTGATGGGGGGGGGGGGGGGGTTATACAGCCAGAGTGGGGCTGTGTTGAGGGAAGGGTGAGTGAGTTTAGCAGCTATTTTTAGATAACATGTCATTTTAAACTTGTGGTCAGTTCCTGTACTGTGGAATGAAACGCTAGTAAAGATCTGTGGACTGTATTCACAATCTACCTTTGCTGAACTTTACCAAAGGCAGTCTTACTTTATACACACAATGACATCCTGAATCAAACAATAAGCAAGTTAAACAAGTTAAACAATAAAAAAAGATTGTGCAAGGCAAATACTGACATCTATATCTTTGTGGAGAACAGCAGCTACACCTCGAATTGTGAAGACAAGTTGTGGAAACTATTGAAGCTTTCAAAAATGTACATAAATGCTCTGTCTCTAAACCACCGCCCACTTACGCTCACTGTCACCTTACCTAATCTGCTGTACACTGCAATAGCTGCTAAACATGCTATGACAAATACAGGATGGTGCAGAAGATGGACAAAGAAAAGCAAAGCTATCCAAAATCAGTTCGTCTCAGTGAGTCACTGCGAAGCCTGAAATGAAAGAGGATGGAAAAATAGTAAGAAGAAAGAGAGAAATACAGAACATATGGCACATGGGGACCTAGTTTCCTTCCCCTTCCCTCATCACCCCTGTTTCCCCTCATCTCACACACCTGGGACCATTAGTCCTCGTGGAATCAACACCCAACTAAAACTCTTTAATTAGTTCTCTCTCTTCCTCCTCCATCCATATGCTCTCATCTCTATCACTTTCTCTGTCTCTTTTCCGATCTGTTCCATCTCTTTTGTCCCTGTTTGTAATGATGTCGAACCAACGTGGATTTGTCTCTACAGCTTTACTCTTCAACTACTCATCTACACTTACCATTTGAAAAAACATTGACAAACCAGTGTATAAAACACACAGGTCAAACATAAAGGTGTGACTGGCTAGGTGTGGTGTGTAGATAGACTGTGCTTAACATGAGGAAGTGTGACTATTCTCATGCTGGACTGCTTAACAAATAGTAATTGACAAAAAGGTAGGAGAGACAGACACAATAAGTATACACATGCTCGCTGTGTAATTTAAGAAATGTAGACTCTGGTCTGTACAGAAAGTGACGTGATGCTTAAATGTTCTGACCTTATCTTGGGAGCTGTGTTATGGAAATAATATCAGGTCCTCTGCAGCAGACTGCCACAGTGACTTTTGCATAAAAGTTAGTCAAACAAGATGTGAACATGTTAAATGCTCAGCACATATAAGGAGACAAGTACATGTGTGAAAGTGGCTACTGACTTGGTTGTGTGCAATCCAGACCTCAAAAGGGTTATGCCATTAACCTGTAAGTGCACATGAAAGTTGCACACTTAAGTACTACATGAACCTTTCTATTTAACCAGAAAACACAAATGCATCTATATGAATGCCATGTGTAAGATCCTCAAACAAATGAGGAAATGAAATGTATAAACATTAAGGTACACCTGAATGGTAGCAACGTCAACACTTTAAATGCTGAGCATAATTACAAGAGATCCAAATTAAAACATACACTGCCGGTCCAAAAAAAGTCACACACTAATATTTCGTTGGATCGCCTTTAGCTTTGGTTTTTACCAAGATCTTGTATTAATAATGGGAGAGTCGAACGCTGCACAAAGTCCTCTCCAGCACATCCCAAAGATTCTCAATGGGGTTAAGGTCTGGACTCTGTCAGTAACCAATCCATGTGTAAAAGTGATGTGTCCTGCTCGATGAACTACTCATGCCTGAGGAATCCTGGCATTGTCATTTTGGAATATGCCCGTGACATTAGGAAAGAAAAAAATCCCCTGATAAAATAACCTGGTCATTCAGTATATTCAGGTCATCAGCTGACCTCATTCAACCCCAGATCATAGCACTGCCCCCACAGGCTTGTACGGTAGACACTAAGCATCACTTCACCCGCCTCTCTTCTTACCCTAATGCACCATCACTCTGGAACAGGGTAAATCTGGACTCATCAGACCACATGACCTTCTTCCACTGATCAGTTAGGGTTAAATAACTTGTTGCCAGCTGTAAAATAATCACCCAGTTATCTAATGGGAGGCTCTTACCTTTTGCCTGTTTTGGACAGACGGTGTATTTTCATACTAAATGTAAAAAGTCTTACTTTGAAATTGTAAATGTCTATGTTGTTTTATAAAGTAATTTAATAAGTAATTTAAGTGTGGAATATGAAGATATATAGATGCTATAAACACACCAACCACCATGTGATTTATGACTCTTAATAAGGCCTCAGCTCACCTAGGTTCATGACAGCCATTATTATGAGTTACATAGACCTACTGATGGCTGTATGGTTGTCCTTACTCATTGCTCAGACAGTAACAGTGAAACAGACCAGAAAAAGGAAATAAAGAAAGGCAAGAAATCAAAACATGACCAGACATAAATTAAGATACAGATAGAGCCCAAGAAGAGTAAATCAGACATAGACACAGAGTCTCTCTGAAACAGACAACCTTCACACAAAAGATACAACTTTACACTGCCTAAATAAAAACACTGTAACACAAACTTGGATTCTACAAAGAAACAAATGGTAAATAAATGCATGTTTCAGTGCCTAAAAGTTACTTTTGTAACTGTTGCCATAGTTGACATCATGAATTGTCATGTGAGTGGATGACTATACAGTGGCTGAAGCTTTTTCTTGTTCTAAGGGTAACATGAAATGAAATTCAGTGGGTGGAAACAACCGAATGAAGCAAAATAACAAAAACAAAGCAAGGAAAAACCCACAACTGTGTTAAATTTGTTAAAGGATGTGTTGCATAGTGCTTCTAAATTTAAGCCTCCTCTCCCTCTGCCCGGCCGGGTTGCTAGGACACCTGCTTTGTGCCTGTGCAAAGGCTTGACTGTCTGGCCTGACCCTTGACCTTACATAGCTCTAACCCTAATGACCTTAGTGGTAGTCTGGCACTACATCTTAGTAACCACTCCCATTTCACTGGTATGTATGCATGCACACACAGGGGGTATGTGGGACACCGTGTGTGCTTCCAATTTGATCTACAGCTTTTGCATTAAAGTCATTTTTATGGATGGTAAAGCTTTGATACAAGTGTGTTTTTGCTGAGTTGGCAGTGAAAGCGTCACAGAGACATCTGCACACAACCACAGAACAACATTCATACACACTGGGCCTCTGTCCATATTTTATGCCAGATGTTGCTAACTAAAACTCGAGTTTACATCAGTTCATGCACAAAATTCTCTCCAATATAAAGGAGCTTAAATAAAATCTGTATTGAAGCAGTATTTGAAATTGTCTTGGTGGTAAAAGAGTGCACAGTAAAAACAGCTGGAATGATCTGATTCACTTTTGTATGTTATGCCACTCTCAAACATATTGTTGACCGTTAGGCAGTCTAAGTTACCAACCAGAGGTAGGGGTTTTACCAGAGGATCCTGAGGTATGATTATTGAGACCATTAGATTTGTTTATATGGTAATACATCATGAAAATGTAGTTAATGCTAATTAGCTGTTTAAAGGCTAAACTTAACAGCGACCATAACCAGCCTACGTTAAGTTTTAACAACAGTCAAAACTGTAAAACACAGTGTGTCTGTGTTGAACCAGGACTGAATGCCAGTAAAGGCTTACAAAGTCAGGAGCAACACTTGTGCAGAGAGACCACTTGTTGTTGGTATTGCTGTAAACTGATATGTATACAAATATACAGTATATATAAGTAGACTGAGCTCTGAAATTAAGTCTGCACCAGGAGTCTTGAATGTAGTTTGATACAACCAGGTAGGCTATGAAACACAAAAGGGGCACTGGGAAAGGGCAGGCACCTGGATAGTTGCCCACTTTTACACACACACACACACACACACACACACACACACACACACACACACACACACACACACACACACACACACACACACACACACACACACACACACACACACACACACACACACACCTAGTAATGCACATGAATGCAGGGGCACAGAAAAGGTACAATTCTGGGTTAGTGTATAAGGGAAAGCCAACATAATTCCACTCTGTGGGTACAGATTTGCAAAGAGAGTGAGAGATAGAGTGATGTGTATGTGGTGTCATTCTGTCTTGATAGCATCAGACACAGGCTTATACTGACAAGGCATCACACCTTTATTTATGCATCAACCTTGTGGGAACTGGCAGTGAGAGACAAGGTCATTATTGCACACATGTACAAGCATGTGCACACAAACAAACCACCTACAGAATGACCACATAAACATTTTTCTAGTATACTGTATGTCTTGCGGCACATATAGTGTAATGACTTATATATTATAAATTGTAATACACTATACTATGTGAATCATCGTAGAACTTCTCAAATGTGGCTAGATCTGCGACACACACACCAGTAACTGCTCAGATCAGCTGAGTCAGCATGCCTAAAGTGAAAAGGTTTAGACAAAACAACAAGCCCCGTAACCAGGGGACAAAGCACACACACTCACTATAATCTTTACTCATGATCATGTACAATATGTTGACATACTGTACATCTACAAGTTCAGAAACGTGCATACAATTATAGCAACACCCAGGAACAAAGGAAAGTTGCCAACAAAAAGGAGCAGGCAAGCACACATCGCATTAAATCCAAGACATAAGGACACACGCACACGTGTGCATCTGGCTCCTCTTAGACCAAGAAACAAAAGAAGCAGTGTGTGTAGTGAATGTGGGAGCGTGCGTGCGTGCTTGTGTGTGTGTGTGTGCGTGTGTGTAAGACTTGGTCAGTGCTTTGATAGCTGGCAAATGAGGAGGAGGTTTACCCATGACTCCAAACAGGAGAAAGAGAAGGGCCAGTCGCTGTCAGATACACAAATGTAAACCACATGCAGCTGTTCAGCATCTGCCGGAGAGGCACGTGACACACACCCACACACACAGCAGTCCATACACACAAACAAACATGTAACATAGTAACTTGGGCACTGGACAAGTATGTGAGACTTTTTCACCACCACATCCATCTTAGTGGAAATCCTCAGGTTGTGTGACTGTGTGACCAAGTGTGTTCGGCTCGTAGTGACTCATTTGGTGGTGGTCTGACTGTGAGGTAAAAATAGCCCTGTGTGTCAAACATGGTTAGAGTAATGACGAAACAGTTTTGGATGCAAACATCTCCAAAAAGTTATTGTCTAAGCTAAAATTACTTGCCTGTGGTCTCTCTGATGTCTCTCATGTGTGCATGTGTGGAGGGAGTCATGGTGTATAATCTTACTTACCCAATTAATCTGCTGTACAGTCTCACCAGATCAAGACGAGTGAAAGGGGACGGGACGTGACGAGAGATAAAACAAGGGTGAGTGACTTGAGCATTTGATATTAAGTTTTGGTGCTGACCAAGGGAAAACGTCAAACACTGCATAGATTACTTTCCCTGTGTTCAGATTATCTCATACGCACACATACAGTACAGAGCAACTATCAGTTCACAACAGGTCAGTATGCCCTGAGTGAGGAACAGAAAACAAACAAACAAAAACAGAGAAAGAAAAGCAACAATAATGACAACATTTCAAAAATGTATCCCAAGGGCCTTAGTTTGGTTTCTAAAGAAAAACGGACGTAAAGGTAGAGAAAAGGATCTCAAGTAAGTCTGACGATGTCAGAATAATGTAATATGACACGCTACATTAGCCTCAACAGGATCCAACTGACGCCTGTGGTACAGAACCAGAAAATTCAATTCTTTTTAACTATAATGTAATTTTACAGAAGTACAGCACAACGATGTGAGGCTGTGTGTTAAATTGTTATTTACATTGTTGTTTTAGTAGGAAGATATTTTGTAAATTGTATCAAGTACAGTAGCAATGTAAGAGATTAAATTCAGCATGGCGGCTGTTAATTGTGCTATATTATTTTGACATATGCAACAAAATGACTATAGGTTCACTTACAATTACTTGTTCATGTGGAACTATCACCAGCAAACAACTTCAGTTTTTATTAAAGTCAAATGTTTTCAAACACTGCTTTCAATTTCCTGTGTTCTTTTCAAACAATAACCTTACATTTCGATTCTCCTATTAGTCACATTCTGCGTGGTGTTTACTCTCTGTAATATTGAAATTGCACTCGTTAAGTCCAGCGGTGACATTAGGGAAAACACTGATGTTGCTATGAAGATGCCCAGCTGCACAACAAACACAGCTGTCAGACGATCAAGAATTAAACACATCCCCATGTTAACTAAACTTATTTGGAGTGGAAAAATGTGGCAAATGTGATGTTTCTAAACTGTCTGTGAACATCCATCACTGTTTATAGACCAATTCCCTGATACAACTTTGATGTATTGCATTTTTCTAAGCTGTGTGGTCTTAACAACAGCTGTGATGCTGTTTTTGTGTTTTGTACCTGAGTGAGTGTCTATGTGACTATGTACAATGTCTGTGCATTTTGACCCATTTAACTATGATAGCCCATGCTAGGCCTTCTATATAGACACATCTTAGATTTCTAATGTGGAGTCAACAGACAAAGCAATTGATGACAAGAAATATCAGATTTCCAGGATACTGTTGTGTCAGGAAGCCGCTATTACTATGTGGGAGGTAGGATGTTGGTGGTGGTGGTGGTGTTGATGGTGATGACGAGGGGAGTTCAGACCATGGGCATTTGTGTTGTTGGTTTCTGAACCATTACACCCCTACCCCTTACCTGATAATATATAATAATTATTATTTATTTGTTTCCCCAATTTAACATTTCCCATATTGCTCAGCCCATGCTAGGCCTAGAGAACATGAATATACAATATGTTTACCAGCTCGTATGTGCATATTGTTCTTTTATGCAAGGTGTGAACCTCAGAATCATTACGAGACAAGAAGAGTGACAGACAGAGGCAATTAGAAAGTTGTGTGGGAGAAAAATAAGTAATGAAAATCAAAGAGCAACTAAAAAGAAGATGAAAAATAGGTGTTGAGGAAAGAAGGAGAGGGAGAAAGTCAAATAGTTAAATTAAAATATTAAATTAGGGTAAATTAAAGGGACAGTGACAGAAAAAGACAGAGTTAAGAAAGCACCACTCATCTCCCCATAGTGTTAGAGTCAACCAGAGCTGTTAGCAGCAGCATCGTGGGTGGCTGTGGAGGATGGAGCACTCTCTCTCTCTCACTCACACTTACACACACACACACACACACACCCTCAATGAGTGATGCATGCTAGCTGGTCTGAGCCCGGTGGCTAGCGATAGCCTTTATTGGTTAGGCAGGTAGTTTGATGTGGAGCCCACACACATCGACAGGACAGACACGCTATAACACACCCACTGTGTGCATGTGGGAGAGGGATCTGTTTATGTTTATGTATATGTGAACCCTGCAACAGTCTTGAGAAAAGCCTTGTGTGAATGTAATGTGGGTTGGATTTGTATAGGAGAATGTGTGAGTGTGTTTATAGCTGGATGCCTTATCCTTATACCTGGACTACATTTGCATGCACTCAATTAGCCAGGTTACTCAGTGAAGGTTTACATGCACTTAGGTAACCTGGTTATTGGAAAAGCTGGGTATACATGAAGCAAATTATCTGGAAGTTGAGTGATGGCAACTGGACTTCCTTCTTACTAGGTCGAAACGTTTTACTTCCCATCAAAGTAGCTTCTTCAGTCTGAAGATAGTTGTGGTCTAACCAACTATCCTTCTAGATAACTTCACCTGGATGACTGAGAATCTTCACCGACATAAAGCAAATTAGTAATCTGATTTCTCCTCTACCTGGGGCTGATTTTGGAAGCATGGTTCACATATTTTAACTGTATAGAGACAAGACTGCTTCCTGATGACCTTTTTTAATAGGTGTGTTGGGGGAGCTGACTGACAGCGGTTTGTGAGAGAGACAATTAAGCTTCTTTTCACAGTGCAAACTGAATTAAAGAAGTGGTGACCTGTCGTCAGCCTGTCAGCTGATTAGAAATGGTTATGTGTATACATGATAGAGTAATCTGAGTTCTCTGGGAGAAATCTACCTAGGGAAATCAGGTTTCTCCAATCCCCTACCCCGATTACAGTAACCAGGTTTCCCATTTGCGTGACAGTTAAGAAATCAGCTTACTCGAGAGAGTCGGCTGTAATCTAGTTGAGTGCACGTAAACACCCTGAATGTGTGTGTGTGTGTTTGTGTGTGTGAAAGAAAGAGAAATGGAATCCTTAAACACTGACAAGAGATTAAAAGATGTGCAGATGAGAGTGACGTTATTTAAGGGTGAAAGCTGACATATCATGAAGAGTAGAACAAAAAAGAAAAACAAAGATTGCACATACACAGAGAATATATAGTTATGTCAAAGAAAAAGAAACAAAGGAGGCACACATTGACCGCTAATGAGTGAAAAGAAAAAGAACGAGTGTACAGGTGAAGGAGGGAGACGATGGTGAGATAAACAAAGAGTGTGGGGTGTCTGGCTGTGTCCCAGCTTTGTCTTTGGTCTCAGGGGAGTGAGGCTGGCAGAGGCAAGCAGGCTGGCTGCCCTGGCCCAGTGCCAGGCCACACACTGTGCCACGCTGCCCAGGAAAAGCCCTGGCCTGACAGGGACAGAGAGTTGGGGGTGGGATGGGAGAGGGATCCAAAGACCTCCCCAAGGCCCTTCAACAGGCCCACTATGCCCTCCAGCTTTGCTACTTCACACATCTGGTCCCTTCAGCCCGGTGAGGAATTGTTGACCAGTACTGTGCCGTGAGGCTACAAACCTGTCTGGTGTCAAACCTGAGCGGGGTTGTGGCCTGAGGGTGACTATACAGACACAAGAGCAAATACTGGGACAAAAATAACCTACAGAAAAATATCTTTGAAGTCTTTGAAATATGAGTGATTCCTGGGCTAAGTTAAATAAACTTCAGTGAACATACCATCTAACACTGTCATGTCTGCTTGCAGTTTTTCATGGTTCACCTCTTCTCTGGTACTATTACTGACATGTTACCATCGCCCACTGACACTGAAATATGTAAAATGGGAATTGCATCAGATGTGTGCAGGTGATGCAACACACACACAAAACTGAACTGTTTATCAAAACATTGCTTCATGGTGCCACCATTGGTCAGAGTCTGCACAGTGTACAAGGGCTGCAACAAGTCGTTATTTTGAGATCAGCCCAATGGTAATAGCATGAGCAGCTAAGCATAATAAAACATGTCACTTGAAACACTAATGATTTATTGTGCTTGTAATGCATAATAGCTGTTTTCCACGTGTGTGCCTTACTAGCACTGAAGAAGAAGCCAATCCTTTATGCAGTCAGCTGTGAGCACATTAGGTGTGTGTTTTACGTTACAGTGTATCATTGCAAAATAATTTACCTGCTCTGATTGAATTGTAGGTGTTCAGTACATGGATATTGAATAGCTGCAAAGTAATTTGATCAACTTAGTTCTAAATGTTTCCTAGGTCATAGAATTTGGCTTTTACTTTCAATAGATTCAAGTCAAACCAGCTCAAAAGACCAGGGGCCTCATTTAGAAAAATGCAAATAGAATCCAAACAAAGAATGTGTGTACACACAAAGGACACAAATGTCATATGCCAACAAATATAAACTGTCAGCGTGAATTCATGCAAACGTGCTTTATAAATCACTATGGACCTGACAATGTGTGAACCAGATACAGATATACAGTATTTATGAGCACTGGACATTGATGCTTGCTGCTTTGAATTTCTTCTAAGCATGTTGACATGCACATATCTACTGCTTTGCATAATTCAACCACTAATTATTCCATTTCTCCATCTTTTTCTATTTCTCTCACCCTTCCTACAACTCATATATGAAATGTATGTGTGTGTGCGCGCGTGTGCTTGTGTATGTGTTAGAACATGTAGCAGCCTGAGGGCACAGAACTGACTAAACTCCATTTTCCAGCTGCCTGGACAAGCCAATCAGCCATGAGCCTCTGCTTGCGAAGGATGGGAGAGGACAGTCACTAGGACGATATTGCATTGGGATTACATCACTGATTCGGGGAAGTAAACATTCTTTTCAAATATGTGTTTGATGATGTATCTTAACGTTTCGACACAGGGCTGGAGACTGTGTGGATTTGTGTGTATGGACTCATATCCAGTGTCTACAAAAATGACCTCTGGGTTGAATGTACAATCACTAAAGCTCAAGTTACTACCAACCCTTCCTCTGGCTGTCGAGCTATAAGGTTACAACTGGCTCCAGACAGTGAGGCTAATACTCCTCTTTTTCCCTCACCTCCCTCTCACCTGACCGGAGAATGGGAGGAAGACAGGAAGGCAGGGAGTGTAGGATGGAATAAAAGGATAAGATTGGAGGGGGGGGAAGAAGCTGAGTGGGGGACAGGGATGGCAGACACACACAGACAGGCAGAAATGTATATAGAGGCAGAAAGAGAGATGAGACTTTGTGACTGTGTTGTCCACCTGCAAGAAAGGAGAATTGACAGGAGATCCAGACACTGCACACATGAGGAGGCATCAGATATGGGAAAACCACAGCAGTCTATAGGCCGAAACCTAAGATGCTGCAAGATAGGGGGCCATACAAATCCTTACAGCCCAACCCCGTTCCATTCCAGCCCCCACTCAAACTATGCCAGGCCCAACTGGGGTCATGCACACACAAATACACACAAACACATACCCCTGACCCCACCCATCCCCCAAATGTGCCCTTTATTAATGAGATCACTGGCCACGAGGTCAAATCCCAGTGACTGAAAAGGTGGAGTATTAGGGGAGAAGAGGGAAAGAGGTCTGCAGAAACAGCTTTTGTCAAAGTAATAAGTGCACAAAAAATTTAATAAATATTGTACTACTTTACAACTGTTAAAGTATAATAAGTACGTTCAAGTATGGTTTATTAAATATAATGTATAAGTAAAAACAGGTTAAATAGACTACATGAAAAATGTGGCTCTACCAAATGTAACTGCTTCGCATCAAAAGTGCGTAGATCCATGATTTCTAATTGATGCTAATTGCAAAAACCAGAGCTTTATCAGTTTGGTCTAAACAAGAAGAAACCAGGCTGCGATACTTCAAACACACTGGAGAAGGTACAGGAGCACCACGACACTACTGAATGTAACCTGAAACACTTGTGTGGAGGTGTAGGATGAAAAGCTCAAAGTAAAGTGTATTTGTTTGGCTCACATAGGGTCCAAGCATGTTTGGTGTGGATATGACATTTATAGATGGGCTGATGAATGCAAGTCAAATTCTGAATGAAAAGGTGACTAAAGAAAATCCCAAGTTTTTAAAGAAGAAAAAAGAGTGACCTGGCTGTGAATGTCCAAGACTTGAATAGAACACGTTTGGAGTGTGAAGCTAGAGCAACAAAATGTTTGCTAAAAGTAAAAATAGCAGGCTTTGTGTAGCTTCACAGTCATAGTGCTCAGACCAACACAGCGGTCAAGCCAACATCAGAAGTGCATTTTAACTGATTAACACAAACCGGCCCTCCCTAACAATCCTCCTCCCACCTAAGACAAAACAGTGGTCAGACAGAGCAGGCGCCTGTAACCAACTGTCTCCACTAGGGATGGAAACTTAATTTAATGAGCCTGCCTTTTAAAAAGACTTATTGCCTTGGAAAAGAGAGAAATTGTGAGCAAGTGATGTTTTTGTGCTTAAGAAAAAAATCACAACAGGGTTCAGGGTGTTTTTAATGGAACTTTAGACCAGATTCAGAAAATCTTTTATCTCAGATATGATGTGATAAAAAGCCATTAGATCTTGTGGTGAGACTGTTTATTAGACTATTTATTTTATAAGTGTAAAAATCCAATTCAAACCTCATGATTTAACTTTTACTGCAAAAAGCACACATGCTGTTGTTAATTCACAAATGTATTACCTTAACCACAGATAAAATATTTCCCAAATTATTATTTAATACATTCATACTTCAGCTTAGATAATCTCTCTTCTGCTGTTTTACTGTTTTGTTGTTGTAAGACTAAGCTGACTACTCTTTCCATCTGTACAGTGTGAAAACTAAATGTGGTCAGGTGTGTGAATAGGGCACAGTGTTGCTTTTGATACACTAACCATCACTTCTCAGCAACTCAGATGTCACAGAAATGCCTCTAGCTCCAGAGCTGTGTACTTCTTGTACTTGCAATCTCTTCCACGTGCAGTTCAACTTGTAATATTTTCAGCAGCACATCAAAGGCAGTGAGCCAGTCAGCCCGAGCATTTCATCCAGTTTAATTTGCCTGCACTTCAATTTCCCTTTAGTGTGACTCGTTTGGCAGAGAGAGAAGAATTGCCATCTACATCCTTATTGACAAAAAAAAAAAAGAAAAAAAAAGAAACGTAGCTCCACATTCAGACAGAAAGTCATGGATAAAAATAACTCCATAACAAAGAGACACAGCTGGAGAGCAAGGTAAAGAAGAGTGAGACAGAGAGAGAGAGGGCAGGTGAAGAACTAGAGAGAGAAATATTTATCTTTGTTCCTTTCCTTCTTTCCTTTATCTCACTGCAGCTCTCTTCTCTCTTCAAAGCCAGCATTATCTTAAACTGCATAATCATCTCTTCTCTCTCTCTCCCCTTCGCTTTCATCTTTCGCCTCCCCCAATCTCTCTTATCGTCTCTGACATCACATTTCTTCTTCATCAATCCTCCACCTCTCACTCTTTCTGTGTGTGGAGGGGCAGCCAGCAGTGATCACAGGGACAATAAATACTACTGTGCTGCATGGAAAACACGCGCAAACAGGAGTAGTGAAGGAAACGTCTCACTGTAAACAGATAAATATTAGCAACCGTGTGTTTTATTATTCACCATGACACCTGCTCCACCTCCACACACTTACTCTCTTTCTCTCTAGTTTCTAGCATTTCATTTTTTCTGTATCCATCTAAATATTATTCTGTGACAGAAAGAGAGATAACCAAAGTCCCATCATCTGAAGTATCAACATTTCTATCTACAGACATATGAATATACGCAGACTTGAAAGTTTTCTTAGTAACATGCTGATTAACTAACTTAGATACATATGCCCGACTCAAACGTGCACCCTTAGTACGTGTAAATCCCACTGATGGACAGATGCTCACATTCATTTAACACTTCTCCCTTTTTCTTGCTCACAGTCAGACATTCTTGCTCCTATCTCATCATCCTCCTTAGCTGTTTTTTGTCTGAGGCAGACTGCACAGCAGGCACAAACAGAGAAGCAAAGAGTCAGATAAGAACAGTTGAGACTGGGTTAGACCACTGAAATGTTTTTTCACTTCTCTGTAGCTGAGCTGCAAGCCATGTGTGTATAAATGTATGCGTGTTATTTCTAATCTTAATCTTCAACAATGGCTGACTGCTTCGCTTGTCTTCCAAAAAGTTCCACTGACTGAGCAAGTGCACACTAGGAAACTTTGTGTTTGTGTGTATAATGTTTTCCATTGTTAGAGGTAGACATTTACATGTTTATGTTCTTCAAAATACTAGAGCTTGTCTTTACTTTTGATAGCTTCAACTTGTTAAGGCAATACAAATGCTTTTTACACAGACACACAAACACCTTTGCACACATTGGTGCTGATTTACTAAGATCCCCAATACTGAGTACTAAATTGAGTGCGCAATCTTAAAATTGTGCATTTCATTTGTAGCTGTATTTTAGGTGATCTACTAAAAAGAACTGTGTGATTGACAGGTGCAGACAGAGTGAAGGATTTGTGTATTTCATTATGTCTGTCATAGACAGAAAGAGACAAGAGTAAACATGAGGAATTAAAGCTGTTAGTAGGAGATATAATCACTTTTATTAGCTGCAGCAACTGCATAAAAGTCAAATCTGCACATCTGTGGAACTCTGCACGTCACTGGTCTGAAAGTGCACATTTTAAAGTGAAAATAATATTGATGTCAAGGCATGATTGGGAGCACAGTAACTCGTTTGAAGGGTATGGTTTGCAAAATGAAATTCAAAACTGCAAGCTGGATCATCATGTTTGCCTTATTTCTGTTTTGAAATTAGTAAAACTTGACTGAAGTTTCCCTGTGGAACTGATTGGACATCGCTTAAAAAAGACTTATATCTAGAAGGTCCCACAATTCACACTGTGTGTCAGGACAAAAACCAAGTCATATACACTGGGCACTGCTCATCCCTGCAGTGAAGCACAGTGGGGGCAGCATTATGCTGGAGACACTTCTTCAAAAGAACGCTGGAGAGACTTCAGAACAAGTTGCATCTTTTCACTTTGTCAGTCTTTCAGGTTGCAAAAGGACTGACTGAAAATTTTTATCCAATTCAAATAAATAAGACAAAAAAGCTGTGCCAAAGGTGACCGGTTCTGAATACTTTCTGATGCAACTGTAAAGCTTATAACCACACACAAGCACTCACACAGTATCAATAAGAGTACCATGGTGATAACCCAAATGAAACCAGTGGGGGAGCTGAGAGCCAGCTGAGGCTCCTGCTTTTGATCTCATGTTGAGTGTGCGCGTGCACACACACACATGCACACACACATGCACGCACACACACCTCTAACATGGCCAATAATGCCTGTAATTGCTTTGTTTTCACTTGAAGTGAGTGCCACTCCTTCCCTCCCGCTCCAGTATGTTTTACCAGTTTCATCCCTCTTCCCCCTACATCTCTCATTCTACATAAGTGATTGTGAGGGTATTGTGAGGTATTATGAATGGGTCATTGGGGCTATGGAATAGCTATGGTCTGTGTGTGTTATGTCATCTCAAAAGGCAGCCATGCTCTATTAGAGTTTCATTCATACAGTAGGAAGTCTCACAGTGATTCCCCTGGCAGCCATCGGCACAATAGATCCATTACATATACAAAAGAAAAAAAATCCAAGAAATGACAGTGGAAAGAAAAAAAAAGTCTTGCGAGAGAAAAGGCTGAACAAAGAGAGGTGGAGAGCCTGGAAACAGGAAGTGTGGAAGCGGAAATGAGAGGAGGAAGGAAACAGGGGTGGGGGTAAACAGAAAAATTATGAAAAATGTGCACAGAGAACGGACGCTTTGTCTCTGCTTCTGTCCACTGGTGTGCTGACGTACAACATTCCTATCTTTGAAAAACAAAAAGGTCATTCTTGGGTTTGATCATTGACTATAGCAGTATAACATGACTCAGTACAATACCTCAGCTCTCTGTCTTAATTCAGCTTGATCTTCATATTAACCTCTGCCAGGAGACCAACGACCACAATCAGATGATGCACAAATAATCCACAACTCCTCCAGAAACTCTGTCATCATTAAATAATTGATGATGACTATGTGACTGATGCTAATCCAAAGGGCATGAGTGGATGCACATTCAATACCTCAGCTTACTTCTATGCACAGTATGTGTCATTAACTTAGAAAGCAGTACTGGAACAGGCCTGAGCTTATGTACTCTTTATGTACAGTATATAAGTTACGCTGCTGTCCTTGCTCCATGAAAATATAAAACCTAAGAATTTAACAAAGACAATTATCTTACACCTTGTTTGTTCAACAGTTGGTATGGCAACCACTACAGCATATAGAGACATACATAATGGAAATCAGCAGCAACATGGGTTTGAGACAAGCTATTATTGTACTACAGATTAAAGACTCTTACACATCCTGGGAGCCACACTTATATATGTTTATATTTGTTTTTATTCTGTTTGGTGTCGTACTTTCTCATAATACAGTTACAATTTATTCAATTGTCACTCCATCTTGGTGCACGTTGACTCAAGTTAACACTTAGCTGAGGTCAATTGCATACAGCAGCGGGGTCCAGTCGAGTAAAGCTAGAGTGTGAAATGAATAGTGTTAACAACCAGCAGTTGGGTTTAGGGTACTGAGTGGGCGAAGGGGCGGTGGTGAAGGGAGTTCAGCCATACGTGATGCTAGACGCGTACCCAACACTACCTGGCTCATGTTCAAACACACCCCACTTCAGCTGGAGAGCCCCAAATCCCTGGAGAGCTCCCCCACATGAACACACAGACATTAAACACACACAAACATATTAACCCTTTACACACCTAAAAGACCGGAAAAATACAAACACTGCACAACTTAATTACACGCTGAACAACAAAACAACGAAACAAGGAACAAAGAAATTCAAGAAAACATATACAGATAATATTTACAGATACAATTACACCAAGCAAAAGCCCTGAATAAAGTCACTGCACATACCCAGAAATGACACATGAAATAAATAGACAAACATGCAAACATCAATGCATACAGACAAACACACACACACACACACACGCACACACACACACACACACCACTTCTGTGCAGTGCTTCTCTGGATACAGCCCCGGCCTCGCACAACAAGCTGCATGAAATATTCAGTGAATTTTTTCAACATGTGCTCTTTCCCCTTTCGCACGTGTAGAAGTGCAAAAAAAAAAAATGTAGGGGAGAGAGATGGGGAGACAGGAAGGAGGGGGAGACGGAGTCAATGAGGGCAAAGGCAGAGCGAGCAGCAGGAGAGAAGGAAAGAGTGAGGCAGAAACTGACTGGGAGACGCAGAGAGAGGAGAGAGAGCGAGAGAAAACCCAGCTGACTCCGTTCTGAGCTACCTTCCTTAGCAACAGCTCTGGCTCAGCCTGTGTCCCATTGGCCAGCTGACAGCATGCATCACAATCCCATGCATGGGTCCTCAGCCAATCAGGGGTTTCCTTGCAACTCTGCATTTTGGATTTCATTTTCACCATGGCAACACAACCCCGTTCTTGGCCCTGAATGTGGCCTCTGTAGTGTACACAAACACACTAGACACATAACAAAGTTGACCAACCCCTGATGAGCTAACTTTGCTAAATCTGCTGTTTCCACATCTGTGTAATTGAATGGGTCTAACTGTTACAAATAGTGAAGCACGCACGAGAGCTGGAACAGGAGTTCATCCAACACAGCGCAGGAAAATACTTTGATCCGTACCCACTGGCACTCCTAATGAGCAGAAGAAACACACCATCACATTCTGCGTTTCTCCATCTGTCAGTCAGTCTGCGTACTCACGTTAAACTAAGCCATCCTCACAGTCCTCTCACATTCACTGTCAAGGTTGGAAGGGGAAGTGGGAACCTAAAGCTTCTTTCACACATTTACATATAATCTGGAGGTGCAATGATATAGGTTACTGTCACGTTTGCAAAGAGCTTCCAGTTTGTCTCTTAAGGTTGCTCCATCAGTTGGCCTTCGTGGAGCCTGGTGACATTTAAAAAACAAAAAAACAGCATGTAATTTCATGGGAAAATCTCAAATGCATTTAGTAAAAATCCAATCCTCCCAGTTCCTCCTCCTTTTATTTACAGATCAGATCAGCCCTTACAGCATATGGTGTTCCTTGGCAACAAAACTTAACCACTTGCCCCATTTATGGATTGATTGCTAAACAAAGACAAAACAAAAGGTTTGTTATTCACACTATGTAAGTGTATCATACAGTCCTCCTATTCTGACTTACAAGTGGACAGAGCGTGGAGACTATCCTACTCTGGATCCAGAATTTCACTGGAACAATGTTTGGGCTAACAAACTAGGTTTTCGGGCAACCCTGACCATCAGCTGATTGATTTCAATGTCATACACTGAACACATTTAACACTTGACAGACTTTACAATAAGAACCTGATAAACTCTCCCTTAAGCAGTTTCTCTACTCTAAGGTCTCCTGGACCTTTCCTTCATATGCTGTAGGACTGTCCACCAGTTGTGCTCTTCTGGGATGATGTGCCCCGACCGTCAGATTTGGTGTTGCGGTCAGTGCCAGCAACTGGGCCAGTCATGTTACTGAATGATTTGTTACACCACTTTAAACATGTGTATTGAATCAGCAACAGCAGCTAAAAAGATGATTGTGATGTGTTGTAAATCCTACCGAGATGTGTGATACAAAGGTGTCAATTTATTTTAGAATTTCTTTTATTTTTCCTCTGTTTTGCTCTGTATCTGTCTGTCTCTGTATTTGTCTGACTGCCCCCCCTTATTTGTGGGAGCATACATGGGTCCACCTGCTGGCATCAGACATCTTTAAATATCGTTTAAACTTCTGCCATGCCATACTTCCTACACTGTAAAAATAAAAAATGACCTATGGGAAGTTTTACTGAGTGGTGATAGAGTTAGATTTTTAACTTGACCTTGAGGTTAATGGCCCCCACCATACATACCTATGGTGTCATTTTCACGTTCAGCACAGGACAACAATAGACGTTCAGTGGAGCTTTAAAGTTTGTTGTAAGTCCTAAAACTAGATAAAGGGAAGCCCCGGCTTATTTAAGTCTTCATTATCAACGTGTGATCTTGACAAACAAACAAAGGAGATGTGAAGATCTTAGAAGAAGAGTTGTTTCTCTGCACAAAGATCTGGATTCCAGTATGTGAATCACTCGGCCACAGCTGAACTGGCAAATCACATCCAGGGGGCATAAGTTAACCGCAGGGGGCACACACAAATAAAGGCTATACATATCCTCTCTCACTGTCTGTGTGCAAATCATTAGAAGATCATAAAGTGCATTAACATATGGCTTACTTTTATGTGAGCTGCAGGAATTATGTGTGGTTACACAACATCCTAGGAACCTTCTTCTTCAGCTGAGTTGTGCATTTTTGTGTCAAGTCCCTTTCAAGTGCTAGCTGAAGCATATGAGACTTTCTTTTGTGCCTCATTGTGAGCCTACAGCCGAAACGTGTGTGTCGGAATAAAATTCTCACACTTTGCTGTGTATACGCCAAATCTTAAGGCCTGTTTGAAAGCAGTCAGTGGGCAATTCCCATCCCATAAACATAGGAAGCACGTAAATAATCAAACACTATACTAAATGAAGTAAGTCATACTAAGTTATATGGTTTTGTGCATGCAATGAAAGGCTTAACTATGTAAAGACCAACTATGCAATTTCAAAACTCTTTCTTGCGTAAATTATTTACGTGCCCCTTTTGATCAATAAGACTCAGTGGAAAGCAAAAGCTTTAGACATTTAGGGGTTAAGTAAAACATTTGTAGCTACCATTAATCAAATAATTAATTAGATTCAATGATTATTAGTAGAAATATGATCCAAAACTTATCTCACTGTGCTGTTGAAGACTCCTATGAAGTCTGGTCTGACGTCTGCCCACTTCTACAGGTTTTGAGGAAGGCTTGGACTTTAAACCAGAACATTTCACCAATTTTCTACTTGATTAGAAAGTTTTACAGCTTCAGATTTATTATAATTAATGTTATTATAATGCATGACTAATACTGTCGTGCAAAAGTGTCAAAAGTTAGCACACTCTCTTAATTAAAACAAAAATGAATCTAATCACATTGGATAAATACAACAACATAACTTTTTTCACGGTGCAATTATTTATTTAACAATTATCAAATATTTAGTCAAAAAGAAGAAAACTGCAGAAGGACAGAGGGATGGGCAGAGCAGAAGGGAGCAGTTTCGAAGCTCATGGTAGCACTATTTTAGTGTTAGTTTAATATTGCAGCTTTAGATTTAACTGTCAAGAGTATTCCTCCTTTTTTAATGGATAGATTGATGCTAATCTTATAAGTTGCATGGTGAAAAGACATTTTCAGTTAACATTTAATACATTCTCCTACAAAATTACAGTTTAACCCTAGGATGTATCAGTTTATCTGATTTGTGCTCAACTTCTCTAAAATTATTTTTCATTGTTCTTATAATAGCTGACTGAATGGTTAGAGCAGACTACACAGATGTTGTCTGGCGTCTTACATCTCCACTATCCATAAAACCTTAATAATTGTTCAAATAATTTCTGTGTCACTGGAAAAACTAGCTTTGTGAGATGACTCCTTAATGTCACACACTCACACACACTCACACACACACACACACACACACACACACACACACACACACACACACACACACACACACACACACACACAGTAACTGGCTACGTCCTCTTTGTTCTCTTAGTGAGGTGAGACATATAAAGGGTGTGTGAGAGAGGGAGGGAATAAAAGATATAAAGACAGGAGACGAGAGATGGAGGGGGCAGGAAGAAAAGAGAGAAGTAGTGAAGTAGAGAGAAGGAGCATGAGACAGGCTGGCTCCTGGAGAATAAGCAGGAGGAGAGACAATGAATAGCAGCTCCTCTACAGACAGACACATGATGAATGGGTCTGCTGCGTAAAAAGCCAGCACACAGAGGACAACAAGAAGTGTGTCTGTTCACCCCACCCAGCGTAACTACAGAAGCAATCCATCTGGGCCATTGTGACCACACCGAGAGGAGGTGGATATCCAGTACGCCTAACCCGCCACAAGACGGAATACAACCATCAGCTCCAGAAACAGCGCCCGGGGTCAGCTGTCAAACTTAACAGCAGGTAATTAAAAGTAATAGCAGAGCTTCCCTTTGGGTCTGACTGTCGACTATGTATGTATCCCACCAACAGCAATTAGTCGACCAATTACCCTGGGGCCTAATTATAACTGCTGTCCATAGGAAGGATTTGGGAGGGACAATAATGGGCTCTTATGGTAGTCTGTGTTTATCTAAGTGATCAATGATTAGCATGATCACTGGGAAAGGTCAGCACCTCAGATAAAAGGCTGGCTGCCTAACTGACATTTTGCTGCGGTTAATTGGTAGAACAGTAGCAAAGTGCTGTTTTCTATTAACGGTTTGCAAAAGTACATATTAGGATGCCATCCTCAGGGCTCCACTGTAGAACAATGAATTTTAAAGCATACGCAGCAGACATTCCTAAAGACTTGGTCATATTTTTATAGTTTAATGTTTCTAAAATGTAAACAGTCAACCCATGTTTTATGACCAATTTGGCAACCTGAACTTGATTCTTTTAACTAAATCAATCTGAGTACTGCTGGGTTGGCTTTTATGAATTTGTCTCAGGCAGCTTTTATATTATGACTGGAAGGTATACATGTTACTGGTAGAGCTTTATGGGCACAAGCTGTGAGTGCATTCACATTTACATTTAGTTATTTGTCAGAAGCTTTTATCCAAAGCAACTTACAAGTGAGGTACAAAGTAAGAAAACATCTAAGCCAAGGAGCTAAGGTCGTTCCACGTTTGCCTGGGATCTTTTGAGGTGAGGTGAGGGGACCACAAGACGTCATTCACTTGCAGAGCGCAGTGAGCAAGAGGGAGTGTAGACCTGGATGATGGAGGTCAGGTAAGCTGGTGCAGTTGAGTTGACCACTTTGTAGGCAACAGTCAGGGCTTTGAACCTGATGCGGGTGGCTACAGGAAGCCAGTGCAGAGATCTCAGTGGTGCAATGGTTACAACATTACATTTGTTGGAAATTTGATGTACTTTATATTGGTAGCTTCAATTAAATTTAGAGTAGAGTTTTTCCACTGTGTGTACACCCATGTTGCAGCTCTCAGAGCAGAGGGCTCAGCAGCAGAAGCTCCTCTAATCGAGTTAGCTGCGATAACAGGGGTGGCAGCTGGCTTTCCAGGAATATACTCTCCTCCTGAGCATGCTGTCTCTGCTGGAAATGGATTTCACACATACACACACACACACAAACACAGACTCAGATATACATGTACGTATACACGTAAATGCACATGACCAACTTTGCTTTGGATTTTAAAAATGCATGGGTGGAGCTGGTATTGGTCTTTGGACAGTAAATACATAATGTATGTACACATTCTGAGACCATCTTATCAACACATTCATCTGTAGATTCACATGCCAGCCTCACTCATTTCCTCTCTTATACACTGATAGGCATAATCAGTTTCTGTCACTAATGCACTTGCACGTCACTCTCTTGTCACATTAGTGTATATTATTTAACTGCTAGCAGCTCTGTGAGACATTTAGGTAGGTCAGTAGGTAGGTAAGTGACACGTTCAGTGTCTAATCACCTTGTTTGGTTAATCTTAAAGCCCTCTTAGCGGGTTTGTACTCAGTGACCTCAGTGTGATTTTGGATAAGGTTTTATGTAAAATATTTCTGCTGCTAAATAAATAAATAAAAAAGGGTTATATGAGCAAATGTGTTTGCTTGTAAATGTGGATCTTTATCACATATTAACACACTTATAAGTGCCCAAAATTATATACTGCATGTTATTTACACTGTATGATAGTCTGTAGTGATCTGCAAGACGCTCTGTTGAGTCCCTCTTGGACATACTGTACACACACCTAAATACACTGAATCTTTAATCTTTATTACAGCTTGTCTATAGTTTCATTATGGCCAATCCCACTCTGCACAGTGTATGACTAACAACCTTTCTTCTGTGCACGTGTTGTTTGTTTCTAAATGATCAAGTAAAAATATGCGATGGGTTAAAACAGTGTGTAAACACCAACTGCAAATTCTGCCTCAATTTAATTTAAGTATTCTGCTGTCATCGATTACTATACCATCCCAACAGAAACTCCACATGCAAGTCAATGAAAACTTTTTCTGTTGCTAGTTTAAAACTTTACCCCCTTTTCTATAAAACTGCCATAGCACACACAGGTAAACACAATATTATAGGGTGAGAAATGTTGAAAACCATGTACTATACTACAGACTGTGAGGATTTTTGCATCTTATCTGGTTTGTTCTGTCCTTGCATGAGGATTTCACACAGTCACATATTGCATCTCACGCTGGATGTGTGGTCAGTAAGTAAAGAAACTATAAAGTGACAAACACCTATGTTCATCACTACACAACACATTATTGTTCATGTCATTACTGATCAAATGTTTATGTAACAGGAACAAAGGGACATTCCCAACACTTCAGCTTTGACTTGATGTGCAAATACAGTCAAACAAGACAAATAAAAATGAAAGGGTTCAAGCTATGGTTTCATATCTGATCTATAGGATCCCTCTTTTCCAGCTCCTGTCTCTCACTAACTTGTCTGCAGCCTCCTTCTCCTCTCTCCCTTTGCTGGCCTCTCACACACAAAGGAAGGGGGAGGTAGAGGTGGTGGAGGATGAAGGAGGGGAAGGAAGGCACAAAGGGCTGGGAGCTGCAGAGGGAGCAAGGGTAAGGGGGTGGATGGGGGGTAACAGGGGGTCAAAAGGGGGGTCCATGTGGGTCTAGAGGATTGGGGGGTGGGGAGAAACCTGAGAGGCAGAAAGGCAAAACAGGAGCTGGGAGAAAGATGAGGAGAATTGGTGGGAAGGGAGGGTCCGAGGGTGAGGGAGCACAACACAAGACAGCTTAGAGCTGAAGTGATTTTTTTGTCTCCACTTTGAAGTGAGGTTGGCAGAAGAATTGTTCAAGAAAGGGATTTGATTTGGATGAGCTAGAAGAAGCTAGGACTTGATGAGATTTATACTTTTTCTTTTACAGAAATGCACATCCACTATCTACCACAGCCCGTTTAAGCCTTTTAGCCTCATCTCTGTTTTTAGGATATGTGTTCACATGAGTGTTTCAACATCTCTCACAGTGAATGGGGTTCATTGGTTCCAAATGTGTTGGCCAAATGATTTTGGATACAACTCTCAGTACCTCCTTTCTGTTAACAGGTGAAACCTGTTCTATGAGTGGTGACCTCAGGTATTTCTGCAGCAATACAAAAAAAAGGATCACACAAAAACACTAAAGGCCACAGCAGTATCCTCAACTCAGATGAACATGTAGATGGTTTGGTTCCACTATGTGGAAGTCATCCTGAGAGCACACTCAGCAAATGTTTGTATGTGTTTGGTTTATTATAGCCGGTGAAAGGCTAAAGAGAAGACAACAGGATCTCTATTACTCAGCAAACAGGTGTAAATCTGGTCCCCAAAACTGTAGGAAACCTCCTACATTTGATTGTTTAAGGAACACTTAGTAGCCCCTTTTACATTATATGTAAATCACAGTTTTGTTTAAACGCACATCGAAGCACCAGCTACATGATTAGAAATGATGCTGATGATGATTCCTGAAGGAGAGAAACACAATACTAACAGAAAGCATGGTATTTATCTCCTATGCTTTCTGGTGTTGTGCTGAGCAGATTGACTAAAGGACACGCTCACTCATGGTCACTGGATTACATATGTGAATACAGCTTAATTCTGTTTAGAAATGAAATGAGAAGGAACTTAACACAGCAATATTTAACAGGGCCTGGAAAAATATATTTAAGTAACATCAACCTACAAGTTCACAGGCATGTAAGGGAATTTATTATTATATTATAATTATGGATATAAATTTGGAGATGCCCAAAAATAATTCAATTCTGGGAATTGATTATGTAAAGTAATGACAAAATCCTGGGATATAATGTTACATGTTGTTCGTAATGATCCTACTGCTTTATTTCTGTTATTTTGGAAATGGCACCATTCGACTGAAAGATGCCGAAATATGTTATAGTAGCTGGAAAAAGAGCAATAAGATGTAAATGTGTGAAAGTTAAGTCCTGAACTGTGGTTCAGTGGAGATGGACAGTTAAAGAAATCCACCTGAGAAGAAAGAAATGTGTCAAATGAACAACATTACAGCTTAAATAGAAGTGGCAATGAACTATTTATCTTTTTATATTGGATCTGTTGAAGAATTCCCAAAACAATAAAAAGCTAAGTGAAAAAAGCAAACCTAGCCTAACCTCTCTTTTTTTTTTTTTTTTTTTAAGTCATACACCCCCTACCCAACAAACACAGACACACACACTCTTTCCACTTGCTTAAATTACCACAATCTCACACTAATCTTGCACCATCTTACCTTCCTCAACGGCCTCAAAACCACTCAGACACAGGTGCACATGTCAACAGTGAAATACTTTGCAGTAATGGGAGTAGAAGTACACACATAGCTGCAGTATTAAGCACATAGTTATGCACACACAGGTGGATGTGCCAATACACACCCACCCTTCACATACACACAAATACACAGCATACCAACAAAGGCCTGTGACAGTTGGGTAATGCAGGCCAAACAACAAGCACAGCAGAGGACAGGAGGCATGTTGGACATCTTCCTCTTTGCAAACTCTGTCACCTCTACACACAAACACAAACACACAGATCCTACAAAGAGAGCTCACAGGAGAACAAGTACGCACACACACAAACCCGATGCCCTCTTTTACAGGCAAGTTATATAACCAGATAGGCAGAGGAGCTCTCTTTTTGCACACCTCTTTTTTCATCTCCATTCCTCTTCTCTATCTTCAGCTTGTTTTTTTTTTAAATTTTATTTCATTGCTGCATTTCCCTCTGTTCACTTGTAGTCACATACAGTTTTCTTTAGACGGAGTCAGCGTTACTTCTTTTCTACTATCTCTTTTATGAAAAGCTTTAAATGCCCTTTGATGACAAACTGCATCACTGTTCAAAGCTTTAATATGGACAATGTGGTAATACACTCTCACAGACCTCCAGGAGGTGGATGATGTCAGCTCCACCTCTCCTCGTTGCCTCCCTACACCACTCCTCCCTCAATGACACCACTGATGATGACAGAGGAGGACGATGAAGATTCTCTCCCCCTCGTCTCTTTCCTGTCCTCCTCCTCACCCACTGCTTCCTGCCATCCTCCCCCCTGGGCATCCTGACTCAGTTCTAACCACCTCTCTTCCTGTCTCTCCTTCTACATCCTTCCTTCAAATCTGTTCTTACTTAAACCAAAGGCATTTTGTCCTAGTTACTTCCTTGCTTTCTTTGACTGCCAGGGTATGAGATGGTTTTACACAAGTGCAAATACATGGTCTTAGTTTTTTTATATTAAGGTAACAGCAACACATAATATAATAATTATCTTCTGGAGGAGACTAGAAGATAATTATTGTTATGATAACTCTGCCACAGGAGTAATGAAGAAGTGTGGATGCTTCACTTAAGTTAACATTAAATAAGTTAGAGGTTTTTAGAACGGATAAAACTCCACTCAATATTCTGACAGCAAAATCATTTTCTGTGCTGCCTCCACAGAGTGTGTCACATGTGGATGGCAAATGGAGTGGAGTTTAGAAGAAAGGAAAGCAGATGGGAAAAACACATGCCAATTCTTAATGTCCTGTCCTACACCCTGTGCTGAACACTCACACGGATGCCACCTGTTTACAGAAAACCAGATGAAAATACATCAAATCACTGCCAATTCTGGGGCCAGAAAAGCAAGGCTCATTTGAAAGTTAATTTACTGGAATGTTCACTTTAGGTATTAGAAAAATAGTAACGTCACGCCACTTTTAAACTACTTTTTTTGTACATATCTGAGCTCTATTCTCCCATTTGTCTTTGCAGGACTGGGGCTTTACTGTGTTCTCCTACACCTCTACGAAGCAAACTTATGCATCTAATATACATACGTATACCACTCATCTACCATTTACAAATAACAGTAGTCTATGGAGCTCTAAATCCAAAGGGAATAGGGTGCAAGGCACTAAGTCTAAAAGGTGAGTGTCCACACTTGTGAATGTCAAAGACAGAGACAGACTGATGCTGTCGTGCCGACTGGTGCCAGCACTCGCACCAGAAAATGTACTGTAGCACTGTCTTTAGCAAACAAACCTGTTACCACAGTCAGGCCACTAGTGATTTAACTGTGACTGTGCCAGTCTTCAGGTGAGTCAGAGTGGCTCATCGTATGCAGCTCAATATAAGTCACAATAAAAGTAAGTGTGTCTTTGTCCCCAAGAGGGAGACGAAACCAGTGCAGAGAGGGTTGAAGGTGTTTTGAGATGTGTGTCACAGAGTGTTTGAGGACTGTGGGTGTGGAAATGAGAGAGAGTTGGTGTTATGGTAGGTGTGTGTATGCCTAAGTAAGGTTATTTGATGTGTGAAACTCAAGTGAAGTGCACATGTATGTGTGTGTGTCTGTTCTTGACTCTGGACCTACTCAATCAATGTATCAATGTAGTAGCTGCAGAGACGACATCTACAAAAATCAGAACAAAACTCATCTATAAGAGGCTGAGGTACATTTGGAATAATCAAGGGTCAAAACCCTACCATTTAGAAGTGATACGTGTCACCCAACACTACAGGGGCTTTAGAAGAAGGGAGATTACCAAAATGAGTTGTATGCATAAACAAGCATCATTCACACAGTGACTCTGGTTCAAAATAGAGCACTGTGTCACAGAGATCAATGCAACCAAGTCAAACTAGCAGCCTATATCCCAGAGTGGGTGAAACACTAGTGTAATACGTTGCAAAATTATTGGAATTTCCTTTCTAGCGGTTGCAATTAAAGCAGACTAAGGACAATAATCCTCCAAGTATGTTTTCTTTTCTGAAAACAGTAAGAAAGGTTAAGATGGAAACAGAATAAAAGGACTTTCTACAGTGAATCGATCCCAGATCAGCATGATTAAAAAACAGATGGAGAGAAAAACAAGAGAAAGAGAAGAGAAAATACAACAATTTATGTTGAAGAAAACCACTAGTGTACTGAGCAACATACACAGAATGGGTTGGCCACAACAAACATAATAATAATAAACAGCCAATGACGGTACTGTGAGAGTTGTGAAGAAGAAACCCCAGAAACAACAGTCACGAAGGTGTTACAATCCACCATTCAAAGAACACTTCCTCAGCAGCAATTCAAGGGCCATACCACAATATGCAAACCTCTCATCAGCACTCAGAATCAGAAAGCCAGGTTTCAATTAGCAAAAAGTGCAGAGATGAACAGTTTTATGAACCATGAGACCAAGATAAACTTCTACTAAGGTGATGGAAAGGCCAAAGTGTGGAAGAAGAAATGATCTGCCCATGATCCAAACCATACACAAGGCAGTATCGCCATGGCTTGGGCTAGCATTTCTGCTTCTGAAACAGGCTCACCGATCTTTACTGATGATACCACGATGTACATGTGAACATATTGTACCACTTTAATAGTTCAACACATTGGTGCAAGTAAACACTTCATTGTTTTCTACAGGACAGACAAAACAGGGATGACAGAGAATACCAGGAAGACTAAACAGTCAAGTCACTGCACCATGTGTCCCTGCAGGCCAGGTGCAGGCATGTTAAAGTCTGGGTCAAAGGTCAAAGGTCTTACCTGAGCAGATAGATGATGGTAGCCACATGCACAAAGCTCACCTGCAAGAAAAATGTGTAAACAGTAGGTTTAATATGAATAAGTCCAACTATTTGTTGTACTGTAGTTACTATGTGAAATGGTTTATATCTAATTAAAATAAATCTTAGAATAGATATAAAAAATAAACCACCGTGGTGGGACAGGTGGCACACTGGCCTGTCCGATGGTCTGTGTCCACCTTACCATAACTGAGGACTGCCAACAGGATTCTCCATTCCCAGACTGTGCGCTCCATCTCGACAGGCTGTGCTGGTGAGTTTAGATTTGCCAGTTCTGCCTACAACAGGTCAGACGCCAAGTCCGGCGTTTTCATTAGTGGATTCAGTCAGGTGCTGGAGGTTCCTCAAAGACGACACAGCAACACTCAGCCATGTTCCTCACGGCACCTCTGTGAATGAGAAAGTATGAATTAAACTTAAAAAAACAAAACACAGGAAACAGTAATCAAGTAGGGAGTGCTCACGGTATGTCAGTGGCCATTTAGGGAATAACCACAATAGTGCTGAATCTGGTGGTTTTATCTAGTGCAAAGTTAACAATTTAACAATATAATCAGAGAGCACAATGTGCCTTTCAGCACTGTACTGTGAGAAATATCAGCAGAGCACGGCTCGATCGCACACGTGTCACCATCTAGAGGAGAAAACACACTCTTACACACAGCTAATGTACTGTATGTAAGCAAGCCACTTTCCCAGCTAAGAGTGGAGCTGAAAGAGGTGGTAAACTTCATTAAATCGGTGAGGTTTGTTCAGTAAGCTATACATTAAACTAGAAAGGTGTCGTTTTGATTTGGTTTTCTTGAAACAGAACAGTCAACGTTCAGTCTTATTATTTTATTTTTTATTTTATTATTTTCAGCTGTGTCTGTGGGCATGACCTTGTGGTGTGGTGCATTGTGGGATATCAGGAAGTGCACAATGCGGGTTGTTTACATGTTGTTTGTGTGATTTGTGTGTTGGTTTGTGAACTGAATTCAAACATCTCAACAAACAAAGACAGCAGCTATTTGGTGCTGAGCCTCTGCAGCACTCATACTTCTCTGGGTGGACCCAGCTACACAGAGAACCCCGGACTGCGGCAGGAGAACCGTGCTCAGACCCACAGAACCCTAAAGGAACCTGAAGCGGCCCCCGGGCACTGTCGGTCCTGTGTCGCCACCTAGTGGCGAAACCCCGGAAGTGCTCCAGCAGGAGGAGAGGGGTGGAGTCCGACAAAATGCGAGGAAGCAAATTCAAACGCTCTTCCTGGAAATAGAGGAGAACCCGCCACAACTTCACCACATGACATGTCAGAAGGGAAATGCGACACAGCAGCGAGCGAGGTGTGCTGCCAAAAAGTGGCTCTCCAGCCAGAAAGGGGTTACGCGGGAGCGCGCGCAGCCAGTTAAAGACGTATCCCCCCAGTTCGTCTGCGACTCCAGCTGATTATTTAGTGTTCATTTAGTATTATTTCAGTGTCAAACTGTCGGAAAGTGCAAACACGGTACACCACATGTGTTCCTGTGATTATAATAATGTTAATGTCTCTGCAAAACTTTGAGGACATTTTGACCACATCACGGTGATAACAGTCTTAAGAGGCCGATGTCATGTATGTGTATGTGTATTTACACATATATTGGACTCTTTATTTTCTGCCTGTGTGCCTGAAACTACTGTGCTGCTGTGGACTTCATATAAAATAAGACCACTCGGAGTCTTTGCAGCATTTTACGTGAACGCGGCTTCTTTTGACTGTGGCTCTTTAATCAAAATGTCACATTTCACACAGTTTTCCCACTTTGTGACGGTTCGATACTGAAATAAGCACTGGGCGATCCGTCTGTGCGCGCTCCCGCGGACGGCAATCACTTTCTGGCGGAGAGTCACTTTTTGGCAGGACACCCGATTTCATTCAAATAGCCGCTATTTAACCCACTCTAAGCACAAATGTGACGGTCACGCGTGGCGTGTGCGGCCCGCGGACACGAGCCGCGGCGGGCTTTGCGCCTTTCTAAACGTGGGGCTGAGTTGGAGGAGAGGCGATTGCGACATCAGTAAACTCTACCTTCCCGTAAACTCTTCGCTCCTTACCGTCAGAAAACATGACATCACTGACCTGAGTTTGAACACGAGCTGCTGCTGCTGCTGCTGGTGGTGGTGCTGGTGCTGCTGGTGGTGCTGGTGGTGGGGGCAGCTGGATGAAACTGCAGCTGGATGGAAACTTCTCGAGCTGATCCGTGCAAAGTTCCAGTCGGTGACACTGCAGCAGTCCTTACATAACATCACCTCACACTCAGGTGGCCTCGAGTGGTCGTGAAGGTGCGTCCGACCACCGCGATGATCCAGCTTGCAGCCCGGGTCTGCTGTGCTGCTGCCCGTGTCCTCGTTACAGCATGAGAGCCCCACTAGTTCAGGTTGTTTTCAATGGAGTCTCGCTGGTTCCCGTGCTACAGTGAGGCAACGCACAGCTTCACATGTCCGCACACATCACCTGCATCACCTGACCGAGTCTGCATCGTGTTTACCTTTTTCCCCTGTGCGATCCCAAAATCTGCTGGGGAGGTGCCGCGATGAAGCAGTGGACTAGTAGAGAGGATCTGCACAGGCAGCCCATCTCTGTTCCCAGCAAGGAATGACGCAGCCCACTAACAGCCCCCCCCCCCCCACACACACACACACACCCCCTCCAAAAAAAGCAAAAAAACAAAAAAAAAACAAGAAACCACAAAACGAGCAGCCCATTGAAGGTCCGTGACGGCTGGAGGTGCAGACGTCGACTCGGGGAGCTCCGTCCACGCAGGACGATCACAAAATGTGGCTGTGTTTCGCCCATGGGCAAGGCATGACGGATACACTCATCCCTGCTCCTGCATCTCTGCACAGTCATATCGCCTTACTAAAGGACTGCTCAGCTCCTCTCTCTCTGTTTTTTTTTTCTTCTTTCCTCCCCTGAAGACCATCTGCTAAAAAATCGCCAGCTTCTCTGGGATCCAGGGAAGCGAGCGTTGCATTGGGCACAGATTCCTAATCACTCCCCCCAAAAACAGCAACTACTCTCGGTTTCACTGAGCCGGAGGCTCCACGGCGATCCTTCAAGAAATTGCGCAGTTTCTATTCCATTGAAACGGAGACTGTGTCCTTCTGTCCCCGCTGAAAACCTCTTTCCCTTCCTCCTCCTCCCTCCTCTCTCTCTCCTTCTCTCTTCCCTCACGCAGGTTTATTTTCGGTGGAAGACTCTTGGACATTAACTGCCCCGCCTCCACAGTCACTGGCAAACATACTGTACAACTTGCCCAAATTCCATTATTAACTACTATTCAATGGAGAACAACTGGACCCCCCCCCCATATAACTATTGGATTGTAGAGTCAGGCTCTCAGTGGTGAGTATAGACACTGTACAAAAGGGGCCAAGAGCCACTTGAGGAATCAAAAGTTGCTGGAGATGTCTGCTAATCTTGTCAGGTCCTTGCCAAGGAACTTAAAAGTAGGACATGAGCACACTGGGAAATCAATTTAAAACACAAAGCAAACCCATCGGGGGCCAATATGGCTCCAAAACAGATTCAGTTGGTCCCCCAGGGGTATCTGAGGTGGTGTCACAGGGTGCCAACCTGCAACAGGGGCACTACAGAAAATCTTCACATGACAAAGTATGGATTTCCTCATCACACGCGTTTCTTCAGAACACAGGGATTTTAGAAGCGGCTGTATGTGAGTGGAGAAACAGATGGAGGGAGCTGGTTTCCAGTACCCTCAAGAAATGAATTTCTCAGTGGACCGAGCCCTCGAGAACCTTGGCTTCACTAATAAGATATGTGGTGTTTGAACACAGAAGCAGCACCTCTTACATAATAGTTGAACATGAACATTTATATCACAGCATGGCAGTGGAAAAAAAAAGAAGATGGGGCAAGAGTATAGAAATCCAGTGAATGATGACTACACAACATACGTGAGGAAATCCATACATGTGTTTTCATACCACGTTTACATTCTAGTTCATATGAGACAAAGCTTTTACCTATAAAAACACCTCCCTGTTCTGATATCTTTGTTACAATAAGCCGATCTGAATTTGAATTCCATGTGTTGCTATGAGCGCGCCCCTCCATCTCCCACCCAACTAGAGACCACCAGTGTACACACAGACACACAGACACACACACACACACACACACAGACCTGGGTCTGATAAAGAGGCTCTTAAACCCTGAGGAAGTCTGTGTTCGGTCTTTCAGGGGGACAATCCCTAAGTCTGAATACAACCTTGAACACAGGTCCCCCCCCCTCTGGTTCCCCTCTCTCATTACTGGACCATTCTTCCCCCCCGGCTCACTTTCTCCAGGGTCCTTCTCTTGTTTTTCTCTCCCTCCCTTTTCAGGAGTTTGGGCTGAGTCTTTTCCAGTGGGGAAATCCGGGCCTTCTCTTTCACAACTCTGAGCGACTCCAAACGTCTTGTCTGTGAAGCTTCATTTGAATTCATTTGTTTGAATAGGTTCATTTCTCCTTCAGTTGCTCCCTCTTTCTGCCCTCTTTTTCAGCTCGGGGGAAAGGCGTATTAGCATAAAAATATCCTTTACCTCACCTTGATTAATTGCGTTGTTTGCATATGTGCCTCCGTGTGTGTTCTTGCTGTGTGAAAGTATCCATGTACCTGAGAGAACCAAGCACAACATGTCCTCTTTTTTTTACAAAATTAAAATATTCTTTGTTTTTAACGAGGTTTAACAACGAGTAATTAAAATAAAGCTCATCTGTTTTTCCCAGACTGTATGTTCAGTGCATAGAACTAGGAAGTAATGTATTATGGCATGTGTAAAAACAATGCGTTCATTTCCAATGTCGATCAATGTAACTAATGTTCCACAGCCTAAGGGTGTCTTCACCAAATGTTTTGTCCATTGTGTTATGTTAAAACTAAATTCAATGCCAATTCATCACGGATTACCACAAATTCAGTATGTATACATGACCAGCCCAATTCATCCAGATGTTAGAAAGATGAATGGTTCTAGTAAAATATACTATTTTATAGTACAAGACATATTACCTTTGTGTGTGTGGACATAGGTGAGTAGGTGTGTTAAAAAAGGGTCAGCAAGACTGATTCAGGTTTGTGAAGATGAGCGAATAATCAGTCAGCTGACAGCAGAGAAGATGGAAGAAGAGAAAAGAGAGGAGTCCAGAGGCCTTAAATAATAACTCAGTCCAGTTACTGGTAAACCTCAGATGTAAAATCCGGCTTTATTGACTATAAATGTTAGAGAGGTACCATACCATAGTCCTTAAATTAACAAATAAAAAAAATAAAGTAACAAACAGCTAAAACATAAACATCAGTAGGAACAAAGTGTCAGAATGTGTGAGTGTGTGTGATTGAAGGCCTTCAGTTGTCCAGGCTCAGAAGAAGAGCAGTCCCTCTCTTGATCCAGTGGTCTGGAGTCACAGCTCCAGATTTGAGTTCTACACCGACTACAAAAGACGCTCGGTCTCCCTTGCCGGAACGCACCGGGAAGTAGTAACACGGACACAGGTACATACCTACACACACAGAAGAATCAAAAAGAATATAAGAAAATCAGAAAGTGTACAGAACAAGGAGAATACATTTGTACAGTGAAGAGGGGACAGGAAGGGAATTCCTGAAAGAAACTCTCCGACAACCTACTTTTGGCCATCTTCTTGCGGTTTTCCACAGGTCTGAAGTGGATGGTGGGGATGGGACAGACCATTTGCATGGGTTCAGCTTCTATCAGGCAGGAGTTCTTCTTGTCCCAACCAGCCCCCTCCAGGTACAGACCTCGGACAAATACTCCATCCTTGAGGAAGGAGAGGTACAGAGTGCAAATGATGAACAGAGCAACATGGAAAGAAAAAGGGGCAGTGAGGTCAAGGTAGGGCAAGAGACATAAACACTTATTAGTGATACACCGCTTTGAATAAGTGTTTCTAATAGCTTTGGTGATTAAGTAATGAACTGCAGAGGAAAAAAGGAGGGAGAAGATAGGGACAGGGCAAAGAGGAGGACAGAAAAAACAAGTGCCATAAGAAAGGGGAAATGAAAAACAGGAGTGGCACAGAATGGGGAATGGGAGGCCATAAGAAAGGAAGGAGAGAGTAAGGAAATAGAAGGAACATAACCTTTTAGGAGGAAAAGATAGCTAGAGGGATAAGAGGGAAGGATGAAAGAGCATGGCAGAGAAGGAGAGAATCAAGAAAAGAAATACAGACGTGTGAAAAAAGATTTCACCCCCTCCTGACTTCTTCTCTTTTACGTACATCTCATCGCAAACGGTGGCAAATGTTCAACCCAAATCTAACATAAAGCAAAGGCAACATGAAGTAACAGGTTTAAAACAGGTTTCAAATAATAATACCAACTATGCCTTTGGAAAAAAGTACTTAAGTATTTACCCCCTTAGTTACTACATGTACAGATGTGGACAAAATTGTTGGTATCCTTCTGTTAAAGAAAGAAAAACCCACAAAAGTCACTAAAAATGCTTGAAACTCACAAAAATAAAAGTAAAAATAAATAAAGACTTAAAATAACTAAAATCAGACATAGCGTTTTGAGCTTGGAGTGGTCTGTTAGTTGAGCTAGTTCAAATAGTGATGACTTCACATTGGTGATTAGCTACAGGACAGCCTTTATGTCTTTGGTTCACTTCGTTTTATGTTAGATTTTGTTTGATAAACACAGTTTACAGTTTCATATGAGATGCAAATAAAAAGAGATCTGGAGGAGGTGACATTTTTTCACAGCACTGTACAAGTTTTGACAGAAAATAATAGATTTAGAGCTTAAACAGTAGCACAAAAGACAAGAGGAGCTGAAAGTGTGCTTCGGTTTCACAGTACCATAGCGAGCTAAAATGAAGTACAAGGAGGCAGAGAAAGATATTCTGGAGAGGGAGTGACAATAACAAAGAATTGGAACTGTCAAAATGTGAACTGCAAAAGTGTGAAAGAAGACTGTGGAAGGAGGCACAAATGGTGCTGCTACGTTTTACAGGACGAATCCAGTGTTTGAGAAGAAGTGAAAAATATGATGGAAACTGGTGATAACATCTAAGAGGTAATGGTGGTGGTGATGGCAGATTTGTGGGGCTCTTCATGGAAATGAAAATGTGTGTGAACCAGTCACCTTGGGGGGGTAAAGAAGGTTGCTGTCATCTACAGTGGACACTATGAACTCCCAGGACAGCGTATCCACTGAGATCTACAAGAACAGTTTCACACAATGTTAACTCTAGGCTGGACAACACTGATACTATTCAAAAGTCCATCAAGGATGTTTCCATTCACTGCATTTTTAAAAATTAAACAACATAAATTAAAGTGAGAACAATTGACTTACAGGTCTAGAATGACATAGCAAGCTGGGTTTGGCTTATAAATCCTTTCAAAAAGCTACTGAATAAAATTCAAAAACATACAGTCACTGTATGAACACTCACGTTGTGCTGTCGAGCAGAGGACTGCAGCACCGCGGTGAGGAAGCCGTTGGGAAAGGTGAAGCCAGAGAGCCAGAACAAGATGGGGGGCTGGGCCGTCTCTGCCCAGCGTGCAAACTGATCAACTCGCTGGCAAAGATCCCTGGTCCACGCTGCCAGTGGCTTTAGTGAGGGGTACGCCTTGTAGACAGAGAGAGTGGCAGAGAGAGAAAGAGAAGGAGGGGGGGGCATGGCAAATCTACTGTAATTTCATGCTTCCAGCTGTTGGCACATAATGAGGAGGAAGTTCAGTAGCAGTAGAAGTTCAGTGCCATGTAACTCACATAACACACAAAAGGATGCAGGAGTGATGAGGGAGAACTCTCATGTAAACACAAATCTACTACTTCCTTCGACTGATGTGATATTTCTTAGGAACAAACATTCTATGGAGAGAACTACATGCGATCCATAGACATTTACAAATAATTTACCACAGTGTAATCATGACTCTAACAATTAGTGGTAATGCAGAAAAATAAAAAGATATGACAATAAATATGTCAGTGTGGAGAGCAGGTTGTTGTCAAATCAGTGTTATATTTTTTTCTATTTAACTTTGTATTGATAAACTGTGATAAATAAAGTTTATGTGTGTTATATTTTATTTTCCGTACCTTGGTTTTATCACATCTTGCTGGCTATCACCAGAGTCTTGCCATTTGAAAAAAGGGAACAGACCTTAAACTGTAAGACTGAGCTTTTATAAACCAATTAAAAGAACAACTCAGCTTATGTCATTGCCATTTAAGCACTTTTGCTCTGGCACACTGAAGATGTTACTGTTAACTTTCTTCAGGTCATTTTGACCTGGTATCTATCTTTCTGTCTGAACTTTTGACCCTCTCTGAGCTAGTCCATGGGAGGTGATTAAGCACAGTTATAAAGGTTTAGGTGAGTACACCTTTGCTGTTTGGGTCTCATGTCTTGTCTGTGCACAGACAGGATCTGGCAGACAGAGTGTTTTATTTTCTTTTTATTACTTTTTACATTTACCTTTTTTGTGACACCTTCCTCAATTTTATGTCTAATTTTCTGTACATATATTAGACTTTTGGTTGTTTCCATAATCTGTTTAACCCCTTTAAATAGGTAAAATTTAAACTGATGCACAGCCTGAGCTAAGAGAGTCATCGACATAAAATTTTAACACGAAGAAAGACTGACACATAAGAACACATTTAAAGCCTATGTAACTGAAATCCATGCACATATGCTGTAAAAGCCCTAAGCAAAAACACAAAACTTACTTACATGAAAACACACACACTCTTGTGAAGAAAGCAGACAAAATGGAGAGAGACGGAGGGGCAGGCAGGCCAAAATTAAAACCATGAGAACTAATGACAGGCTGCCATGCCAAGGAGGGGTGGAGAAGAGAGGGATGCAGTGATGGAGGGATAAAATGAGAAGGACAGGGAGTCTGTGAGGGGCTGTTGTTGCTGCTTGGACAACATGAGATCAGATTAGACACAGAGAGATAGAGAGAAAAAAAGAGAGCAGAATGGAGAGAACAGTACATGGGAGCTCTATACAAGGCAGAAAAAGGAGAGCAACACAGACAGCGGGTAAACCAAGGTACACAGAAGAGAAACAGAACAAGATACAGCAAATGAGAAAAGAGGTGGTTAAGAGCCAGAAATAGAAAAAAAAAAAAAAGAAAGAGAATAACAGAGTTGTGTAGTTCACAAGTGGTCAGTGGAATAAAGAAGCTCAACTGGAGGCAGCAGCCCTAATAGCTGTCCAATACTCCTATAAAAGGAAAGAGATACACACACAGACACACACACACACACAGATGCACCTTTAGTACATCCAGCAGTAATAAGCCGCTGGCTACAGCACAATGAGCTCAGGATCTTTTTAGGAAAGTAGATCAGGCCTTGGATGGTTTACTTTGCTTAATACACTAAGATTAATCCACAGATGCTGGTTTTGTTCGGCCAACACGGGCCAAGGTATGCTCCAACAGTCACTCATGAGTGCATATGTACACAAATACACACACAATTATACACACGCATCTGCATACGTGCTTTCATGCGCAGCTTATAATGAGAACTCTTGAAGATAAACATGAAATGCCCCAAATGACCTCTGGACACACACACACACACATTCCACTGACTCATATACTACACACACACACTCTCACACACACAGAATCTTTTCTAGCCTCTTGACCCAGGCTGACAGCACCCTGTGTTCTCTGCCCACCGTAAAGAGGGGTCCAGTGATAATGAAGCCAGAATGGAGTGTTCAGACTGAATTACAGCTGGAATACTGCCAGAGATCCAACGCTGTGAGTGTGTGTAAGTCTGGGCATGTGTGCTTGTGTCTGTGGTTGGACAGAGGAGAACAATAAGTGTGTGTCCACGCAGTCTGTGCAGCCAGGCAGAGTGATGGATAAATACACCTTTAATAACAGACCAGTGAGTCACTACAGACAGGCCTGCAGCTGTTTGACTGGCTGAAGTTAGCAGAATAGTGTCAGATCACAAATGAGATTACAGATCATTGCACAAGAGTCCAGGTTGGAAATCTGAATGGTTACTATTAAATGGAATCATAGACTCCTGTTGTTCTAGTTATAGACAGAAGGCCTTTACTGCAGATGAAATCGGAACAACCACTGGAAAAATAAACAAAGCTGTCGGTAATGAAACATTGTCTGTGACCTTCACATTGTCAATACTTAACCATACAATTAAGTTAAGTAAAACCAGTAACAGCTATTTTTAGCTTAAATGTTGTCATACTTTGCTACTATTTTTAAAATCATTCTTTTTAGAACCAGCATAGTCTTGGTATTTAAGACTCTGTACTTCTCTGAAGAGAGGTTGTCCTAATCTTATTGATCCTAGCAGCTACCCTTCATTCTAAATTGTGTCTGCACACTTTATTAAGGTAAAATGTAGTCTTATTTCTCTCCTCAGAATTCTTCACCTTTCGAACCAAATATGTGAGTATTTATAGCAGTATGAGAATGTGCATCACCCACAGAGTGTGAACATCATCTACTGCATATTGTTAAAGCCATAACTAAGAAGGACTCCAGCAGGAGAGAAGGTAATCAAGGTAATGCAATGAAGCATATTTGTGTTAATATATTGTACGCAACATTAAAAGAGCATGTGAAGGGGAATTTCCAAGTGCATGCGTTGTTATGTGTGTGTGTCTGGCACCTTCTCCCACAAGGGTGGTACCCGGGCGTCATAGATGCAGTTGAAGGTCTCCTCCAGATTGGATGACATCACCACTAAGCCTTTGATCCCTTTCTCCAGCTCCACCAGGGACGAACTAACACACAAAATAAAATATGACAAATAGGAAACACTGTTACAGCAACAAATTTCTCCTTTCACCTCACTTTTATTGTAGATGTTCAGTAGTAGTCTCAGTTTTCTAGCGTACATACAGCGGACGTCAGGACATTTGTATAAAGTAAAATCTTCTCAACTAGCTGTTGTTGCACCGCTTGTTGCTAATTTGTATTTTTGATGCTAGTGCCTCTTTGTGTCGCAGGTTTTCTTTTGGAAATCCCAAAGGAAAATCCCTTCCCTTTGTATGGTTTAAAAACATTGGTTTAAAAATCCCAATCTGACAACCCTATTAGCACAGAAAACAGTATTTGTAATTTAGCTCGGTTTAACCAGACTGTTTTGAGTCATTGTTAAACCTTGTTATATATGAATTGACACCTTTTAATTTTCCCAGGAAACGGATAACAACAACTAATTTTAGGTTCCTACCCAATACTGATACACCAAAATGGTATACACTGTACATGCAGTCCACATTTTTTACTTTTTTCCTGCTCTGTCTCTATGTTCACTATTTAGACTGGTATACACACTTGAGAAAGAGCTACTTCGTGTAAGAAATTATTCAATGATGAATAATTGCAAATGTTTTGATTCATATTTTCTGAAGAAAAAAATTAAGAAATTTAGCTTATAAACCATGCCCAATGGGTCTGGTTCCACTTGACTCTGTGTTCCTCCCTGTATTCTACATTATTATTAATTTTCTTTACTTTTATTTATGTTATCTATGTTGCAGGTATCCTCTGCCCTGGAGCTATATATCTCCAGAGTGTAGTTGCTGGCCCTACCAACCTGCCCAGTGTTTTTGCTGCTTGTTGTTGTTGTCTTTTGTTGCCTGCTGTTCTTTTCGCTCTCCTCTTTCCACTCACCCCAACTGGGTACGAATAAAATTTAATTGAATTGAATTAATTGCCCTTCAGTCATAAAACACTGTAGAAATCTCTTTCTTTGTACCATTCCTATTTGACTACAAATGACTGATTGCAACATATAAAGTTCATACATGATGGTGTCCAGCAGAGAGTTATATCTGTGGATTTCTTGTAGTAGGACCACATTAAGAGGTGAAGGGTTTTCCTGGAGGAGGGACCTGGTCTGCTCGTAATCAACTAGAGCTGGAATCTTTCCGCGAACATCTGCCAACAGCTCTAATACCTGGAAGCAAAGACAGAATGCAGATGAAGAGATGTGTTAACTTAAAAAGTCATTGCTTCGAAGTACAAACCCTATTTCCAGAAATGATGAGCTTTTTCTAAAATACAATAAAACCAACATTTGTGATTTGTTTATTTACTTGACCCTTTATTTATCTGAAGAAAAGACTTACAGTGTTTTGTTTGATTGTTTTGATGTCAGACTTTAGCTACTCAACAGTCCATGGTTGCCACTGTTTGATTTTCCTCTTCATGATGAGCCATTTATTTTTAACAGAAAACAGGCAGGCATCAGTGAAGCTAAAACATCCACTGATTTCCTGGGAAAAGACTTTGCATGATAGCAGCATATGTCGGTCTAAAGTTCCACCTTTAACAACTTGCAACCCTTGCCACCTCCAGGCGATCACACATGGGTGCATTTGCACCTTTCACTTATAACAGTTTGTTCTTTTTTGGACCTTTTTAGACATGAAAAACCTAATGTCAGCTTTTTTTGAGTCAGGGATTTTGTTAGCACTTGAACTAACCTATCACACATGTTAGTTTTTTATGTATAGTAGACTCATCAACCTGTATAAACTGGAGGACTTAATATATATTACAGGTTAAGGCTATTTATAGTATTATAGCATACCATTTTAATTAAATTTTATGGTATATAAAGTTGGGTTCAGACCTGAACTGATAGCACAGGATGAAATCATAAGAGTACTGTGTCTGCAAGATTCAGTTTTGGAGTATCCAAAGGTAGTCCTTGAGGCCCGTCTTAAATTTAAAAAAAGCATAGATTCCTAGATCTGTTGCTTATTACTTGGTCTGCCACTGTTATGTAACCATAACTATGTCTAAGCACCGCTTGGAAACATCTGTCAAATATGGAAACTGCTTCATGAACAGAGATTTTTCAAGCCTAATAACTATGAATTGTTGTGAAGCACTAAAGCTTGGAACTGAAACAACAGTCACTACGCTACAGCTACGTCTAAAGCAGTGCCAAATATATCTGTGGCACATTACTGTATATGCAGTGGTTGCAGTGGTTGAAAAGAGAGATCAGCATATGTGCAAGCTGCAGAGCAAGTAAATGTCTGAGTCACACAAGCCCACCCCCAAGATAGAGGAGGACAACCAAGCTACTAGGGAGAGGGATGTGAGAAGTACATCTGCAGTTAAGATTTAAACCCTGTTTATTTTAGCCAATAGATTTTCTAATTGAGTACACTATGTGTATATCTGAAAGATACGCTGGGCTTCATGACTAAACATGAAAACATTTGGTTAATTTTAAACCACAGCTGTGAGCAGTTACAGTATGTTGAAGAAATGTGTAATAATATACTCCACATTCTATTTAAAGAACATGATACTTACTAAGTGTATCTTACATGTTTTGCCAGTTGTGTATATAAGTTGTGTGTTTTCATTCATCTTTATCTTTGCCCTCACCTTTTCTTCTCTACTAGGCCTTGCCCCCACAGCAGCGGTGCTGGTGACCTGGGGCTGCAAGGAGAGCAGGGTATCGAACAGCGTTCTGGTCTCAGCTATCTGACTAGCAATGTCAGCATTAGGGTGCTGGCCAAACACCTCAGGGTGCTCTGTTGGTGGAAGCGTGCTGATATAGTCCTTGTATGAGGACTTAGGACCATCACGAGGAATATAGTAAAAGGATAAGGGGGACAACCTGACAGAGAAAGAGGTAATAAAACACAAGTCAGTAATTTATGAACAAGCATACAACAAAGAAGAAAATCATCTGCATGCTCTGGACTTTATCAGATTAACTAAACCACACAGTTTGAATACTTGACAATATTTATGAAGATTACCACACATATAGAGATGAATGATCTCCCATCTCTATATCCTACATCAGGAATACACAATGTTGTAGCATCAAAGCTATGATGCTGTAAAACTTGTTTCATTAGCATTGCTACAAAGATGTAGCATGTGTATGTAATGGTAAATCTTTCCTTTTATAGTTACATTTCTCTCAGAGGTTATATTAATCAGAACGTCCACATGGTGGTGCTGGCACTCTATGACCTGCAGGAATCTTCAACAGTGAACTAGTGAAGTGAAGTGAAGGTCTCTGTCTCCTTAGTGAAGCTATAATCTGCCTTGTCTCAGTACATGAGGATTTACAATACATACATTTTTTAAAAATGTAATACATTTTTGCAGCATGTATTTTAATCTATAGTGCTTATACTGGTGTATTTGTATTTTATTGCAATAACATGTAGCCGATTAAATATTTTATGTGTGTATGTGTGTGTGCAATGTCAAGTCTTACTTGAAGAATGGCTGGCTGATGGCAGCATCACAGAAGTAGTCATTGATGTATGTAGTTAAAAGACGCCTGTCCCAGTCATCGGTCACATGACCTCCATAGTTGACCCCAGCTATAAGGTACTTCAGTGCATCCCAGGGAATCTCCTCATACTCCTCCAGGTACAGACTCAACAGATTCTCACTCACCTGTGGGAGCATCAAGAAGATGGTCTGATCAGAATAACGTTGAAGAGGAAAACACCAGGATATTTTAAATGGTTCTTCTACAGAGCAGAAATACTAAAAAGACAATGGTTAGAAAGACATTTAACAAAGGCAATAGGTAAGCTTCCATGCATTCAAACTAGATTATCATTACCCATTAGTGTAATTGGTATTTAATCTACGTATAAAATAGCCCTATTCCGTTCCACTTAAGCCTATGCTTACTGTATGGTGCAGATTACTGACAAAGACAATATCAGACATTCATTAATTTCACTCAATCACCGTAATTACAACCAAATCTTCATGGCATCATTCAGCAGTTTTCACCACCCACATCTTCACTTCACTGAATATTAGATTTTTTGAGCTGCTATTGCCATTAGCTGTCACTGTTTTGGTGTCAGATGAGATCCTGACCTCAAAGTCAGAATCGTTGAAGCCATACACAATGTTCCAACCCAGCTGTAGAAACTTCTTCCTTTCAAGCAGGATGCTGTGAAAAAAGCAGAGAGAGAAGAGCAACTTCCTGTAGAAGATGGGTTTTGAGCAGCGGTTGAACTGAGCTTCAGTGACCAGCTGGTATAGACGTTTCATGTTGGCTTTCACACCCTGAGGAGAACAGGAGGCAGCGTTAATATTGTAAAGGCTTTTGAAGGTAGGATGTGCATCTTATCTTACTATAAAATATATACAGACAAATAAAAGGTAATACACAGAGAACATTTGTCTAGATTTCTAGATTCTAGTCTGCAGAGCAATATAATCTGCAAATCTGTGTGTGTGAGCAGATGCACCTTTGGTGGTTCAGTGGTCATCTTGATGCCAGCCTGCAGGATTGTAATGGGAAATTCAGGGTGTGGTGAGGAGCTAAGCCACAGTCTGAAGTTTGAGTGGGGCTTCTGCACCTGGAGCTGCTCCACCAGCTTGTCCAGGTCTGGCATCCAGGACAGAGAGAGGTGGCAGTTGGCCAGGAACACCCAGTGACCTGTTAAGGAAAATGTGTTTGAGATAAAGCTGATTTACCTTATATCAGCTGTATTTGTTTGTTCGGTATGATTTCAATTGTATTGTGTGTATCCCTGTGGAAATCCAGAATGCATGTTAAATAATGCAGCATTTTGATCTATAGTTTTGCTCCTCAGTGGTTGTCAGGCAATGGCATCACAAATGTGCTGGTTCCAAATGAAAGTGATATAATTCTTTATCCCTAGCCTAAGATACCTACACAAAGCATTTAGGTGAGAAAGGACAACAGTGCGGAGCAACATTAATAATGTGAGACGAGAAGAACACAAAGAAATATGGTTGGTGTTGTACCATTTTTGACACCCTCTTCAATCATGCTCTTGGCAATGGGGGCTTGTCCCTGCCCCAGAGAAAGAGCATTGAAGTTCTTGCTCATGCCAGAGGCCTCAGCCAGTTGCAGCAGGGCTCCAGTTGGGTCCACCCCAGGAGACAGAACAAAGATCAGTGGAGTCCTGCAGGTGGATTCCTCCACAACCTAGAGAGAAATGACAGAGACAGCACAGTCAGAAAGAAGAGGGGAAGAGAAAGTGAGACTGGATAAGGCAACAAGGTTAGCAGGAATTACATAAATGAGATGTATGAAACACTTGTTTTATTCAAATTCAAAGTGTCAAAGCTAATACGCAACACAGAAGGCTGGACTATTGTAATTCATTATTAATAGGATGTCCCAATAACTCATTAAAGAGCCTCCAGTTAATCCAAAATGCTGCAGCCAGAGTTCTGACTGGAATTAGCAAGAGAGATCATATTTCTCCAACGTTAGCTTCTCTCCATTGGCTCCCTGTTAAATCCAGAATTGAATTTAAAATTCTTCTCCTAACTTATAAATCCCTTAATAATCAGGCTCCATCTTATCTTAAAGACCTCATAGTTCCTTATCTTCCAAGCAGAACTCTCCGTTCTCAGACTGCAGGTTTACTTGTGGTTCCTAGAGTTTCCAAATGTAGAATGGGAGGCAGAGCCTTTAGCTACCAAGCCCCTCTCCTGTGGAACCAGCTCCCAGTTCAGGTTCGGGAGGCAGACACCGTCTCTACATTTAAGACTAGACTTAAAACTTTCCTTTTTATAAAGCTTATAGTTAGAGATGGATCAGGTGACTCTGAACCATCTCTTAGTTATGCTGATATAGGTTATTCTGCTGGGGGACCTCTACTGATAAACTGAGCTCCTCTCCTCTCTCCTTTCTCCTGTATCAATGCAAATGCCACCATTGCATGTCATTAACTTTGTGTCTTCTCTCTCTTTTAGTTGTGTTTCCTCCTCTCTGTCTCCCTCTCTCTGTACTTTTCTGCAGGTATCCTCGGCCTGGAGCTGTACATCTCCAGAATCCAGTTCATCTGCCCAATGTTCTTGATGCTTGTTGTTGTCTTTATTGCCTGCTGTTCTTTTCTCTCTTCTCTTTACACTCACCCCAACCGGTCGAGGCAGATGGCCGCCCACTATGAGCCTGGTTCTGCTGGAGGTTTCTTCCTCTAAAGGGAGTTTTTCCTCTCCACTGTTGCCTAAAGCTTGCTCAAATGGGATTGTTGGGTTTTCTCTATACTTTTTTGTATAAATATTTTCTGTAAGGTCTTAAACCTTACACTGTAAAGTGCCTTGAGATAACTTCTGTTGTAAATTGGCGCTATACAAATAAAATTGAATTGAATTGAATTGAATTGAATTGAAGAAGCAACAGGAATTAAATGGATAAAAGATGACACTCACAGCCTTCATATCGAGAACAGGTGGCTCCACAAAGCAAGAGCCGAGGTTGTTAACTATGAAGGAAGTGACACAGAAGGAAACGCGGTCCTGACGCAGAGAGCGCACTATCAACATCTTCTGTAGCTCATTACAGTTGTTTTCCCAATCACCTATAAAAAAAGAGGAAGGAGACACAGTGGTGAATAACAAGATGTGAAATAAGAGAGATTAGTAAATCATTTTCATACTAAGCCAAATCTTGTCTTACTAATGAAATGAACCACAGGAAATATGCAGAAACACACACAGACAAACATACACACTCTTGTGCTCCCTTCACTGAATTAACAATTAATAGATCAGCTGTCAGAAAAAGCAGTGGGGTATAACATGCTGTGCTGTATTTAAACGCAGCAAAGACTGTCGTCTTAATCAAAAAGACACAGTGCTTAAAGGTACTAGTGTCATACTTCAGCTAAAAGTGATAATGTGTCACTGCTGAACATCACAAACAAGCTCCCTTTCTCAACACCAACACACCCATCATCTCAGTAGAACACTTCATTATTCCTGGCAGGAAGACTTTTTATTCAGTAACAAAGTGCCTTCACTAACACATGCAGACCTGGTAGTGTGGCACGCTCTGGCTCGGCGCTGGTGAACCAAAGGTGCCAGTCTCGAGGGTACTGTTCAAAGGAGGCCATGATGCCATGGAAGTTTGGCAGCTTGTCCAGCTCTGTGATGTTGTCCCAGCTAGAGTCTACCAGCCAACTCGAACAGGGGTTGTCCATCTGGTCCTCTTTATCAAGTACCTAAAAACACACCATCTATCAATCAGTATGCAAACTAACTTTCCATCAAAGTATCAAATCAATTTTAATATTAGGAAATTCATTGTTGAAGAAAAGTAGTTATTAAAAACCACAATAATCTTGGAATAACACATTTTAAATGTAAAGGCTTTCAATCCTTTAAAAATAAAATGTTTGCCCAGTTATATTATGTTAAACCTGATAAAGCAAAAACAAGATGTTTGTGTGTGTCCTGCATTTTCTTACAAGCCCTCCTCGGAGGAAGAAGCTGTACTCATCCATGTTGAGTTTGCCAGCCACTTCCAGGATTTTAGCACACATCTGAAAACTAAACAGCAGCTTGTGTACCTCAAACAGGCCACGACATGTGTACCTGCAAAGGGAAACACACTGAGTTAGCAAGAGTAACTACATAGACAGCGTTTGTTTCTCACTCTCAAGTAAAAAGTTATGACTATAAATTAATGTTTTTAATTTAAGACACAGTTGCAACACATTTCTCAGTTCACAGTCACTTTTAGACCTTACATTTTAAATCTCAGTATAACACTGTACATAACTTAACATAACAGTTGTTTTGCACCTGCTACAAACAGTTAACAATGACATGCTCTCTCTTGATAAAAGCCTAAAGTGTGCACTGAAAATTAGGTAAAGAAAATAAAATCAAAATATAATTTGATATCAAAAACACATGAATTAAATTGTATGCTGAAAACATGAATACGTATGAATCTAAAGATATTAGCTGACAAATGATGTTGAGGAATTCACATAAGACAGAATCTTGTCTAATTATTATTATTTTTTTAACTGTGGTTAAATATTCTAATAAACAACTCAGATCCCTCAGGGGCACCAAAGGATGAAAAGGGTCTTTCTTGATGCACCTCTGCTTACCTATATACTGCATAGGTGTGGTAGTCATTGAGGTTGGTAATCCTTTCCTCCAGCTTTTGGCTGCGCTTACTCTTCTCAATGCTGAGATTGAACAAGTTAATGTAGGCATCCAGTGAAAACTGATACATGGGGTCAATGCGACCCATGTCGTTTAGGATGAAAAAGAGAATAGAGGCTCGCTGGGCACACGGGCGGTAGGCCTGTTGAGAGAAGGCAAATTTATTATTATTAACATTATACACATACACATGCACAAATTGAGGGTAGTATATAAAAATTAAGGCTGCAATTTGTCACATGATCCCAGCAACAAGAAGCAAATCTCCATCGGCCATATCGTTTGATCCATACGCCTGACCTCTCTAGCAGAGTCGATTTTCCTCTCGGTCTGTTCACTGCTCTCCAGCTGCTCTGAAACCTTAGTGGCTGTCTCTTTGGATGTTTGCAGAGTGTTCACCAGTTGCACATCATCCAGCAGTGATCCAGTCGCTTCATTCAGCAGCCTGTAGAGTAAACACAACATACAATATCTTTACATATAGATCCAACAAAATACTGCCACTGCCTTATAGTATAAAGTATAAAACAGCAAGTTTTAGAAATAATAATTCTTGAAGTAGTCAATAATAATAAATATAATGTGTTTTGGAAAATACCTTAGCCAGTGGTTTAAAGTTTAAAGTTGCATATGTGATATTAAACATTGTTATTTTACCAAACATGATGTACTTTTGTAGCTACCTCTCTAGCTACTCTAGCTACCTAGTACCTATTCATATTGGAATGGCTCGGTACACTGCTTTGAGTTAGACTTAAAGGAAGTTGAAAATAATTAAAATACCAATTTATTATTTTAGGAGGAAATAAATTATAAGTGAACAGTGTCGAATACAATCAGCTAAACAACCTGAGAATCTCATCCTCCAGCTCCTGCAGACTTTTCTTGCCAGAAGCAATACTGATAACCAGGGAGTCCTTCTGTTCTTCTAGTTCTGGACGCTCTTTACGAACCACAATTCCTAGTAGTTGGGCTTCCAGTCCCTGCATGCACACAAAAGCCCATACATAAACAATTTGAGGCAACATGCTTTCTCATTATTCGAAACGAAAACAAAAAGAAGACACACACACGCACGCACGAACACACACAAACAGTCAAACCTGTTCCTTGACAGCAAAGTTGACTATGGTGGTCTTTGTAGAAATCTCTGGAGTGTAGTGGGGGTTAGACAGCTTGGTGGTGATATAGAAACGGAATTCTGGATTATACTCCACCTCCTTATCACCCAACTTCAACAGCAGCCTGCCGCCTGAAAAATGCACATATAAAAGTATAAAAAGTAGCTGCAGATTTACTTAAGAAATATTCGAACCAATGAACCAATCAGATGCCACTCATTTAATATTAGGTATCTCCAAATACAGAGTCTGATCCTACATTTAAACATAAATCCTACCTAATATGACATACCATAATTTTCAGCAGCTACTTAAAATACAGGTGATTCTGGTTTAAGTTAAATGTAAAGCTTAAATTTGCGTGTCTCACCTATCCGTGTCAAGGACTTGTTGAGAACTGGGTTGAGAGAGGGATCCAACTCCTCCTGCACGTTCTGCAGCAAAACAGGACTCCCAAACTGAATGGCATTCTCCAGCACCCGCAGATAGTCTGGCATTTGAAAATCTATTACTTTCAGACCCTGCTCATGTAGAACACACACATACACACACAGGACAGAGATAGTGAGAGAAATGCAAACATTTGTTTCAACAAAAACATGTACATGTAGCTAGTCAATAAAGATCTTTGGTGCATCACAATGGTGGACAGAACATAGATAAGACACAAAACAAAACACAGCCTGTCATCTCTAAAAATGCTCACAATGAAAGTTAATTCAATCACATGAGAAATCAAATTGTCAGTGGCATTTAAAATTTGTTTCATTCATTGTCTTCCTTCATTTATTTTTAATGTACAAACTCAGTCTGAAGTCCAGCATGTAGTCATGGTTAATCTACAGTTGGAGTCTAGTCTGTGGAACAGTAGTTCTCGAAAATCTCAGAAAGCTATAGCAGGAGACATTTATAAACAAGAGTGTAGTTCTCTTCTCAGTGCTATTAGTACAATAGTACCAGCCAACTTTTTATGTATGATAATGACAATGATATTTATCTCCTGTAATGGAATAGGTTAGAGTGGTAAACTGAATCAAGATGTTTTCAGGTGGAATGAGGAGCATGAAAAACAGGATTTCTCAATAGTCAAGCACATTACCATTTTAAACATCATTTTAAAAATATGACACTTATTTTGACTTTAAGGATTCAACTTCAATGCAAAAACATTACCAATCAAAACCAATGAAGTTGCAATCTAATAATTTACAGCTTTAGTCCAATTATCCATAACTGGCACACTGTGGTTACTTAAATAGTCAGCTAAAAATTGGGGGGTAACAAATCTGAACGAAAAAAGAAAGTGAAAGGACAGAGAGACCGAAAAGCACTCACTAATAATAAGTGGAGCCTGTATTTATCAAGTGTCTCAGGAATCTCTCCTGGGTATTATGCTCAGAGTTGACTAAAAATACACCTACTTCAGAGTAGGACATACAGTAAAGGTTATTTATGAAGTTGTCTACTCTTATTTTCAGTGAGGAGTAGGGTTACTTGTAAGAAAGCATGTGATGTGACTGCAACACCCCAAAAAGTAGAGTGATGTGTGTTAGTTTTTTTCTGACAGCGAAGCTTTGTAGTTTTAGGCAGTGAAACATTGAAATGCTGTACAAGACTGTACAAATATGAACTGATTATGAATTCAATTGATTCCAAGATGCAGTTTTACATCATCCACTGAAAATCCTGCTAAATAATTCTTCCTGGATGTCTTACGCATGTTGTTTAACTTGTTTTTTTTTTTAACATAATACTGGATAAACATTAATACAAATATTTATGTTAATGTAGTAAATTACCCCATAATGTATCTAATCTTATCTGTAGCTGCTGTTGAAAAAGCATTGCATTTACAACTAAATGTACAGAAATGTATGACATTATCAACTGTCTTAAAAGTCAGTGCTGCCTATGGAGGGACACTCAGATACCAACTATTGCTCTAGAAATCTCTCAAATAGTAAAAACTTACACTTTCCATCTCCATATTCTTGATCCACTTCAGAGCTTGGCCTTGAGGATCCACCATCAGTGGCCATCTTAAAAGAGGCAAAAACATTTTCATTAAAGTAAACTTTCATTAAAGTAAAATCTCACAAAAACAAGTCCAAAAGCATTCATATTGTGGGATTACAGCTATTCATTGTTGCTAGAACCCTCTATTGACAATTTGACTACATGTACTGACCGGTTTCCACGAGTGACGATAACACCATTCTCAGTAGAGAATGCATCAGAAGGCAGGCCCTGAATGTTCCACTCCCTTACTGCAGTAGGTTTGGACAGAAAAATTGCAAAACTGAACCCTGGTGTGCATGGGATCTGTAAGTCCCTTACCTGGGTACAGGGCAAACAGGAAAAAAGAAAAAGACAAAGAAGAAAGAGAAAAAATGGGTGGGGTTTGTTACAACCAGAAGTTGATTCAGTTTAAAAAGTTAAAGTTTAAAAGATCATAATTAGCTAGTAACGGTACAGGAGGTAAAAGTACAGGTCAAGCCCTTTACTAAATCAAGATATACTGTAGAAGTGTTATGTGGGTGTCTGTCTCACCTCCTTCATCCAAACTGCAAGCAGCTCATCTCTATAGTTGGAAAGGAAAGGCCCCATGTAGGACAGGAAGGATGCAGCTAGCAAACAGTCTCCTACAAGGTATCCCATGTTCTCTTCAAGACCCTGAACATACATACATACATATATACAACATACAGACGTGGACAAAATTGTTGGTACCCTTACATTAAAGAAAGAAAAACCCATAAAGTTCACTGAAATAAACTTGGAAGTAATAAATAAAAGAAAACAAATCAAAAATGTACTCATGAAAGTGAGTTGTGGCTCTATAGAATTAAAAAAACAAACAAACGAATGAAACTGGCCTGAACAAAAATGATGGTACACTTAGAAGAGATTAAAAACAATGTGAGCATAGGGACACGAGAAAGGCGTATTATTTTTAGTATGTGTGTGCGCGAGTATTTGGCCTACAGCGACTCTCTCCTCCCAGCGGATCCTCTCTCCAGCAAGTCCCGTCACCAGTTTGTCCGCTCGGTCCAGTTTCACCTCCATCTCGTCTGATTTCTTCCTCAAACTCTCTTTCATGGCCAGCTTCTCAGCATGCTGCTTTTTCAGCTCATCTAGCTTCTCTGCCACCTGCTCACACACAAATACATGAACAAAAATGATATCGATTATATTGATCATGTGTACATTTGACAAAATACTTCAGTTAAATGTATATAGAAACTTGACATAACATAAGCTAGTGTCTAAACATCAACCAGGCTGGCTGCTACAAATACCGGCCTTCTTACCTCTCGTAATTTGTTCTGGGCCTCAGCCAGTGCAGCTTGTTTCTCTGTTAGCTGGGCCATAGCAGTGTTCAGTTGGGCTCGCTTTGGCTCCACCACTCTGTAGATACGTCCATAAACCTGAAGGAACAGTGTACATGTCCATAGATTTAGTGTTTTTTCCTGCTTGATTGCTCTTTTGCTGTGCTTTTTTGGGTACCTGATTTCTACTGCTGAGATGTAGTAATGCATGTGCAAATTTGACTATTACTAGTACTAGTACATGCACTTCTGGGTTTACAGTGACATGTCTGTGATATTGTGTGTGTGTGCTTCTGTGATCTTGAAACTTCCTTACCTCCATGGCTCTGACCCACATGCAGAGGGACTTGGCAGCCAGTGACACTTTGCCAATAATCTCTGGATGGAAATCTGCTTGTTTGCAGTACTGACCAATCTTCTTCAACACTCGGTCTGATATATTGTCCTTGTCAAAGTTGACTAATGTTTTGATAAAGTTGGCCTCACCTGTTAAAAACATTTCAAGGTTACATAGGTCTGAAGAAATCTTGCCCAGTTTCTCTGGGTGCAGAGAAACTGGGATGAAACAATGAAATAAAGTGTGCCAAAAACGATCAACTGACTGCTTAGAATAGACATGTACTGCAGTTACCTGTGTGACAAGTTATATTCAAGACCTGTTACTACAGTTTGTAAAACTCAAACTTGGTTTTTGTTTTATGTATTCTATTTGGCAGTATGTTTCAAATGTTTCGTGGAGGATTGCAGATCATAAAATGAAGACTATTCTATAAATCTAGAACCCAGTCTGTAAAAAGAGATGAGATTCACCACGAGAGGAGAGTAAATTTTGTCTACAGCAAAATTGGAAGTGAATGTCTAATCCATCTGCAGCGTTTGTTCTCTCACCCAGCTGTCTCTTGGCCTCTGCCCATGTAGGCTCTTTGCCCTGAAGGGTCATGACAGCCTGCATTACTGTCTCCACCAGTGCTGGGGGACGGCCATATGACTTAATCTCTGTCATGTCTTTCTTATTCAGAGACTCCAGAGCCTAAGTGGAAAAAAAAGGGAGAATTTAAGAATGTATAAATGTCCTCCTGAAATGAAATTCAAATTTACACAGACACTCAAATAACAACATGCTAACATAACACCCATGAATCAAATGAGAAAATTAATTAACCTTACATAATAGTAAACACAGTGACCACATTCATTTACAATCAACATAGAAAATGGCTGCATTAATAAAGCCAACAAGACAGAGATCTACCTTCATGGCCTCTTCCAAGGCTGGCAGGGCCTCATCCAGGTCTCTCTGTGCATTGTCAGCCATGGCTTTACACTGCAACTCTTCAGCCCCAATTTTCTCACTGTTAGCACTCACCGCCTGAACACAAACATAAGTCAATGTGTTACCCACTATTATCTGCCTACTTCCTATTAGCCAACTAACACACTCATATTAAATAATAAACCACTAATTTCACACTTTTCTGAGACAACAGGATGATAGAGTCAAATTTCTCTCAGCTATAACTCAACCTAAACTCAATCAATATAGTCCTTTGCGTGCATGTTTGTGGTAGTCACCTTCTGCTGCTTGTCAGCCTCTATCTTCTGCTGCACAATGACAGTCAGGTACTCATCACACTGCTTCTGGAACTCAGCTACCTGCTTCTTAGCCTCCTCAAGCTCTACAGACATGGCCTCCACCTTCTCTCGTGTGTCACTGATCTTGAAAAGGCCATTTCGCAGCTTGCTCACCTGCTCCCCCAACTCACTGCGTTTCTCTGCTATGAGCCTGGATGAGAAACCATAGACACAAACGTAAACGCAATCTGATGACTGATGAGGTTCTAACAGAAACAGGTATTTAGAGAACTGATTAGTTTATTTATCCACAGAAGAGGATGGGTTTGTCAGACAGCACTCCTGCTTGTTTTCGTTTGGCTCTAAGATGATACATACACAACAACACCAGTAGAACCCACACCCAATGCATGTAAAGTCTTCATGTATAAGTACAGCTTAGTGAATTTTTACTGACAACAATCAAACACACAGGAAGCATTGAAGGGTGGTGTGAAAAGAGAGAAGAGAAGCCATAATGAACAGGCCGTAAGTTTTAATGTGCCTACTTCTTGTATCCAGACACAAGTTCCAGGTAGTTTGTGGGTGTCACATAATTATGTCTCTTCAGCTCCAACTTCATCCTTTGGGATACCTCTTCTACGGACTGGTGAGTGGTCACAAAGATACTTGCAACTTTTGTCTGGATCTGCAAATTATGTAGCATACTTAAAATTGTTGCTCTGCCATTCAAGCAATAGGTTGCAACTTGAGAAACAAAAGTATTTACAATTTATTTACTGATGTGGGGATTGACATGTGATAGGATAGGTGTACGCTCCCCTCCAAAAGTATTGGAGAACAGTAAAGTCAATTTCTTTCATTTTTGCTGTAGACTAAAAACATTTGGGTTGGACATCAAAAGATGAATATGAGGAAAAATTTCAACATTTTAGGTTTTTATTCAAGATGTTTTTGTTGGATCTGATACACAACTTAGAAGATAGCGCCTTTTGTTTGAACTCACCCACTTTTTATGTGAGCAAAATGAGGAAAATGTGACTGACAGCTGGGTTTGTTGTCCAGGTGTGTTCTATTACAATGATTATTGTATGAACAGTAAACATATGTGTATATATACAGTGGCAAGAAAAAGTATGTGAACCTTTTGGAATTTCATGGTTTTAAAATATGATCTGATCTTCATCTAAGTCAAGATACAAATACAATGTGCCTAAAGTAATAGCACAAAAAGAATTCTGATCTTTCATGTCTTTATTTAGAACAACCATAAAAACCTCACAGTGCGAGTAGAAAAACTATGTGAACTCTTTGAATAATGGAGTCAGGTGTTTGGAGGTGTGGACTAGATCTACTTCGACTGACAAAACTTTTTGAGTTTTCTCCACTCAAGAAGAATACGCTTATGTGAGCCATGTCTCGCCAAAAGGAGCTTTCAGAGGGTCTACCATCAAGAATTGTGTTACAAAGTGATGTTAAAGACTATAGAAATTCACCAGTCTACAGTTAGGCAAACTATCTAAAAATGAAGACACTGGGACTGTGGCTTCTCTAACAAGAAGTGGGCAGCCAGTATGGTGGAGGAAATATCATGATTTGGGCCTGCTTTTTTTTGGTTGTTCTCAATAAAGACATGAAAGATCAGAATTTTTCTGTTATTACTTTAGGCACACAATAAAGTTTGTGTGTGTGTGCCTCACCCCCTCCAGGGATCCCAGCTCCAGTCCATCTAAGTACCTCTCAGCTACCTCCAGCAGAGCATCTTTGGGCCAATCACAGAACCAATCAATGGTAGTACAGTTGACAAGTGCTGGGTATTGGAGGATGCGGTTCCTGTTGGTAAAAAGCTATTTATGAATTCTATTAAAATGAGCTTCATTTTACTCCCTAGTTTACAGACTTTAAACTTACTCATTCAAATTAATGTTGTTTTTGCCAATACAAACATTAAAATGGATGTGTAAATACCACTGGCTAGTAGTATCCTGTATCACACAAAAGTTATTAATAGACCTATTCTGAAAGAACCTTCTACTATACGGTATAGTAGTATATGCCCAAGACAGTTAGAATCAGTGAATTTATTTTGTTAATTGGTGAAGTGTAAGGCTTGCCAAGCTCTGGCAATGTGATATGGATCCTGCCTCACTATGAGACAGCAGCTAGTGGTTAGAGGGCCAGAAGGCCTCATCACACAGAGAACGGTGATTAGCTCTGGGTGATGCCAGCCCAATTAGCGATACTATGTGTGACCAATACCCTGTGCCACATATTGCAACCAGGCCATCAGGGCTTGAAAACATGTTTTTGTGAGAAGAAATGACAAGGAGAATGAATACCAGAAATCTGTGTGCACAGTACTGCATCTGTATGTGTGACAGCTGGTCCTCTGTGTCTCACACAGTTAATTACACCAAGTCTCAGGTCCTTGCTTCCGAATCTCCCAAGATAGTTGACCTTATTTTCTCAAGACCAAGTGTCAATTTGAAATTAACAAACTGTCTCATGGTGAGGCATGACTCAATGTCCCCAGTGTAACTTTGATGAGCTGCTGAGAAATACTGTAGGGCACTGTTGCCCTGTAGTGGACCACCAGTATGTGTAAATTGTATTTACACTACTGTGAAGGCCAGTGTTTAAAAGCCACATTTCCAGAAGGTACCATCAATACAGAGGTGTACATTGAGATTTTAGAGACAATGTTACATAAGTTGCCTTGTCTCTTAACAAGGCAACTTATGTAACATGTGGCTTCTAGGTATTTTACCTTACCATGACATTTTAATTGAGTATGTCCTCGAAATAAAGAAGTATGAGGTATATGAATTAAGCCCTAGTACAGTTTTGCATGTCACGCTGGTAGGTACAATGTAATCGTGAAAGTATCTAAAGTGACAATGTGGAGATTAATGAGGAGAAGGCAACAGCTAAGTAAGTGAAGTGAAAGTTGATGATGCAATACTGGCGGTGAGATGCAGTGAACAACAACAACAAGTCAACAATGCACATACAAAAAAGTGCAGGGCCTCTTCACCCTAAATTACATATGTAACTTTTACTGTACTAATTTACCTAAACAACTGTGTCCAAAACCAGAGCAAATAGGATTCACATACAGGGAACCTGGATATATTATGGAACACTGTGTTGTGCAGAAAACACTATCAGATTGTACCTGAAGGGCTCTCCCACTGGGCTCATGCAGAGTACTATGTGGAGGTTGTTCCTGACACGCTCTATCAGGTAACTGAACAAGGAGTCAGGAGTCTCCACGACCTTGTCCTTCCTGGCAGACTCTGACAGAGCATTGCATATCTATGGTAGAAAGAGAGAGGTAGAATACACACAGAACATCTTACTAGAACATCACATGTTGTAGTAAGGATAATACGTAAAATGCTATATTCAGAATTTGAGCAACTGAAAACAGAGTTAGCATTTAGACATTTTCACAAGTAGCAAAACGTGTTGAAATGATTAAATCAATCTTTACACACAATTCATATTCACAGCTTAAATATTGAAACACAGTATAGAGAACAGTTATACTGGCGTTTTAATGGAATCAATGCTGCCCAAGAGGTTTACACAAAAACTATATAGTTCCTGAGTTAAACTGTGCATTATTTACCTCATTACTTTAAGGTTGAAAGTGAGTTCTCATAAACCACCTGTGTTTTCCTTGGTGTAAGTATGTAAACCGACATGAAAATAGATGGGAAAAAACAAACAAACAAAGTGAGAATCACACAGACCTCAACAAACTCATCCTGCTTGTAGAGGTTAGGCACCTCTCCAGAGCTCAGGATGTTATTGATGTCCTCTAGGAACGATTTGTCTGTGATCTGAGTGTCATTGAACAAGAAGACTGTGGGCTTGTTGTCCACACCAGTCAAACGATACAGCTTCTTGATGTCTACAAGCAAGGAAAGAAAAAAGACAAATTTTAATTTACCTGATAGAAGAAGGAATGTGACAAACTAACTTCAGGTCAATTCACCAAACACTAAACTTTATCATGCTTTACATTAAGTATTAAGAACATATGGTAAACTTTCCATCATTGGTTTAACTTTCCTTGTTTTAATGTCTTTCAGAGAGTAAGGATTTAGATGCAGTTGGAATGTCATGTTAGTGTAATAGTTGTGTGTTTGACCTCACCTTCTCTAAATTCCTGTTTGCGGTACTGCTTAGTCACTTCCACCTGGAACACCTGATACTCACAGATGGAGGCAGCCATTTTGCACAAGCTCTGTCTACCAGAGCCCCCAACGCCAACTAGCAACATGTTGCCCCTAAGTTGACTGATGACACGTACTACCCGGGTTACTGTGAAAAGAAGATACAAATATTATCCATATCAGAAACTTAATCTGAAAACCTTTATTTTCCCTTGTAGTTTTTACAAATGACAGCCTTCTTACATACTGTATATTCAGATATTTTATATCAGCATATGCTGCTAAAACATTTATATTCTGCTTGTCACAAAATCTACAGTGTGCAGTTTATAACACAGTGCAATAAGTTCTAATACTGACAAACAGATTAATGGAGCTTCTGTGTGCCTGAAAAGCTCTGCACACAGACTAACAACACAAATTATCCAACAATGGATCAAACCTGATCCATGGTGTTTCTGCACTAATGCACTGCTATACATTTGCAATGGTGTGTGGTAAAGTGGCACACTGAAAGCAATGTGCAGAAAGAACAGCCTGGTACTCACAGCCTTTCTCACTTTCTGCTACAGGGAAGCTTTTAGCTACACCTCATGCTGTGTTTTTCAAAGGAGTTTCAATTGTAAATTGTAAATTGTAGAACTGGTCAACAGTGAACATAGCAAAGACACATTGAAGTGCAGCCGATGATGGCCTTTTATATTGACTGTGGCAATGGACTGAATTGACTGGACAGAAAGTGGTGAGTGGAACTAAAGGATGATGTGTCAGAGAAATAGTTTGAAATGTGTGCCCATTCAAACATGTGTAAGGGTGTGTTTGGATGTGTATGTTCTCAGACCCACTGTGTTCAATGGCATCTCGAAAAAGCACAAGGCTCATGGGCACTACACCCGGTGTCAGGTTGTAGTCTTCCAGATGGGTCTCCATAAACTTCTTGAGAACCTTTATGTCCAGTAGGTCCTCATACACTCGAGACTCACTCAGGAAATCACCTGACAAACACACACAGTGAAACAAACACCATTTGTATCTTCTTGAGTGGTTACTGACCGTTATCAATCCACATCAATCTTATCTGTGAGAATATTTTTTTACATTCTTTAAGGTGAAACTAACATAGATGCTTGTGTATGTGTGCACAACAATGAATATACCAAATATTGGCGGTTGTTTGTTAGGGCAGATGCTGTGGAATGTGAGGTCAAAAAGGGAGCCCAGTTTCTCCCCCAACAAAGTAACAAAGGCCTCCTTATCACTGTGATGTACAAGCCGGTCTGAGAAAACCCTAAAATTGACAACAAAACATAAACAACAAATATTACCCAGAGTATACACAGCAAAATCTTTTTACATTTGTATGTATTAATATTAGATAAGGGATAGTGAGTTAAAATGTTAAAATGTTAAAATGAGGCTAGAGTGATATTAAATATACTAAAATGGTAAATGGTTTGCACTTTTATAGCACTTTTCCACCTTAATGGTACTCAAAGCGCTTTTATACTGCTTCTCATTCACCCCTTTGCACACTTAAGCATACACCGATGGCAGAGCTGCCATGCAGCTGACATGACTCACCAGGGGCAACTTGGAGTTTAGTATCTTACCCAAGAACACTTCCGCATGTGACAGGAGGAGCTGGGAATCAAACCACTAATCCCATGATTGATGATGATACTACCTCCATCCCACTACATGACTGTTATAAGGTTTTAAGGACTGTTATATTTAGGATTTAGTGGAAACCTGTGTTTACCTAAAGCACTCATGAATCCACAGCCTAGTAATGTTGCTTTTGCTGTCGTGGAAGTCTGGGTGAGCCCTTAGCAGACCCTGAAAAACCTACAAGGAATGGAGGAAAGGCCAGAAACAGTAAAATCTAAATTTTAGTGTCATCTCAAATTTAATTACCTAATTAATAAGTAATTACTATGGTAATTAAAATAAAACGTAACTAACTGTTAACATATCAAAGTTACTGTATATGTACAAATGCTGCGCGATATGGATTTCTGACTGATGTCCAGCACATGTGTTCTTTTGTACCTTGGAGATATCTCTGAGGTTGAAGAGGTAGTGTATCTTGGCAGGAGTGGGAAGAAAACGAGCTGCAACTGCAAAATAGAGTTCTAAAGTGGCTTGAGACAGAATCTGTCCAATTGGCTTCACCTCTTCCTTAAATCCTTGTAGTTTTTGGTCAATCATTGTACTGTAGATCTGTCTGATCTGGGACTCCTGCAAGAGATGAGTAAAGGGATAAACAACAAATTAATGCTAAGAACTGTCAAATAGAGAAGTGATCTAGAGAGGGAGTGAACAATGCGGAAACAGCAAGGTGTAAACTGTCAAAATATGGCGTAAATATAACAAACAAGGATAGGCCATCTAAGGACAAAGGAAATAAGGTGACTTACATTGGGAAAGGTCACATTGATGAGGTTGAATCTACTTTGTAAGCGGCCAGAGATGTGAGTCCTCCCTCCACCAGGGGGACCCATGGATCCAAGCAAGAACATATCCTAATAAGGAAGACACAAGTGAACACAAACTAAGCGAAAACTAATTATGTATGTACTTATCCCACATATTTAAAAGGAAGATTTAGGTAAGAGACAACTAAGAGGCAGACATTAAGAAGCAGACAAATCATAACACCTTACCCTCAGCCCCACTCTTGTTCAAATGCCCTTCTCACCTTAACAAATTTTAGGGTCTGTTTCTGGCGGTCATACCAGAAGCTGTAGTCGATCCAGAGGCGCAGCAACTCCAGTGGTGGCTGCGAGCCAAAAAGGTCATGGGCCGGCATGTTGAGGTCATCCAGGAAGCACAGCAGGCGCTTCCCACCTGCTGGCACAAACACACCTTTGGTTCTCTTTTCTAATCGGCTCTCCACGATGGCCTGGATGTTATTAGAGGTGGTCTGGACAGTGGTGGAAACAGGGGAAAAACAACAACTTTAAAACCAAAGCATTTATTTCACTGTGTACCTTCAGATGCAGATGCAATCTGAAACAATATGAGCAATAAAGTATCACATTGAAAATAATACTGATAAAAATATATTTAAAAGTTGAGTGAATGTGTGTATTAAAAACGTGGCTACATCTTATCGACCAAAATAGACTGTACTGTGGCATGTTCATTTGAAAAAGTTACAGCCACTGTACATATCTGTTCAACATACTTTAAAACACTAACATATTTGGCAGAAAGAGATTTTAGTTGCTCAGAGTAGCTGCCTGGGAAAGTTTGGCGATAATGTTGATGGATGTGGAGGACTAGGTGTGGGAGGAGAGTGATGAGTCATTCCCCGCTCTCATCAGAGCTGCCCAGCACTAACGTAACTCAGCCTAATTGCACTGTCTTGGAGTAACGCATCATTTTTACACTAATTGAAGTCGAGATGGAGACCATTAAGTGCGACAACATGGTTGGATGGAGGCAGATGTCTTGCTCTCTCTCTCTCTCTCACACAAACACACACACGCACACACACACACACACACACACCTGTCCTACCTGCTCTTCTATGTGACTACATCTTATGCTATAAGGGTCAGTCGTCATATAAAAGTTATATAGGTAGAATGTGTGTGTTAGTCTGTGCATATCTGGGTAAATTTTGTACAGTCATACTGTGTGACAGTTGTGTGTGAAGCCTAGTGTGCATGCAGTCTTTCTGTTAAATGAGAAATCCAAAGGCTAGGATGTCTACTTTACAATTATAATCTTAAGCACTGAGGAAACACAAGGCAGCAGAGACATGGGCAAAACATGAAACACAAATAAAAGATTAAAGACCCAATTAAATCAGCTATAGTTTCCCTGTTACAAAATACACACATTTACTTACTGCTGTATATTTTAACTATATTAACAACATTACTGATTAAATGTAATAATAAACTTCAACTCTTACAATAAGTCATAAATTGAAACTTTGATAAAACCAAGAAAGAAAATTACCTATTAATAACATAATGCTTTCATTCAAAGTGATTATTGCAAAGATGGCAAAACAAGGAAATGGACACATAGAGACCATGCAAAGTCACCAACCTGCGAAGACATGTTAATGGTGAGGGCAGTCCATTTGCTGTCCAAGCCCTGTAGGACATTCTGGGCCACCGAGGTTTTACCAGTTCCCACAGGCCCTGTGAGAAGCACTGGGTACTGACTCAGCACCAGAGCCTTGACCAGGAAGTTGTATCGAACTGTGTCCACAGTAGGAACCATAATCTTATAGAATGGAGCACTGCAGAGGGTAGTGGCAGAGACAGAGACAGATCTTATCACTTAGCACTATACTAATTTAGCTTTACAAGAAAAGTGAACTGAATTGGCAAAGAGGGAAATGGATAAAACATTCACATATTCACACTCAAATATTTACAATAGTTAACTGTCTGCACTTAGAGCGAGAGCAGGTGGTTTTTTACCTGGCATTGTAGCGCCAGCCCTTTTGCAGCTTGTCTTCAAAAGAAGCCCAATTTCTGTTTTTAGTGTCCACAAAGTACTCATAAACTGTGTCCTGAAAGAGTGTATGTCAAACATTCAGAGAATGAACAGATTAATTTAGTTTGCTGATGGAAAATAGGGCTATATACAGTAGTTTTAATTCTGGGGTCTATTTAAATTGCTTACCAAGGCTTTAAATTCTACATCAATGTACAGATCATAATGACGTGTAATAATTGTACTAAAAATGTTACTGTGTTTGTCTTAGGATATCATTTTGCAAAAATGGGAATAGTAATCATGATACAATTACTATCATGTTTTCAAGCTAAATTTCTGTATCTCTAATTGTGTAGTCATATATAATAATTAAAAACATCTTTTACTATCATAATAGGCTTTTATTTTGCCAAAGCTATTCACGCATAAACTGCTCTGGAAGAACTACAGTACAGTACTTTTTTCCGGACATTGTTTAGCTACAGCAGTTGCAACATACGGTATGGTACATTCAACAGTGGTCAAGAAAGCAAGTGAAGAGAGAGCCCTGTTTGACAGACTTGCTCATAAGTGTGTACACAAAACCTATATTTCACTGAGGACCTTGATAGGGAAGGTGCCCTCCATCTCTCTTAGGAAGTTGTCCATCTTCTTGCGTCCATCCTCATCAACGGAGGCACAAATAGACCAGATAAGGCTGAAGACGAACCAGAGCGCCACCATCCTTCCCAAGTTTTCTGTGTCTGAGGTATTTATCTGGAAAAAGGCAAAAAGAAGCATGTCAATATTTGCTTTGAAATTAACTCACTAATGAAATTTATAATTTAAAGCTTATTAAGTCACAAGCATTACTACAGTTTAACCAACACAAATTACACTTTCAGAGAAGCACTGTATTTCTCATACCCCATTGCTGGAGGTGGCCAGAGAGTCATATAGGCGGCAGAGAGATGTTACTCCATTAAGCTCAGTGATGGGGATTAGTTCCTTACAGTTGTTTTTCTTAAAGTTTAGTGTGCTTTCTATATATTTGTCAAACAAACACTTTAAATGGTCCACTTCAGCCTGTGAAAAAATTGAATAATTAAGAGAACAACATAGCAAAAGGGAGGAGAAAAGGCACCAGAAAAAAGGGAAGATAAAATGGTCATCGTTCATAAATGTTTATGTTCCTCTAAAAAATGTGCACTGTACCTTGTGTCGCCGGTCCAGCCAAGACTGAATGAAAGGTTTCCATCCCAGATCAGAGTAATCGTTGTAGACCATCCCACAGCGAGACACTGTAGCTGGAGAGGCCATTGCTAGGTTCTCTACTTCGAACAGCAGGGACACCTATGCCAAAATGTTTTACATGTAGTTTTGCTGATCATCTTACTGTACATGGTTGCTTTCATAAGCAGTTTCATGATTTTTTTGAATCATTGTATGTATCTGGCGCCACAAAAATATTGTATTCTTCTGCAATATTGCTACTGTAAATTGAACATGTTGCTATATTCTTTACTTTAGACATAAAGGGCCCAATTTCTCTGCAGATGCAATGCCAGCAGGCTGTGATTTTGGAGATTGGGTGGTGTAGAGAAATTTTGGTTCTCTTTTTGGACCAAAAAGATGCAGACGTGGTGCAATTTTAGTGTCTTTACTTGTCACTGCCATGCACATACAGAGACCTTGCAGTTACAATTTTCTGCACTTTTCCTCAACTTTTAATCAATATAAGTATAAAAATACTTACAAACAAACATAAAAAAACTACCAACAATATCACAGTTATGAATTTGGTCCTATGGGCTGGAGTTCTGCAGAAACTGTATTACAGCCTTTCTATGTGGTGACTGAGCTGCCCAGAGTGACTTGTCAGGCCATTTGTGGGGCAGTAAACGATAAAGCTCAGAGCAGGGGATACTGTCAGAATGTGCATGAGGTAATAAATCAGGAAAAAAGAAACAAATATAGGCTGGTAGTGCAGAGGCAGAAACAAATGAATAATTTCAGCGGATAAAGTTCTTTTGTTTTTCCTTCCAGTCAGAATCAACTCATGGTCCTGCTGATTAATGCACTGCTGGCACAGGCCATGTCTGACTCAGTTACACTCATCTGTTTATTGTGATTTAGAGACACAAACGGCTGTTTTCACATATGCAGGGGAGCAGATGAGTGAAAATTAATTTTCCTGTAACCTAACTAAGTGCACTGCCAGCCTGCAAATATTCCAGCTGCACCAGTATTGTATCACCTGCCTGCTAATCGTATTCTTTTTATATTCATATTTGTGAGGCTGTGGTAGTTTTGTTAACTTTGAAACTCTTGAAAGTTTTTTCATGCTTTTCAAGATGAACTTTCCTGAGTCTCTCCCTCTCTATTTCTGAAGTGGATGAGAGGAAATGATGTGATTGAACGGACTATACCTGCTCATAAAGTACTCGTGTCTTGTCTGTCTTCTAAATTGCACCTGGTTTACAGGATGTAATGCAAATAACTGTGATAATGAAAACTGCAAAAAGATCTTTGGACATGCCCATAACACCTCTGCCTAGAGAATTTAGGCTTGTGTTTTGACTATGTCTGATTTCAGGAGAACAGGGCCTAAAGAATGTGGACATTCATTTTAAAGACAAAGTAAGGTTAATTAACGTAAAACAATGACTTTTTGATTTTTCAAAAATGTTTGATAGTTATGTCTAAATACGATGGTTGTGTTTTTAAACTCATTAGTTTGTACGGTACATTTTGATTAAAACTACTTCATGTTTAATTGTGTAAAGCACACAAATATGAAAGTAATTTGTTGCCTGTCAATTGGTTCCATTCCATGTCTGCAGTTCTGTTCTCACCTGTTCAGGCATGGAGATTCTCTCTCCATTGATGAGAGTGAGCACCTTGTTGTCATCCATAACAGAGTTCATACTCTCTATCCACAGTGTGTCAACAGGCCCATCAAACACAATCCACTTCTCATCTGGTTTCTCATCTACAGAATGAGGAGATGCAGGGTGTGACAGAAACATTTAAGTGATATAAATATAGAGGATGGTTAGACTGAAATGGTTTTAGTTAATAATTAATACAGCCTGAGTGAGACACTGTGCTGTATTAATCGTGTGCCAGTGTATTAATATAACACTAATATTTGAAACTACAGTGCTAGATAAATGATCTATAAGGAATGTGTGGAAAGCCATGTAATGTAGTGTCAGCACCTGCACATGCTAATCTCATGAGGCAAGATAGCACTCCATCACTCCACTCATTGGTGGAGAGATCATTTTCTCCATACAGCTCTCCCAGACTCATTGCCTTGGGGTTCAGAGGATACTCCTGTTATACCACCAGAACATGAAAGAGAACATAATAGAAAGATGACACAGAGTGCATTATAATGGAAAATCATAGCTGCTGAAGGTTGAAAATTTGCACAAATTAAAATGATGAGAACAGTGCAGGTAACTTCTTTGTTGCTGATATGCTTTTTCATTTTCTTTTATTGTCCTTAAAACAATAACACATTTAATAATAGTTTTGGTTAACAGGTTATATATTGTTGTTACCTTTTAATGTTGTTAGTAGTTTTCACTGTGACATCATAACTGGTGGAATAGGAACTATTACAAGCAGAATTACCTAATAAAAATCTGTATTTTATGTCTAAAATCTGTTAGTGATATTAAGAAAATTGACAAAGAGTCAAAAGGTTTGTTTTCCTTGAACATAAGTGAAATTTTTATGTATCTCTATCATTCAAATTTATAAAAGCACAGTACAGACAGTTTCCAGTGCTATCTAATGAAATCCTGAAAATGGGTTTTAAAGAGGAAGGAGATGTAATCTTTCCTCTCAAGTAGTTTATACATGTTTATAAATGTTTTTCATGTCCCATGTTAATGAATGGGCACAAAAAGGGTAGGACAAAAAAAAACCCAACAAAAAATAACAGGTACATGAGTATCTCCTATCTCATGATTAAAGACAGTCAATAGAGAAGAACACAGAGACAGATAATGACAATCTGGCAGTGGTGAGGCTGACATAAAGAGAGACACCAGAAATAGAAATGCAAAGAGTGCAAAGGAAGAAGAGTGAGCAAGAGGTAAAAATAGAGACAAAGTATAAAGAATTTTGCGAGATGAAAAATAAAAAAGAAAAGACAACCAGAGCCGTACGAATAAAAAAAAAAAAATAAAAAAAAAAAAATATATATATATATATATATACTGGCTGTTTTACTGGTGGTGTTACTCTCAAAAAGTGCCACATGAAAACTGTCTGCACTGTACACATATCAATATAGCTCATTTCCTGACATAAAAAAATAATTATTAACAGAGAAGAATAAAAAAAAGAACTGCTAATATAAAGATAATGTGAATAATTGAAAACTTATTTTAGAGGTGTGTTATTAGTCAGTTTGTGTAAATTGGAATATCTGGAATACACACCTCAAAAGCACTTTGAGGCACTGAATGTTCTATTTGATTGAAGCAGCAGCATTAGCTAATTAAATAAACTATTTTCTATCCATACCCACCTGAACCAGCTGAAAGCCAGGCACCCCCTTATGGTGCAGGGCAGTGAGAGCACTCTGCAGGGTCCTCCAAGTAACACTCTTAGCGCTGCCTGTCTTTCCTACCAGCATTGAAGAGTGTCGAGAATTTTTGGTCTCATAAAGTTGGATGACTTTAGTCATAATAAAAGGCGTCACCTGCAAACCACTCTGCTGAAGCTGCACCTCTATGGCTTCTTTCAACTGCACAAAACAGAAAAGATCATGAAAATGACCACGAGTCAGGACTAGTTGAATACATACAGTACTGAGTAAAGGATTTAGGCACTTTCTGATACACTTACAGTTAGTGTCATGACAATGTATTTAGTGCAACTGAGCCCTGATGTCAGTCTGGGATTATATTATATGACAGAAAACACTGAGACAGCACAAACTCACATAGGTGTGAAAAAGTCTGTATAGTTGTTTTATTCTGATTGCAGGTGGCTCTATTTCTTCACCCTGTCTGTACTTATTATTGCATCTACTTGTTCAAACAAGACTGACCTTATTGGCATTTGTCAGACAGGTAGAATAGAATAGGTACACTGTCATGCAGTGAGAGCAAAAACACTTGTTTTCTGCCCGAATGTGTGACTGTTAACCTAGTTCAACTTACCTTGCCATAGTCTATATTAGGTGTTTCCACAGCAGGGAACAAGTCCTGAGTGATGCCATTGAACAGTGGTAGATCACTAGAGGTCAGTTTAGCAATGTTCATGTCCTTCATAGCCATTAACAGGATCTGAGGATGGAGAGACAAGAATCAGCCAGAGCACTACTTGTAGATTAGTGTAGATCTTGAATCTTACTTAATATAGGAACCATTGTTAGGTGAGTAAACAACTATAGGTTTTAGTTCTCAATGGTGCGGGCTTTATTAGACCAGTGAACAGCAGATGTGTAACTCCGTATATATAAAATATGAATATTACATAAGTTAAAAAGAAGGCCTTTGCTAGTATGAACGATTGATACGATATGAGTGATTACAGTAAGTAAAGCTGATTTAGTGTTAACAGCGATGCCTCACTACATACTTGAAAAAATATAATCCTATCCTTTTATAAAAGTTATATATATTTTTCTTGTTGACTGACTTGAATAATGTTTGGGTATTGTGGGTGTCAATCAATCAATTAATTGATCAAAAGCACCTTTATTGTCCCTGGGGGGCAATTATTTGTGTAGCAGCACAGTAACACATGACACAGAGAAAACAGACACAGTCAATATAAAATACTTGATACTAGTGTTTGTATCTATTGGTTCTTGCTTGTTGATTGACTGTACTTGGTTGAATAGCTGCTTCCAATAGAGTGAAACCAACAGATAAAAGAAAATGTCGAGACACTAGAAAATGTAAGGACACTATGTTTGTAGGTTTTGGTAAGTTTTGCCAACTCACTCTGCGTTTTCATGAGGTGACAGAATGTGGACATACTGGGACCATTCTGATCCCTGTGTTCATTCGTGTGAGGACTGTGTATGATTGGGAGGCACAAGTTACCATTTTACACATGGCAACAGCTAGCCTGATATTAACCCTGCAAAAAAGAATGCTCCAAGGATGGAGACCTGAAGTTTACCGGGGGACATGAAATATGAAATCCATGAGAAGCTGAAGAGGCAGAGGTGCAGAATTAGAGTGATGATGATAAATGGACCAGAACAGGACATGGCTGAATAAACTCAATCCCAGCTAACTTAGATGTTTTCCAGCTGGTGAGGTCCAACAGAAAACAAAGCTGTTTCACCTATGGTGTGTAATGGACCACTGCCACAGGTCCTTAGTGTTTGCTGTGACAAAGCAAACTCAAGTGAATCAAATGACTACAGGCTGATTTACCTGATTGCAGGACTTCCCAGCCAGTCTGGTTTTGCTGCTGTCTCTCACAGAGAACACTCTTTGTTATTTACTGTATCAAACCTCTGTAATTAGGTATCAATATTCACTAATATTGCTCTGTTTTGCATTTTGGGGGTGGCAATGGATCAGTTCATAGAGTAGTTGCCAGTTAGTTGAAGTGTCCCTGGACAAAACACTGAACCCCCACGTTGTCTAGGGGTGCATCAGAAAGAGAATCGTGTTTTTTTTTTTTAAACTGCCAAATAAATGTGCAGGCCATGAGCCACTAATAAGCTCACTGAGGAAAAAGCTCTTTTTTGTATTTTTGTCCTATAGATTTATCCTGTTCTGATTAGATTTTTGATGTAACCTCTATTCCACTGCTGCGGTACCTGTATTTCCCACTAATGGGGTTTGATAAGACATTACTATACTTAACTAAGCAGGTCTTCAAACCCTTGACTACTGTGTGAGAGAGAGAAAGAAATAGACAGGAAGAGAAATACTTACTTCTTCATCAGCAACATTGGGGCAAGAGCGGCGCTTTTTTCCAGCATAGCGAAGCAAGGATGTGAGAGCACGGAGGCCAAAATCATAGTGGTCCTGTTTAGACAGCTGCTGTACTGCCAGGGAATACAAGGTGAACACCTTCTTAGCCAGGAGCTAATAAAACAAAGACAGAGACAGAGGAAAATTACCATAAAGTGAGAACAGAAAACGAGGAAAGGAGGAGAGCACAAGAGAAGGGCAAATGTCAGCTTAAAATGGATTAAGCAACTCATAGGATGGCAATGTGTGGCCAGTAATGCATAGAACATATTTTCCCCACTTCTAATTTTCTGCCTTAGTGGACACATCTCAAACCATATGTTCAATGTTACAGCCAGCTTCAATCCTAAACCTAAATGAACTAACCCACCCTTCATTTTAAACCTATCTGTCTGGTTTGTAGTCATCCTCCTGCATAGACACCTAGTTAACAAAAGAATGATCAGAAAATATTTTTAAAATGTTGTTTTTATTTTGTTATAAAATGTTTAAAAGACAATATAAAATGTATTTGATTCAGAACTCCTCAATCCATTACTCTATCCCTGCTGACTGCTTGAGCTCTTTAACTGAAAGATGTTTCATCAAGGATGAGCACAATTATCACAATAGTCTTCACTGTGTTCAGGACTGTGTAGAAACAGAATTCATGAAACTGATATTACTACTATATGAAGCCTTGTTACTGAGAAGTGACAGAGCTAAAGTGAAGTTTCCTTATATAGTAGTTACAGAGAGTAATGCATGACCAGTTTCTTATATTAATTGCAACTCAGCAACCAGCAGACCAGTTCTGGCAATAGAATATCAATAACAATAACAGAATATATACCTGGTTACTCCAGGTTGTATTAAACATAACAACCATGGCACCATAGTAAAATAACAACAATATAACTCCTGTTGTACAAATAAACAGAGCACATCATCATCCTCAAATTTTACATAAAGTGCAGATCCCAGTGCACCAAACAAAAACCATGGCAGCATCCTGTTTTCAACGGGATAATTATTTATTACCTGTATCAGAAAATGTCTACGAATGCACATTTAGAAAAAATATGCTTATGCCCTCTTTTATTCAGCACACTATTGGTATAAGAATTTCTTTTGACTAGTAGTACCTTACAGTTGTTGAAGCCCTCTCCAAACAGTATGATCTCAGCAATTAGTGTAGAGTCTGGAACCACCATGGAGATTGGTCTGAACATGGACTTCAGGTTGTCTGGAAGCTCAGTACGACCAGCGTAACCTAGGGAATAATGCATATGGAGAGAAACATTAAAAGACAGACAAAACCGGTTCTGAAACACAGGAGATCCACGGATATTTAACATATATAAGATTAAAGATACACCTAAATGAAATGCACTATATGAAGTTATTTTAAGTATATATAATTATATACAATATAATTTTTGACGTACCAGGATTCATGGTGATAAAGATGCCACATGACCAAACCAGACGTATGTGCTGCCCATCAAAATGAAACTTGGACTGTCCAGCTGAGAGCGCAGACAGGATGGAGAGAATCTGCTGGGCGACTACTGACAACACCTCAATGTTGATACGGTTGAACTCATCAAAGCACCCCCAAGCTCCTGTCTGTTCAGGGTAGATGCAAGAAAAAAACATACCTGTCATCTCAGAACAAATATTTTAATAAAAAGTTAATGTTTATAACCTCTACTTGAGTGACAGTGTTTTATTAACTGGTTGGTACCCAGACCTGTGTCTGGACATAATGGAAAAACACATTCAACCACTCAAAACTAGGTGAACTAATGGTGTTATTATTCGTCTCACAGTGGGGAAATTGACTTTTTTTTTTAAAATTGTCATTATGATTCATACAATTTAAACTATAGTCATTTTTATCATCACCCTTGTCATTCATGTTATCATAACCCCACCTTCCATACCTGTGCCAGACCAGAGTACATGCGTCCCATGGATTTGTAGTCCAGACCTTCAGAGCAGTTGACTACAATGACGTACATTCCTAAGGCTTTGCCTAAGTCCTTTACTGTCTCTGTTTTCCCAGTGCCAGCTGGGCCTTTAGGAGAGCCTCCTCGATGGAGATGTAGTGCTGTGGTCAGGGTCATGTAACACCTGCACAGTCATACAGTGTCAGTGAAGAAAATGAATCCCAGCTAAATTATCAAATGACTGTAGTCATAAAGTTTATGGGTCATCAGTTTTATTCATAATATACATGATAATCATATCAAAATGTCATGATATTAAACTAACTATAAACTATTTCAATGAATGTCTACTAATGCTTAAAATACAGAAATAATAAAGGGCTAAAGACAGCTTCTGTTTGCTTTAATGTCACTTCACATTTAGTTGTGCAAAATACTAATGACAGTGTAAATCTCCATTCAAAGTAAAAAAAAATAGAAAAAAAATAAAATTAGAAAGATAGATTAAAATAAAAATAATGTGGGTGATTAACAGACTGATGTCATACTGATGACTCATGCATTTGTTAATTGGTGCACTGATGGACTAAGACATCATTTTAACCTGTCAGTAAGTGGAGTAATGACGAGTCGTCCAGAGTTACCCAAGTACTCATAGCCATAGTTGAACCATGTGTTGGTCTGTCGGATTATGCAATCATTCACATCCTGTTGAGAGAAGAAGAAGAAAACTAACATGTTAAGTAAATGTTTTCTAGGTCACCTCAAGTCAGCACAATTGATCACTTAATGCCATTAAACAAGTCAGTAAAACTGAGTGGAATACTCATAATTTATTAATAATAATAATATTAAACCTAATTTTTATAGCACTTGTCAGTTACGTGTTTAAAAAATCGAGTAAGTGTAAAACGAAAAGGATGTGTATGAAATGCAGGGATCTTTTAAAGTGTTTCTATAACTGCCATAGACCGCAGTCAGTTGTCTCTTCATATTCAGTTTCATTAAATATCCATGATAGAAAAACTCTCAAACACAGAACAATATGTAATTAGGAAAGGTTTCTCTACAGGTATCCTGGTCCTTATTATCCAAACTATATGCAAATCTATGAAGAACAGCCACTAAACCTTTGCTGAACTTACTTCTTGATAAAAGTTAATCAATGTGTCCTTTTTTCTATACTCTCTCTCCCTTTTCCTCAATGCTATGTTGTGTCTTATTTGCCTCTCTCAGAGCATACCTTCTCCCAGTATAGTCGTAACTGGCAGAGCCACTCAAAGGCATTGACATCATGGCAGCCTGCCTTGGCCAGCTTGTCAATAACATCCCGGGCATGAACCTCCACTGTGACCAGTGCTACAATCTTTAGACGTAGAACTTTGGGAAGGTTACCGCGGATAATGTCAGAATAGCATTGAAGCATGGAGACCTGATAAACAGAGGTTATTAAGGCAAATGGTCAAGATTTCATTAGGAGTCAGGAGCGTTAATTCTTAACATCATTATTCCAGCTATTCATGTTGATAAAAAGGCTCATTCACTGATTTAAACATATAATATACATATATGTATGTTATATCATACATACATGAAACAACGGGTATCATTTACATGAATGAAAAGATCATACTGAATGGAAAACACTCAGTCAAACCTGTTTCTTTTTCATGGACTTAAGGGCAGACTTGTCACCTCTCTCCTTGCTGATAATGAGAGCTTTAGTGACATCAGTGGTCCACTGGATCTGACTGGCTGTGATCAGCATCTAAAACAGAAAGTATACAGATTGTACATCTTATTTATATATACAGTGAGGGAAAAAATTATTTGAACCCCAGCTGATTTTGTAAGTTTGCCCACTAACAAAGAAATGATCAGGCTATAATTTCAATGGTAGGTTTATTTGAACAATGAGGTACAACAATGACAAAAAAAATCCAGAAAAATGCGTTTCAAAAAGAGTTATAAATTTATTTGCATTTCCACAAAGGAAATAAGTATTTGATCCCCTATCCGTCAGCAAGATCTCTAGCTCCCAGGTGGATCTTATACAGGTAACGAGCTGACATTGGCAGCCCTCTCAGCTCGTTACCTGTATAAAAGAGACCTGTCCACAGAAGCAATCAATCAATCCAGATTCCAAACTCTTCACCATGGCCAAGACCAAAGAGCTTTCCAAGGATGTCAGGGACAAGATTGTGGACCTACATAAGGCTGGAATGGGCTACAAGACCATCGCCAAGCAGCTGGGTGAGAAGGTGACAACAGTTGGTGCAATTATTCGCAAATGGAAGAAACATAAATTAACTGCCAATCTCCCTTGGTCTGGATGCAAGATCTCACCTCGTGGAGTTTCAATGATAATGAGAACGGTGAGGAATCAGCCAAGAACCACTCGGGAGGAACTTGTCAATGATCTCAAGGCAGCTGGGACCATAGTCACCAAAAAAACAGTTGGTAACACACTACGCCGTGAAGGACTGAAATCCTGCTGTGCCCGCGAGGTCCCCCTGCTCAAGAAAGCCCATCTACAGGCCCGTTTGAAGTTTGCCACTGCACATCTGACTGATTCAGAGGAAGACTGGGTGAAAGTGTTGTGGTCAGATAAGACCAAAATCGAGCTCTTTGGCATCAACTCAACTCGCTGTGTTTGGAGGAGGAGGAAGGCTGCCTATGACTCCAAAAACACCATCCCACTGTCAAATATGGAGGTGGAAACATTATGCTTTGGGGGTGTTTTTCTGCCAAGGGGACAGGACAATTGCACCGCATCAAAGGGAGGATGGATGGGGCCATGTACCGTCAAATGTTGGGTGAGAACCTCCTTCCCTCAGTCAGGGCATTGAAAAGGGTCGTGGTTGGGTACTCCAGCATGACAATGATCCAAAACACACGGCTAAGGCAACAAATCACTGGCTCAAGAAGAAGCATATTAAGGTCATGGAGTGGCCTAGTCAGTCTCCAGACCTTAATCCCATAGAAAATCTGTGGAGGGAGCTGAAGGTTCGAGTTGCCAAACATTGGAGAGGATCTGCAAAGAGGAGTGGGCCAAAATCCCCCCTGAGATGTGTGCAAACCTTGTGGCCAACTACAAGAAACGGCTGACCTCTGTGATTGCCAACAAAGGTTTTGCCACCAAGTACTAAAGCACGTTTTTCGAAGGGATCAAATACTTATTTCCTTTGTGGAAATGCAAATTAATTTATAACTCTTTTTGAAACGCATTTTTCTGGATTTTTTTTGTCATTGTTGTGTCTCACTGTTCAAATACACCTACCATTGAAATTATAGACTGATCATTTCTTTGTTAGTGGGCAAACTTGCAAAATCAGCTGGGGTTCAAATAATTTTTTCCCTCACTGTATAACCACAGTCCATGAATAAAAACCCTAGACAAGAAGGTGGGGTAATTTTGAGATCACCTGAATTTTATATTTACAAATTGGGTAAATTAAAATGGGTACAATTAGTAAGTACAACACATTAGGCTTACAGGAAGAGAAGAGCAAAAGGATGTACGATATCACTATGAAAGATAAATCTATTTGCATGGCTCTAAATTTAGTTTATTTTTGCATCAATGTCAGTCAACACAAAAAAAAGCAATGAAGGCAACTAAAGACAGAAAAGCGAATGAAAAACGTACCTGTCCCTGCCAGTCTTTGACCCATTTTTCTCTCTGTCCTGTCATCTTCTTCAGAGCTACAAGGCAGCTGCTCAGACAATCCTTCAGTGTAATACGCATGATCTTCTCAACATCACACAACCAAACCTAGTAGAACACAAAACAAAATGATCACATTCCTTCATTCTCCACCATTGCTCCCTTTACTGTATGTATTATCACCAACATTATTATGACTTCAAGACTTAACACCCATTGTCACCATGGTCATCATCATCACCATCATCATTAGTGCTGTACCTCCACAGGTCTGTCCACTTGCACTGACTGGATGAACTCAACATACTCTCCATCAGCAGAAGACATCCCGACAGCATCTGTTTTATTTCCGACCTATGTATATAAACATACACAAGCACAAAGCAGTTTTCTATAAGTGTGTTATATGCACAGCTTCATTCAAATATGTGTACACAATAAACAGTTTTTACTCAGCACAGGGTTCACTCTAAAAAAGTGTCTCCACATCCACAGAGCAGTTACAGTGGCAAGAAAAAGTATGGGCACCCTTTGGGATTGTGTGGAGTTTTGCATGAACTGGTCATAAAATGTGCTCCGATCATCATCTAACTCACAACAATACAAAAACACATTCTTTCATGTTTTTATTGAACATAACATGTAAACCTTCACAGTGCAGGGTGGAAAAAAGTATGTGAACCCCTGACTTCTCCAAGAGCTAATTGAAGCCAAGAGGGAGCCAACCTTGAGTCTAATCAGTGTGATGATATTGGATGTGTTGCTGAAAGCTGTCCTGCCCTTTAAAAACACACACCAGTCTTGGGTTTACTGGTCTCAAGAAGCACCGCCTGATGTGAACCATGCCTCACAGAAAAGAGCTCTCAGACGACCTACGATCAAGAACTGTTGACTTGCATTAAGCTGGAAATGGTTACAAAAGTATCTCCAAAAGCCTTGATGTTGACGTGTCCACGGTAAGTTCAGCACTGTTGCTACACTCCCTAGGCGTGGTCGTCCTATAAAGATGACTGCAAGAGCACAGCACAGAATGCTGAATGAGGTAAAGCAGCATCCTAGAGTGTCAGCTAAAGACATCTCTGGCACATGCTAACATTTTTGTTGACACACCTACAATAAGGAAAACATTAAAGAAGAATGGAGTACATGGGAGGACACCACGGAGGAGCCATTTGAAGTTTGCAAAAGAGCACCTGGATGTTCCTCAGCGCTACTGGCTAAATATTCTGTGACAGATGAAACCAAAATGGAGTTGTTTGGAAAAAACACACAACACTACGTGTGGAGAAAAAAAGGCACAGCACACCAACATCAAAACCTCATCCCCACTGTAAAACATGGCGGAGGGAGCATCATGGTTTGGGGCTGCTTTGCTGTGTCAGGGCCTAGAGGGATTGTTGTCATTGATGGAAAAATGAATTCCAAAGTTCATCGAGACATTTTGCAGGAAAACGTAAGACCATCTGTCCCCAACTGAAGCTCCGCAGAGGATGGGTGATGCAACAGGACAATGACCCAAAGTAATTCAACAAAAGAATAGCTTAAAACACAACACAATAAACCTTCTGGAGTGGCCCAGTCAGAGTCTTGACCTCAACCTGATTGAAATGCTGTGGCATGACCTTATGAGAGCCATTCACACCAGACATCCCAAGAATATTGCTGCACTGAAAGAGTTTTATGAAGAGGAGTGGTCCAAAATTACTCCAGATCGTTGTGCTGGTCTGATCTGCAACTACAGGAAACGTTTGGTTGAGGTTATTGCTGCCAAAGAAGGGTCAACCAGTTATTAAGTCCATAGGTTCACATACTTTTTCCACCCTGCACCGTGAATCTTTACATGTTATGTTCAATAAAAACATGAAAACATATAATGTTTGTGTACTATTATTTTAAGCAGACTGTGTTTTTGTATTGTTGTGAGTTAGATGAAGATCGGAGCACACTTTATGACCAATTCATGCAAAACTCCACGTAATCCCAAAGGGTGCCCATACTTTTTCTTGCCACTGTATATAACACTAAAGTACTGCCTATTGTAATTAAACCAATCCAACCAATGTACATGTCAGGTGTGTACATCTAGTTGTAAATAAAATGGCCTTAAATTCCTCTTCCTCAGAAGAACAAAGTGTATGTATGCTGGTGATTATGTAATTTCTGTGCCTTTTCAATGCGCAGGCTCTTGATGTTGTCAAAACACTTCTTCAGGTGTGGTTGCAGAGCTTCTGGGTTCTGTGACTGCCCCAGAATCTCCAGCACATCATCATTGGACAGGAAGTAGAATCTTGGGAATAGCTGCCTCTTGGTTTCTAGATACATATCCAAGGCCTTCTGGATCTCCTCCAGCTTGGCACTCATCTCTGACAACTTCTCTGGCAAGCCTTTTTGTGTGATAAGAAAGGGAAGAGGGAAGGGAAAATAGTCTTTTACTTTTACCACAGGTGTGATCATTTAATCATGACTGGGACAAAACCTTCTCAAGACGTGGAAAAGCACAACTAGGTATTAGAACCACAACATTATTATTAATATTCATTTTCTCTGAAAGGGCAGGTTTATTTTGACTGACTGCATCAGTTAAGTAACATGTAAGTAAGGGTTAAATAACATGTTGCCAGATGAGAAATAATCTTCAAATAAACAGCTAGTGTAATTAATACCCCATAGAAACAGTCAAAGCCCCCAACCAGCTACCTATTGGTGCCTATGTTAAATTATGTATGGGCTTTTAGTTAATCTTTTTATTTGTACACCTTAAGAGTACAGAAAAACTGGCATGTGACTCCTCTCATTTTAGAAAACAATGGGGAATGAGGTCATACCAGGGTGGTGTGTTCCATGCAAGGCATTGTTATCTTTATGAAGTCGACCCATGATGATTTTCCAACTTGAACTAATATCTTCAAACTCTTTGCACTCCTGAGGCAGCTGCTCCCTGATGTCTTTTCCTTGGAAAATGTTCTAGAGGGGATAAACACCAAAGCACATGGAGTGGCAGGGACAGACCAGGGTACAGTTGAGGAAAGAGATCAATTTTATAGACCGAACAAATTAAGTAATGATACAATGAATTTGAAACAAGAGAAACCCAAAACCAAAACCAGAGAGCTGTGAAGATGAAGAAAAAAACATCAGCTGGTCTGCTTTCAAATGAAACAATACTGTAATCACTGTGTGGTCTTTTCAGTCTGAAGGTCGTCTTTACAATGCTTACTGCTGACAATACTGCAGCCAAGTTTGTTGATTATGAATAGCAGCAACATTTATCGTGTGCTAAATATGCTCCAAAAATCATCATATGTTCTCTGATTAAGTATGACCATAGAAAAATAAGATAAAAATAATAAATACAAACCTCCAGATAAATCCATTGGCGCTGCACGGTGAGGATCATTTCAATGACCTCTAGCACCTGGGACAGACGGCGTTCCCAGCAGTCCACCTCCTGCTCAAAGGCTTTCACAAACCGAGAGGCCTTCATTGTGGACAGAATAACCTGGTTGTCCTCCAGGGCCTGGAAAACATCCTCTGTACCTCTAAAAGAGAGACAAAAGGAGAATTAAACATGTTGATGATTGCTTAAAAAACAAATTGATAAATTACTGATTGCAGTTTTCATTTGTTTTAGTCTGGATGTAAATTATAACTACTTAAACCTTCCTCCCAACCCCGTCATCAAAGCTTGCTTTTTCACCTCAACCGGTAATGGCCTTGATCTTTGTAAGGTGCAATGTCAAGGAATGTTTCCTCCCACGTTTTGGTAATGCTCTCTAAACCCTTAAAAATAAAAATAAAAACACAAAGGGAAATGTTAACAGACAGATGACACCACTGAGGGTCCAAAACCATGAATCTTCACCATGAATCTCTAGTACTGTATTCTACTGTCTACTTGCAGTATACTTTGTTATTTTGTAATTCTTCAAAGGCATGGCTAGACAACTCTGAAGAGAAGTCATTTTGTGAAACCTGTGGAGCATTCCAATTTGTTCCTATAAATTTCAGTTTACTTATTTTACTTATAAAATGCATCTGGAACGTAGTCCCACTCTGCTGTTTTAGTAAATTTGGAGCTGATTACATCTGCGTTGCAAGTGCAAACTAGATTAAAGGATTGAATTTACATAAATATGGTCAACAAATTGCACTAATGTTGGAGCACTGATAATTTGTGATGGGGCCAGAGGTAGGACTGATGTTGGGAAGCAAACACAGCTGCACTCTGACCTGGCCTTAAAAACACACTGGAAGAGAGCCAGTATATCTTAACCCTTCCTACTTTTTGAAATAATGGTAAGTATGAAGTATGTATAGCAACATGGGGTATAAAAAAGGTCCACATAGTGTGGCAAAAAGACTGAACCTGCTCTATGGAGAGTTCCTTGCTGGCAGCTCCAGAGATGTCACAGATCTTGTCAGCAAACCTGTCAAGGCCCAGGGATATCATCTTCTCTAGGGTGAATTCAGCACTGGTGTGGTCAAAAGAGCACTGCAGGTCTTTGCAGATCTGCTTCCAGTGCCTGTAAGGAAATTGACATTGAGAGTATAGCTAGTCCTAGTCTTACGGGCACTGGGCACTATTACCAAATCAGTACAAGTAAACTTCCAACTGTTAATCATTAGCAAACATGGGTAATAACATAATTAACCATTTGAAGTCAAGGATATAGTTAACTCTTTTTGAATAGTTTTAACTTGTGAGCTAGGCTTCTTTTTGCTGGTGCGGCATCTTAAATTGGTTATCTGATTTGGAGGCGTGGCCATGACCACCAACTACCCGGAGGTTTAAGACATGCTAATACATTTAGACAAAAACAACTTTAACAATTTAACCAACTGAAGGATTGAATGACATATCTCTCTTAATGTCCATAGCAATAACAGTGTAGTATGTGCTTTTCTGCATAACTAAAATATCAAAACTAAACATATATGTAGAATGCTTAACTGGGCATGACAGATGCATCACTGTACTCTGACACCTGTACAGGAGCAGGATGAGCATTTGGACAGACATAACTGACAGCTGGTATTGACAGGAGTGGAATGAAGGGTGAAACAGAGGGGGAGGACAGACAGAAACATTTTCTGGTTATACTGTTGTAACTGTGCTCCTATTTGAAACTTGGGTAGCCTGCTGCCATTTTGATCATTACTGAGGGCTCTGCTCTATACAGAGGGCAGGGAAGGGGGCACTCTAGAGGGTAGCAATAAAATAGAAGGTTTCTTTAAAAAAAGTATAGAAGAAGGGTTTGATCTGCTTTATTTTAAAGATACCATTTCGTGAAAATATGCCTGGATCGTCCCTGATGCCAATCGTTAGGATCTATTAAGGATATCTCAAATATAAATGGATTCTTTAGTTTCAGTCAGTACCTGTCTCTCATGGCTGGATTCCTCATATCAGCAATGAGAGGAATGATCCGCTTGAACTGGTCAATCTTGTTTTTAGAGAAATCTACTATGTCCCACTCCTTGTCCTGCAATCAGAGAGATCAAGTCCTTACTACTTTGTATTGTAGAAGTGAGACCTTCACATTTTTTGATATTATCAACAAGATCAGGAAGCATGAGCATCCTGGGAAAAGCTCTCAATTTAGCTGTCACTGTGAATGCAGTAAATACTGAGTTCCTTAGGAGTTTGCTGACTCTATATCCATTATAAATGCACACATGGTATAAATTTCTACAGACACCGTAACTGAAGTAAACAGGTAATATAAAATCATTTAGCTAAACCATGAATATTACACCATATCAGGAAGCGAAAATTGACTGTGGCAGAACAGACCTTTAGTTCTCTCTGGAGCTTGTGAAGTTTTTTGAACATGTCTTGTGCTATGCTTTCCATATTCTCTGTCTGCAATGTTGCAAACTGACCAGTCTTCCATTTGTTCCACTTGGCATTCCACTCTTGTGTGATCTCCCAAACTTCCTGCAGATGGTCTATGTCCTGTATAAAGCATACAGACACAAACATCAATACAACAAAAGCTCAGTCACTACATCTTATGCTTTACATTTATATTGACATTTAGTCATTTGCTTGACGCTTTTATCAAGACAAAGGCAGGGTAAGCATAAATAGGACTTTCCTAAGGACCCCTTCCGGAGGTAGGTCACAGCCAGACTTTACTATTACAAGGCTAGTATTTACAACAAAAGCTATTCAAAAAACAAAAAGCTATTCTTTTCATTACATTGATACATTCTGGGTTGGAATTCAGCCTGGGACCTTTCGACCCCTCCTCAAATAATTAAAAACTTCCTTCACACATGATGAGCCAGTTCATCAAAACAAAGAACATATCTAGATTATACAGTTATTTCTTTATTGACTTTCTTAGAATTAACTGCTTTAAATACTGGACTGTATAATGTTATGAAAGTATATTAGGACAGTGAGCCTTGTGCTCGTCAGACCTTCTCCAGTGCCCGGATGCTTTTGGAGGGGGGTTGATCTAATTTGAAAAAGCCCAGCCCATGAAGGATCGTGCTCTCTTCCTGTTTCAGAGTCTCCAACTGGTTGCGATGCTCTGCTATTTGTTTTAAAGCCAACTCAGTGCTCAGTGCACTGTCAAATGGACCTGGATATGCAGATGTAAATATGTGAAGAGTTATACAGGTACTTTCACAAAACAAATCATATAATTACATTACATTCATATTAACCAACAAACACACACAAAGGAACAGGCAAACAACTGGCACATAATATGTTAGTGTATCTTACTGGCCAGAAAGAATACACATAGATTTGTATTAATTATAAACTGACAACTCTGACAGAGATTAAAAGGAAGACACTAGGAGGGGGAGTGAAGGGTAATGATGGGACAGTAAATCGTTCATGATGTGTCTTCCAGGATCAGACTTGTGCTGTGGGGGAGAGCACTCCTTCAGTAAAAAAAAAAAATCAGGGGCAGAAAAAAATTCAATGCAGGCTACTGACTAGAGAGATTTTGTACAAATTAGAAAAGGTTCAACAGGAATAAAAGGCAAAGGCATTGTGGGTTTGTTCAGCAATCTTTTCACAATTTCCATGGCCTCCGACATTGGTATTTCAGGGCACAACCAGGTGCATCCAGGTGCAATGTGGAGGACAGGTGGAATACATTATTAATGACAGAAATGCTATGAGTAGGTGGATGTGAATCATTAATGGCCTAGCAAGTGAGGGAGAGAGGCTGTGGTCAATTCTATGAAGTAGCAAAATCAACAGAAATACACAACGTTACAACAATTGATATAAATTGCCATACAAATGTTGACAAAAATAATATTAACAAGAACTTGATTTATATTTCTGCAGCAGGCACCATAATTGTACTGTGTCTCCAATAACAGAAATTTTTAAATTTGCATTACTCCACCTAATGTACATAAAAAGCCCAAAGCGTGCCTCTTTTCCCGTACTAATAGAAATCAAATATTCCCAATGCCAAAAAAGCTGGCACAGCCTAAAAAACCAACCAATTAGAAAATTAGGTGAGAGCTGCATTTGCACAAATGCTGGCATTGCGCTTGCAGGAAAACAGGGCCCAAAATGTGTAACCTGTGCTGCTGAACTCCTGCACAGTGGCCTGGGTCTTCTTCTTGAACTCCTCAGATGAGAGGATGAAGCCGTTCTTAAACTTCTCCTTGTGCATCTGTAGCATGATGTCACTGTCAATCAACACCTGCTGGAACCACACCCACTGGCCGTTCAACACCTCCCGCATGTCCTGCTCCTGAATCAAGTTGCAGGATTTTATTTTTTGATGAAGATGGTTGTGTGTAGTTAAACAGCTCGTTTGATTAACAGGTAAATTCAAGTTTTGACAGTACTTTATTTTGTTGAAACCCTAACAATGTACAATTAAAAAATATATATTAAGTAAAAATGTAATTGAAATGTTCTATTTGAATACTTGCAGAACAAGACATTTTACAACAAAGAACAACAAAAATATATAATATATATATAATATATAAATTCATAGAGAACGTCTAGTGTCGTATAGTGTTTTGTGTATTGTGTTTGCTGTATATGTTTATGTGTTTGCATGCTATTGTTGGAGGTACTTACAGCCTGTTCCACTGGGACTTCATATTTGTCAAGAATTGCAAACTGTTCGTGGATGAGAGGAATCTGAGCTTCTGTCTTGGCCAAATTGACCTGCAGAGTCTCCAACAGCTTCAGGCTATCACCAAGCTCAACCAGTGTCTGGGGCGGATGAGTCAGCCTAAATTTTCACATAAAAGAAAAAGTAATACAAAGTATACCATCCTTAACCCAAAACATACAGTGTATAACAAGGACATGAATGACTGACAATATTCACACATATTTAAATATATTGTTATACTGTACTACCATACTAGTGTCTCAAATGTTTACTGGGTTAAAAGTTTTGCCCTTTCTTTTCTCATCTCTTCTTTTCACTAAATGGACAGATCTGGAATTAATAGGTTAAATCTATTATATTTTTCTACTGAATTCACTTTTTAGTTTCATGGAAAGAGCAGGAGCCCAAACTACTGTGTATAGTCTGTGTGAAGGCAGCGTGTTTGACATGTCCTCTAGTCTTACATCTGCAGCAGATGTTGTTGGCATGGGCTGTGAGCAGCACTGACAATCACATTAATTTAAGCTAAGGTGTGGGCTGGATGGCCCACAGTTCATTAAACATAGCATGTCACAAAGACTCACACCAAATTATTATTATATGTAATACTGTATATTAAATGTTCATAATTGATGCCTTTTTACTTTGTGAAGTATTTTTTTCCATTCTTTCCTTCATTCTTTTTTAACATTTTGTTTTGGGGCTTTTTTGGTTTTATTTGACAAACTCTAGAAGAATAGGTAGATAAACAACAAGAAGTATGACATGCGGGAAAGCTCCGAGCTGGACTCAAATCTAGGATGCTGTGTGGATGTTATGTGGGTGATCCGATCACTCATCTTAGATGACTAAAACAGTAATGTCCCCAAGTTAAAACTCTTTCTTTCTCAATGCATATGGTCTCTAGCGTCTGTAATAAACAAACCGTAAAAACAAAGTCCTCTAGACTGATTCACCTTTTAGCATTATCTTGCAGTGAGGCATGAAGTTCTTTCAGGCGAGTGCTGGCCATGTGGCTGAGCAGCTGAGTGAACTTGGTTTGCCACTCACTGCAGTGCTGCACCAAGGACGACTTGAGTGGTGAACAGTCCAGCATGACAAACTGGATGTTTAATACCGTCTCTTCTTGTTGAACACTGTTGGCTTTTTCTGTATATCTGCAGGTGAACAAAAGAATGCACAAGACACATGAGAAATGCAGAAGAGGGACACTAATGCAGCTGCAGGCTTCCTTATGGTTGACCTTTAAAGAATGTTTTATAATAAAATGAGGGAAGTCAAATATAAGTAAGTAAGTATAAAACAAATACAATTAAAACTCAGGTTTATTTGAAAGGGCATTTTTAAACAGACTTCAGTCAAAGGGTGACATTTTGTAATTTTAAACATGATGTGAGAAATGCTAGTTTCCTCCTTTAAAGAGAACAGCAGCTATAATGAACTTTAATTTCAGCCACTTACTACACACGCCAATGCTTTAGCAGCAAAAAAGTCATATCCAAAGGTTCAGAGACACATAGATTTAGTGAAGAACAATGTTAAGAAAGTGTTTATTTTGCAGTACCTGTGTATATCTGCATCAAATGAAGCGACTGGTGGGTTTAATCTCTGGTAGCGTTGTATGAAGGAGTCCTTGTCAATATGCCAGATGTCCCTGTATTTGTCCCAACTCTTCAGATAGGCCTGCAGTTGGCTGGCATTGGCTGTCATCCCTGTGGCAACTGCAGCCTGAATCTTCCTTATCTCCTCATCTTGCCCTAAAGCATTAAAGAACACAATGACGATGATGATGGAGACAAAAGTAGAAGCACAGTAAGTCTAACTCCAATATAGTGTACTTTAATACACTATATACAACTGCTTAGAAATCTCTGTAACTTACAAAGATCAACTATAAGGAGGGAAAACAATTTCCCCCTGGGATTAATAAAGTTTTTTGAATCTGCATTCATTATCACATTTTCTTTTTAATAATTTATTTTTTTTATAATTCATAATTCTTGCTATTGAGCATCCTGACAATATCCTGTGCCCTAAGCTTTATCCTTCGCTGCCCAGCAGCTGGAGCTGGACAGCAATACAATATTGTATTAATGGATCAAGTCATGTCCAAGATTAATTTGAGATAATTATAGGTAACAGATTAGGTCAGATGTTGAGCTACACTTCCCTCCAAAAGTATTGGTAAAAGAAAGTTTTGCTATAGACTGGGAGTGTATGCTGATCAAAAGTGGGTACAGGTCTGCAAACTGGATCAGCATAGAATTCTGCTTGTGACTTGTTTTCAAAATATTTTAATTACAAACATACGTTATAAATGACAAAACTGTGGTGTTCACAAGTACTTTTAGATACTTGCTCATGCAATTTGAATAACTAAGTGCTCACTTTTGATGAACTGAGGACATACAGTATTTCAAGATCTGTTTTTTAACATTCAGATAGACCACAATTTCAAAAGAGTCTATTAATTGCCTTTTTAACTAGACGTAAGACTGAGCACAGTTACTGTAAGTCAGGTTTTATTGTATAATTAAAGCAGCAGGTCTACATTTGCTTCCAGACACAATTGTGATCGTGATCTGATTTTAATACTGCTGACAGGTTTTCTTTCTCAGAAAATTGTAAATCCTTAAAAATTAATAATATGAAACAACATTATTTTAAATAGTTCTAACCTATGTTGATGTGTATGGGATTGTCCTCTGACTGTTTGCAGGCAAGAAGTTCAGGAAGTCGCTTAAATTCTGAGATGGTTTTGATAATCTGAGGCATAATGTTCACCATCTCAGCAAGTTTACTGAGTGTTGGGGAGAACTCCACCTGTAATAGCAGAACCACAAACAAAAAAACAGGTCACGACACATTAACAAGCACACAACAACATAGGCATTAACTTTTATCTAATAATAACAAATTGCCAGGCGATCAATTGTGTATTGAACTGAGCTGCTGCTAGGGCAATTTACATAGAGTACCTGCACGTGGGTGAGTGTGTTCAAGGATGTGAGCACAACAAGTCTTACCAGTCATTTAGCACCTTTACTGCCAAAAATACATAAAAATAAAAAAGAAATGGCAACTATTCAACTTCACACCCCATCTGTTGGCAAAACAGTCTACACATTGTGATTACTGCATAGCACCATGCTTCAGAGTACAGCAGGTGCACTTTCAGTGCATGGACAAAAGTTGTAATTTGTCCTGCTCATTGGTTGTTCAGTGTTAAGCGGGCAGGTCTTATCTAACATGAGTCTTTTAGAGTACAGATGTCGGGTGAGACTTTTATTCATAATGAGTAATATTCTCTTTTTTTGTGTTTACCCTTTCATTCACAGTGGTCACTACAATGGAGAGCTATTCAAAAGCTGTTCTCTTGTGTATGCATAGGTTAGATTGGGTGGGTATGCAGTGGATTGTGTGGTGACTGTGTATATGTGTGTATATGAAAGAACAGCAGTTACTTTAACAGGCAATTGTTATAGTAAGACTAGTATAATATTTCGAATGATGTGTATTAGCATCTTGTAGTTAACAAGATGCTATTTTGTCTTGTATGTAGGTAACCAAAATACCACAGTGTACTTATCCAGCCATAATGCAAATAAGTCATTATCACATGATCTAATTTACCTATGAGGGTTTTCAGATACCTTTGGTGTGGCTTGAGGAGTTGTCTGGCGTAGTGCTATGAGGACTTTGAATAAGGGATTGGGCGATGTCTTACTGTCCCCATTGATGGCCCTGGATAGCTTCTTCATGGAGCATTTGATGTTGCTCCTAAAAGCTTCCTCTATCATGTGGTCCACCTTCTTTGTGTAGGTCACCCAGTGCTCCTGAACCTTACACACCAGTATAAAAATGCACACGTGACAAAGCACTAAGGAAGACTAGGAAGTGTGATCAGTAGTTCAACAGTTGTGAGTCAAGAATCTCATTTCTCTCCTGTTTTCTAAAATTATAATTTTACACATGTTCCAGAATACAATTGCAAAAGTAAAGGAATATTTCTGATGAAGTGCTGCCATTACTAAATAAATGACAAAAAAACAGAACAGACCTCATGTCCATCATCAGCAAAGGTGCTATAAATGTGGTTCATCGTATCAACAATATCCTGGTGTGCTGATCGTAGTATTCGGAGTTGGTTCTGCTGGTGAGCCTCCTGGTCATTCTCAAACTCCAGATTTCTGAAAATAACAACCAAAAAATCATGTCCACAGTGCAACCAACAAAACTAATTAGAATCGACTTGGATACATAGTGGAATTAAAACACAACTGATCTGTTTACTTGCAGACAAGGTCAAGAAGTGGTGTGTGGTGGTTTAAATGAAATTAAAACCTACTTCACACACATACTTCATGGTTCTTTATGTATTACGACATAAGAAGTGGCTTATTCATTCATCACATATCATGCATTACCTGTATACAGTCTTTCCATCCAATCTAACCAGCAACGTTTCACTGATCTGGCGACAGAGGCTGGAGATTGATAAATTGGATACTTTGTAGCTATCAACAATCAACTGCACCTGGAGAATGAAATGGAGGAGAGGGATGTTCAGCACTCAGTTGTCTAGAACATACTGGCTTTTGAACTAAATCAAAATTACTTCCATGTTCTAAAGTGAACTGAAAATAACTTTTGCCATATTCAGCCAGTCAAAAGATTTTGCTCTTACAACTTTCAATTCACACAACAAGTCACCAGGCTGTCTAAATCACAAAAATCCGTAAGAAAAAATGTTACTCAGTTATAATAAAACTGTATAAATGTCCACATAGGTTAGTGATGAAGTGTTTGTTATAACCTTGTCAACATGCTGAAGACAGTCACGTATGAAGACATTAGAAGCTCCTTTAGTCAACCACAGGAGCTTGTTCAGCCCTGGCTGAATCTTCTTATCAATCAAACGAATTCGCTCCCGAAACAGACCCAACTCACTGGGAGACAGCATTCCAATGATCCTGAATACACACGCACACATCAGAAAAGCATTTAATAAAGATTACTGTGATTCATTTAATGACTCTACTGTATGTATACATGCATGCTTTTAAATTACCTCTCTTATATTGAAAACTAAGGGAAGCAAACATTTTAACGCAGGATTGAAAAATGTTTTATAGACTTGGCTTCGTAATAAAACAGTCCAAGCTGTTCAGTCAGTTACAACGCTGCAAAAAGGGCTACATGGATTAAATGGCAAAAGCAGCTAGTGGAAAATAAGAGCTCTCTACAAACACTCCATACCATAAAGTTATGTAGGGAAATGCACAAGTGATATTTATTACCACCTGTCATTACAATGAAGTGCCGTAATGTTCACAGACACCCACAGACCAACTTACTGTAACTGTAGCTCACACAACCATGTTATTATGAGTACATAAGGAAGTTAAATCACAGCACCTTCCAAACACGTTGAATGTCATATGCATGTTTGCTCTCCCCCATATATGTCAGACCTGTTATAGTGCCTTATCAGCAGCAGTACTCTCTCTCTCAGGCCCCTGAGGTCTTCTCTGTCCTGATAAATGTCAGACACAGCCTGGGGGATCTCAAACTTTAGTCGATCCCAATAGTGGATCTCAGTGCACAGGTTCAACAGGTTGCTGCATGGAAAAACAACAAAAAAACACTCATATACTTTGTTAGCAACATGCTGTATCTTTGTATAGAACAAATGTCAAATGCGAGTCTCTCCAGTGTGACCACGGATGCCTAATGAAAACATAAACAATGGGTTTGTGATTGTTTAGTTAAATGTGAAGGCTTGTAAAGTGTAAGTTGTGTTTTTGTGACCCACTTGTCAAAGTTAATGTTCAGCTTGGCTGTCTTGTCCTTGCAGCGCACCATGAGAGGCTGCTCTAGTCTCTTGAGGTACTGTCCGTCCAGGTTCTGGCTCCACATGCTAAAGCTGTTCCTTACTATCTCATCCAAAACCTGAACAAGCTGGTTATAGGTGAAAACTACCTGCTTGCAACTGTATGACTCAGGCATGAAGTAGGCCCTCTGAAGCACCTGGACATGAGACAAGAGAAAATAGTCAAGAAAGAGGGGGGGCGGGGGGTTCTGCACACTAGTAGTATTTCTAGTGTTTAATAAAGGAGATACATGTAAGTAATTGTAAAATCTATTGAATTTACCTCCATGGGTTTGTCTAAGCGATGTCTGAGAGCCCTTGCCCAGTGGGCCTGTCCTGCTATACGGGGCATATGGTCAGGAGAATATCTTGCCCTCTTATTCAGTTCCTTGTTGACCATTTTGAGCTCCCTGTTAAAGATGTTGTACACTTCATCCATTTTCTTTTCTGTGGTGCGTTTAATGGCCTGAGATTTAGAAAATGTAATGGAAAGGAATGAGTTGTTGATAAGTTGTACGGTGGTAAGGGAGGAAAAAAATGCAGTGGTGACAGACAATGTTAAGTAGCAAAAATATAATGTCTTGTCGTGACTTGATTAGCTAGGCAATATATTGAATTCATTTGAGCCATTGAAAAAATGTGGAAAAGAAAAACTGTCACAATATCAACATTAGAGCTTTTTCTGATTCCAGCACCAGCAATTCTCTGAAGTTATGAGAGTATTTTAAGCTGTCTCATTGGGGATACCTTCATGTGTGAGTTTTGCCAGTGAGCAAGCTTGAGTAATGGTGGCTACAGCTGCTGAATAGTGAAATAATGATGTATAATGTGACATAGAAATGGCAGACATTACACCTCTCACAAAACTTCAAGGATTCTTCTACATTTTGACTGCCACAAATAATATGCACTATCCTCGAAATTGTTCTCCTCTTTAACTGGCCCAATCACTTACAGTGCTCTGGGTAGACTGGAAGGGTAATGCAGAGTGTGGGTCAACCATGTTTTGAGTCAGTACTTTTTCTTTTTGCTGTGCAGCTACCTCTGGGTTTACAATTTACGTACAATGTTTACAGTATATCAGAGAAAAACAGCCTTGCTAGTGATGCCTTTTTTGTTGATACTGAACATATGGCCCTACACTGGTAAATGTATAGCTATAATGACTAAACTGCTTTTGAATGTTTGTTTTCCTTCACATGTAGACAGAATAAAATATTAAACCATAAATCATCCATGACACTGGAAAAAAGAGTTTTTGGCAATCATGTCCATCCCTAACTTAAATTTACTGTATTTGTGTTTGTGTTTGTGCTTGTGAAACTGACACCTCTCGAGTAGACATAGGCCTAAAATCATCCAGAAGCCGAACTCCTTCCTCCACTGTGTTCACTGTCTTAAACACAGAATGGATCAGGTTTTGCATCATCATTTCCAGATCCTTTACCAATGCTTGGAACCTGTGTATCCACACAAACAGGAACATAAACATACATACACACTCACCAAATAACTATCAAAAAAGAATAGACGTACTTGTTAAATTCATTGCTCCATGTGGTGGTCTTGACATCAAGGATGGCCTTGCCAACAGAGTGCAGATTTTTAAGGCCATGGTGAAAGTTTGCCTCTATCTCCAGGAGGGACCGGGTGAACTCTGGTCCCTGGCAACCAGTGAAGCATGGCAGGGCCCTCTGCTGACCATCTTCCCAACGGGCAAACTGCTGCTGACAGTCACATACCTGAGAAAAGGCCAAAGCAAATCATTTAATATGCGTTGTCTTCACATAAAACAAAGAAAATTACTAAACAATTGGTTGTGCAATAATTGATTTGCAGTAATTAATTAAATCTATTTGAGATTATACCCACAGATCTATACTGGATAATATTTACAAAGAGACTTGGTCAAGAGAAAAAGGGGATGGGGAATACATGTACATATGAATACATGGAGTGGAAAAAAAACAAAACAACCGAAGCTAGCCCTTTCACTGTTTTGGAGTGTGATCTATGAAAACACAAACCCAGTTATTCACATAGAAATAAATTGCCTGAAAAACTATATTTTTACGTAGTTCAACACAGCTTTTAACATGACTCAGCATTTGTGGAAAGATGCTGTAAAGGAGTTGTTCAATTAAAAAAACAGTGACTGAAGCATCATTGAAGTGGCTTTAACTGGCAAATGTCAAACTTACAGTGACCTGACGTTAACCTTGTTTTTATAGAATGCGATGCAATGAAACTGAAATGCATCTGCATTCCATACCTCCAGAACTACAACCCAGGCTGGCAAACAACCCTCCTGAGTCCATCAGCACCCCCATCAGCCTTTTCAATTATTGCCCAGTATAAGATCTCAAAAAGAAGTAGATTCACAGTGAGAGCAATTTAATATTCATAGAAAGCAAATGAAAGTGGTTGACTGCAGCTAAAAAGTCCCATGACACAAACATTTTTCAGAAACAGTGCTGCCTCAGCTTTATGCAGAATGCAGGGGAAAGGTAGAGGAGCCAATTTACACTACCACAAATACTGCAATGGAGTTATACATGAGCCTAACAAATACAAATATTATACAATGTTGGTTGCAGAGATTATTAAAAATTATTATTTCAAAGTTAATTAGAGTAATATACATCTTGAAATTCAAATGAATTCCACAGCAGAGCAAAACCAAATTAGCCCAATAAACTTGTATCAATATTGAACAATATTTTACCTGACATGAGATTCAACAGCATGAATTCACAGAGTTGTAGTATGGTGGTGTGTTTCTCTAAGTGTTTATGTCTCTAAATGTGTGAGTGAGGGAAACATCCTCACCTCAAGCAGGTCTCGGAACCTCTGAATGTTAGAATCAACCACCACAAAAAAGCTGGTTTCATCCAGCACCCAGCCTTTTGAAGAATACCTGAAAACAGAAGCGAAGATGAGAAAGGGAAGAGGGTATATAGAGTCAGCAATATATTAATATTTAAGCTATGAATGCTGATAATTAAACTAAAACATGCTGACTTTTGATGTTTTAAAGAGTACAAGAGTCCTTTGTCAAGTCCCCAAAGGACTTAACAAGCTGTGATGTGTCCCTACAAAGGTGGGATTTTGCCTACTTGTGGTGAATCTGTGATGCATGTTGGTATATTTTTTTCCATAACAGGCAACATTGGATACAGTCGTTGAGGATTTTCTTGCTGGACAACACATATCCCCCAAAGATTCTGTCCAGAGAGAAGCTTTGAAGGCACAGATGAATAACCTCATTACTCATCTGCAACACAGAAGAATAAAGGTAGAGAGTTATAGACATTTACATTGACGAGGTACAATCATGTTAACACAATACCAACACAAATTCATTGAAAATATCGGTTCTATCGAGTCTGCACTTTGATTAGCTTCTTAATTCCCTTTCAGCAGCTTTCAAATATGTTCACACTGAATGTGTCATCTGTGTGTATAATAATAATAAGAAAGATATAGCTCTGTAGGTAGCTACATAGATACTTGATATTTTTTCCACTCATTCTTGACACAACCAGACAAAGTTACATTTATCTTCAACATATTTAGAGGAGGCACACTATTTGGCTTATTGTAATACTGTGGTTGTAAAATCAACAAGAAAAAAACATTAGAGGCATCTAAGAATATCACACAGACAACTGACTAGACTATGGTTACTATAGTTATTCTCACCCATAAAGGTTATTATTTTCTCTCTTTACATTCTCTAAGGTATTAGCTAGAGCATCTCAGTCAAAGGTTTTTACCCTGCAGCCTTCAGTGATTGCAAAATGATATTAAAAGATGATAGAAGGGCACTGTGCTCCCCAGTTCTCTATATTGAACTATAAGGTGGGTTAAAGGTCCAGCATCAGATCCAGTACCACACAGATTTGAAGTCTGAGTCTGAGTGGGAACACTGGGCTTGTGCTGTCAGATCACAGCAGCCATATGCACAAACACAAAATAATTCAACCCCAATGTTTTGTCTGAGTCAGTAATGTTTTATATAATATAAATACATAATACAGGGGTGAGTGTGTGTGTGTGTGTGTGTGTGTGTGTGTGTGTGAGGGAGAGAAAAAGGGAGAATAAAATGAGGAAAATAACAAAATGAAGGAAAGCATATAGGGGTATGAAAAAGTAATGCAAACTGTGGTAGGTCAGAACATAATTATATTAGGATACCCTTGTCTCTGCTGTTGTCAGTTGAAATGATAGGTTTATGAAAACAATTATGCAGTCTATTATTCAGTGCATTTCATCTCACGGTGTGTGTAACTCTGATATCTGATCACCATTGATGAATGGTTGCCGACTACTAGTGAACATCTGTGAACATTGTCAGTTGTCCAAGTCATGGATATCCCTAAGGTGCAACTGGACCTGCTTTAAGTTCTTGAAGACATTTCACCTGTCATCTGAAAGGCTCATTCCTAACTGTATGGCTTGCATTTCTCTTTTGTATCTAAATGCATACCTTGCGGAAAAGACCAGTGATCCTCTCACTAGTGTTGTAGTAGCTTGAGTTGACCCAGATGATACGAATGAGACTGACAATGTGTTGTAGTTTAGGAGCAACTTGGTTAGGTTTGAGCCGGGCAAGCTCTTCACAAGGTTCCTTCAGTATAGACAGGAATTGCAGGTTTGACTGGGCTTCCAGAGAGCAATCCTGAGGAACACACACAGAAAGGAAATATGACATCTCTCATTATTATTATTATTATTATTGCTATTATTATCATCATTACTTAGCTTCAGTTATGTTAACATAATATTTTGTGTCACTGTGTTCCACCTTTATAGATAACTACTGGTTAGCACAGATGCAATGATTTTACTTAATGACATTATTTCACACTTGAGACATGTAGACTTCCTGTACCTGTATATCCTTGGACTGTCTGCTGAAACGCTGTTCATACAGAGACTTGGACAACTGCAGAATCTTCTGGATGTGCCTAACCCCTGGGTTTTGCAGCTGCTGGCTGATATTCAACAGTTTGGTAGAGCGTCTTTTCCAGAAGGCTATCTCCTCCAGTGGACCACAGTTGTCCATCAAGTTCATTATTTCTTGTGCATTCAGTAGCTCCTTGATCTGATCTGTCCAGTTAATGACAACAGCTACAAAAGAGAAGAATAATGAGTAGAAGAAAAAGTAAACTGACATACTGTAGGGAGAAATAAAAATTACAGGAGCAATGAAAAGCAATGGACAAATTGATGACTAAAGAAATGAATAAAAAGAATGTAAAAACAATGGTTTGAGAAGAGAAAGGAGTTGTGAGGGAAAGGACAAAAAAAGTGTTTGGTGAAATAACAACAGAAAGCAAAAAACAATAAAGTCAGACTAATCCAGGTAAAAGGTTGCCTGAAAAAATATATCTCTAAAAGTGAAAAGGTCAGTGCTAAAATATTGTTATAGTTTTAAACACTATCTCACAGACGCCACAGAGGTCTGTGAGTGGGACCTTTTAGACACAGACGCCACAGAGACAGATGGAAAAGGAAAGGCAACCCCACCCCCAAACAGACAGAGCTCCTCAGACCTACTCTCCATTCTCTGCACCAACTTCTTGTCCCTGCTGGCCTCCTCAGGGCTGAATTGTAGCCCTTCCATTGGGATGTAAAGAACTGTTTTGCCCACCTTCTTATACAAGTCATCTGTTCAAAAATAAAATGGTATATAATACTCCATAAAATATTGGTAGAGAGAGAGATATATACATATTTCAAACTGGTTGATTGATTGCTTCATTAATGTGTTTTCTGGAATACAATATAACACTACCATTCTGAAACCATACTGTACAGTATAAATCCTTTAAAAATACATTTGTCTTTGATTTACATACATGTGCTGTATACTGTATGATTTGCGTAGAGGAGCTTCACAGCTACTGAATGAAATATTTTGGCTATGTGACAAGGGAGTGTGGGTATGAACCTTATCCTTATCTTTAAACTGTCTTTGATATGCTAAAATTGTATTATAGAATGTCAGGAATATTGTATCTTTGTCATAATTTAGTTAACCTAGTAAAAAGGAACCCAGCATCCAGAAATCCACCCATTCACTCTACACAGAGGGCAAACGTCCAACATTTTAAAGTCACTTTCCTCAGAACCATCTGCCCACTCAGCAGCACAGATGGTATTGGTATTTTCTAGCCTAAAAAGGGAAATCCTGTTGTTGTTTTTATTTATGGATTTATTTATCTCTGCTGCCTACTGGGCAGCAGAGGCTATAACAGCTTACAGTGACACTGGAAACCTCAAAGTCAAAGTCTACACTGGACAAAGTTAGCAAAGTTCATTTGGGAGATTTGTATTACTTTCAATTGGTGTCTATAGGGAATGCACTTCACTACAACATGAAAAAAATATATAAACCAACATAGGCGGCCCTATACTGACTTGCAATATAGTAACTGCCTCAATTTTCACTGTTTAACATTGGACAATTTGTAGAAATAAAAGTATTTCAATTATGAGAGAGGTATAATGAGGGACATCAAAATGCCTCAAAGGCACCTTGCAAACACTGCCAGTGTAGACTGCCCTTCAATGATTTAATGGTGTACTGTATAGAGTCTCCAAAGAGCCTCAGAGTAATTCACTGCAAAGACAACATCTTCATAGGAGTCAAGACATTTTTAACCCATTGCTGTCTGTCTGCAACTGTCAACTTTTTCTCTTTTTTTCCCCGTGGTACCCACCTGTGAGGGCAGCAAGGTAGCAGTGCATGCTATTGATATAGTTGTCCTTGATGCTCTTCTCCCTGAAGGTGCTGAGGGCAAGTGGAGGGGCATGCAAACAGGTCATGTCATGAAGCAGTCTATGGGTGGCATTGCCCCGCACTGTGCCAAACTGTATGACAGTATTAAACGTCTCTGCTGTGATTATGGCTCCTGGCGGGCGGCTAAAATAGGAAAGCTGCTCTGCCACCTGTCCCTATAAAAGAAACATTGGTGAAAACCATGGTGAAGAGAGATAGAGAAATAATGCAGGGTAAGTACAGTTTTAAAAATCAAAGAAAGGAAAAAGGAAGCACTCCTGCTTGTCAGGCAAGGTGGACAAAGCTGCTTAAATTCTAACAAAGTAGTTAAAGGTAAAAATAAATAGTGGAAAAATATATTTTACCCATAAGGGCATGGAGTACTCCACCCGCAGCCACTTGCATGTGTCCTTGTAGATCACCATGACTGTGATAGATGTATCAACAATAAATTGATCCACAGCCTTCTCATTTTCCTCTGTCCACAATTCTTCTGTTTCTCCAGAAATAGCCGCACAACGGATAAACAACTTTATTGAGAATGAAGAGAAGAATAAAGAGGTCAAGGGAACGCAAAGTGAGAGAAGGTATGACTATTATTTTCTTGGATGATGAATGTGCATATGCATCATTTTTATCAATGAGGTGGCTTTACCAGACGAATTGTCTTTAAGTATTCCTCTTCCATTTCTTTCAAAGCTTCCACCACAGAGCTTGCTTCTTTCCCTGGGTTTACTAAAGTAGCTTATCCAAACACACACAATGAACAGTGATGCAGTGACATACGGTCACACCAGTTGCTAACAGGGCACTTGCAGACAAACACTATGAAACGCACAGCATGCATACATAATGAGCTAACGACAACACTGTCTATTTACTGTAGTTTTTAGCATTAAGGCTAACTCTCAGTGGTCTGATATTTGCTACTGAAGGCTAAAACAGGACGCAAGTTATGACTTATTTTCAGATTTGTTACTTATTATTTGTAACTAACTAACTAGTTAAACATGAACCGTTAGCTAACATTAACGTTAGCTGAGCACTTACTAGCAAACTTCTAGCAGCTGACTCAGTGTTACTTACTCGGGCAACAGCTCCCGGCCGTTACGGCTTCATGAGCCTAAAAACGATCTCTTTTTACTCTTTACACTCCCGCTGACGTTACCTCGACTGTGTGCGACTCGGAGCACAGAGGAGTCCTGTCATGAGATGGTGAAGTTCATGTATTTGGATAAACTCCTGCACCAAATCTTCGCACAAGCTGCGGCCGAGTGGACGCATCTCCATGGAAACGTTTGGTTGCCTGGGCAACCCCGGAGTGGAGGGGCGGGACCTGATACGTGACAGACACGTCACATCCCTTGAGGAATCAGTGATGGAGAGGTGGTGAAGCTGTTTGTTAATGTGAGCTGATGACAAATTAGATCCTGAACAAACAAGCTCCATTTACCAGCTACGATCGAGCTGTATCACTGTCGATACAGAGATGAATAAAGATGTGCCCACTGCTATCATATAACATTAGACACAGTTCAGTGTAAGATTGCATGATGCTTTGCATAATAGGCTTTAAAAGATTTTGTTCTGCAGAGAGCAAACGTCCAACATGTTAAGAATATACAAATACATTTTACTCTCGCCTCTTATGAGCTCAACATCTGTCCTGAGTCGCCACCCAGTGGTTGAACAACTGAAGTGCTACAGGGACAGGATGGGACAAAAGTGTGAAGAAAAAAACAGTTCTGTTAAATGTTAAATATTTAACATTTCGCTCATTTATAGCCCAATGAGAGCTTTTGGAAATCTAACACTCCATCATGTAGGCTACATTATCACAAACTCAGAGAGCAGAGACAGAAGTAGCTGGTCTAACATCTCCCTCCAGCTGCAGGTCGATGTCAATATTCTTAGTATTAGACAAAGAGATTTGGTCCACCCTAATCTAAGCCAACAGACCACAGAAACGTATGATACACTTTTTATTCAGCTGAAGCAAACTCTGTTACATCTTCTGGACGACTCTTCAGCTCTGCTCATGCATGTACATGTTTGATCTTTGACATCAAATGCTTCTCCCTTTAGTTTAGGGGTGAAGAAGGTGGTAACTGAGATTCAACAGCTGTTCTGTGAAGCTGTCTTCAAGGAAATCTTGTCGGGTCTGGGGCCAGAGCATGGTGGTCAATTTGGATCGGTTCAAAAATAAAAGCACAAGACACAGATTTATTTGGCTGATGTCAGGGCATCCACTAGAAAACTGCAGGTTGGCTTAACTTCAGTTAGAATCATTCATATTTCTATTGTATTTTTCCACTGAAATAACAGAAAACACTTCTGTTAACAGAAAACAAATAACAGAAAACACTTCTGTTACTTCTGCGCATCTGCAAAAAAATCTAGGTTTTATGAACAAGTTAAATAATTCTAATCTTACTAAGAGTTTTTTTGTTGAGACTTTTCTCTATTCTTTTCTGTTGGAAATGAAAGCTAATATTAATATTAAAAAAAACTTCTAAAATGTTTCTATACCACATTAAAATTTTTGTTCATTTCAAATTCCAAGTTATTGTAGTTGCAACCAGAATAAGCCAATTTGAATTTGGTGTATTGCTAAGAGTACACATTACCATGTCCCACTCAACTCAGGACCACCAGTGTACACATACAGTAGACACACGTACATGCACTCATAGACCTGGGTCTGACAAAGGGCCTCTTTAACCCCGAGGAAGTCTGTTCCTGGGAAATCATTTAAGTCTCAATGCAACCTTGAATTTAGGCCCCACCTCTCTGGTTCCCCTCTATCATTACTGGACCATTCTTACCCCCAGGCTCACTTTCTCCAGGGTCCTTCTCTTGTTTTTCTCTCCCTTCCTTCAAGCAGTTTGGGTTAAGTCCGTCCCACTGGGGAAATCCGGGCCTTCTCTCTCACAACCATGACAAACTCCAAACAACTTGTCTGTGAAGCTTCATTATAATTCATTTGTTTGAATAGGTTCATTTCTCGTTCAGTCACTCACTCTTTTTCTGTCCTCTTTTCCAGCTTGGGAATAATGCATATTAGCATGAAATATTATTTACCTCGCCTTGATTAACTGCATTGTTTGAAGATGTGTGTCTCGCTGCACTGTGTGTGTCTTCAAGTGTCTTCCTATCCAAGTGAGTCAAATCAAGGGTGGATGTGATTTTCAGCAAATGAAACCATTACTCAGTGGCTCAGATATTTAAAATTACCAGGAAAGAATCACTTTTGTTCACATCAATCAACAGTGAATTGCCTGCCAAGCGAGTGAGCTGTTTTCCTGGTCAGTGATGCCGGCCACATGGTAAAAAAAATGATGGGGTGATAGTAGAATAGAGGTATAGGATGTGCTAACAAGCATGATCTAGATAAATAAGAGTACCTAAAATCTCTAGGTATGTATGTGTATAAACTCTGAACATGCACATATACAGCAAAGCCCTGTGCAGAAACCAGATACAAAATAGCTTGAGATTGAAAAGCAGGCAGGCCAAAATTAAGGCAATGATTCTGTGAGCTCAGAACTAATGATAGGCTGCCATGCCGAGGAGGAGCAAAAAAGAGAAGGATGCAAGGATGGAGGGATAAATAAGCGGGACAGAGAGTCTATGAGGGGCTGTTGTTGCTCTTTGGACCAGTTGAGGCAGAAGATATACTGTACAGCGTCACTTAGTAAAATGAGAAAAGATGAAAGGATGGCTGAGAGCCCCAAACAAGAGGGCATTATATGAAGGGACAGATAAAGAAAGAGAGAGAGAGAAAGTGAGAGAGAGAGAGAAACAGTGAGGAGTGTAATTTACAAGGGGTGAGTAGAATGGACAAGCTCAGCTGCAGACAGCAGCCTTAATAGCTGTCCAGTACTCCAATATAAGGACATAGATAGTGTATACACATACACACACACACACACACACACACACAAATGCACATTCAGTACATCCAGCAATAATAAGCCGCTTGCTGCAGCACAATGAGCTCAGGGTCCTTTTAGGAAAGTGGAGCAGGCTTGGATGGTTTACTCTGCTTATTACACTGCTATTAATCCACAGATGCTGGTTTTGCTCGGCCACTGAGGCCAAGGGGTATGCTCTACCACTCACTAATATAAACATGCACAAACACAAACACTGAGACTCATCAGCATGCATGCACAGCCCATGACAAGGACAGAATCAGACAGCTGAATATGAACATGAAATGCCCTGAATGACCCCTGCTCAGTGGATGAATACAGACACACACACACACACACACACACACACACACACACACACACACACACACACACACACACACACACACACACACACACACACACACACACACACACACATGCACACTAGAATCTTTTCTGGCCTCTTGACCCAGGCTGACAGCACCCTGTGTTCTCCTCCCACTGTAAAGAGGGGGTCCAGTGATAATGAAGCCAGAGTTTTACAGCTGGAAAGCTGCCAGAGCCAGAACACTGTGAGTGAGAGAGTGTGTGGCATCTCTATGGGTATCATTTAAAAGGCCCTGTCCAAACTGGATGACATCGGAATTAGGCCCATGATCACTTTCTCTGGCTCTGGAGTAAACTACAGTAACACACATATTGATTCAATTTCATTCAGAAAGTTGCAGAACAAACAGGCCATGAGATTACTATGGTAACTTGTTCACATATGAGGCATTTCGCCACATATCCTGGATTATTAATGTTGTTTACTTCTATTTATGGAAGCAGGTCTTTGAATGTCTTGTCAATTTTAAGGTTTCTTACCTCACTTTTCAGCATGTGCCACACACACAACCGGCAACAACCTTCACTATAACTAGTATACTTACCAAATATACCACATATAGTATACAATTGCAATTTAATATTAGTCACAGCCTCTTCAGTACGCATAACACACAGATGGTCACAATCCCTCTCAGAGCATCATGCACGTACCAATCCAGTCATTTGGAGACACACACTTGTTGCAGCTAAAAAGAGCAGCTGTTTGTCTAAAATTGTGTACTGTGTATGTTATACTCTTCAGGTAAAAAAAACAAACAAACACACAAACTCTGCCTGAGTTTGTGTGCCTGCAGCACACAGCTTATCCTGGGTGAATAGAGCAAGTCAGCAGCAAACATGTGCTAAACGATGAATTTGTAGTACTTGGTCTGTTTTTTATTGTTCTTTCGCCTGGGTGACTAAGAATCTTCCCTTTTATTATTTATTTTATCACAGTAAAAATGCAGTAGAATGAAAATGTTTAAAATAATGACATGTAAGGCAAAATTAACAACAATCAGTTGCCATGGTTGCATCCAAATACTGCGTTGTGCGTTATGAGGTATTTTTATTTTCTTAGCTGCTCAATCATTTATGTATTTTTATTTATTTATATACACACCTTAATCGTGCCACGACAGCTGGTTAAAGTGGCAACAGAAAATCCCAAAGACTCTTATTCATCCAGCTTTGTGTAAATACGAAATAGCATTTATCTACTCTACCACCAGCATGCCCCTGCCTCAAATCTTTTGAGAGTGGCTGGTTAGAAATGAAGTGAGTGGACACGGGTGCCTGTGTGCATTCATGTAAGTGATTACATGAAAAAAAAGCAAGGACTAAGTGTTCCTGTCAGTGTTCATCAGGGTGCCACTGTGTCTATATTTACCAGGCTGCAGGAACCTAATTCTCCAGGTGGTGGTGCTGACACACCGCACCAATGATGAGTTTCAGCAGGGAATTGAAGTGGCCTATCAGCTGAGTGCAGCCGCAGTGCGTTTCCTCAACAATAAATAAATAAATTATGTTTTTGCATTTAAAACTCATTCAATACATTGTGTATGTATTTCGACACAAATACGTACTTTAATTTAGTTAAAGTAAAGCAATGTACATTTAGAGTACCTTCATATTGTGTATTCATGTTGCAGAATAGTTTTTAAGGTGACTACTGGATATATTTCTATATATGTGCTCATATTTGAAGTCTTGAAGAGACAGGGACTGTAGTATCACATAAATATACAAATTACACAATGCCCACATACTTAAAAATCTTTTCACAGTTCTACATTTTACAAAGGGCTGGTTTATGGCAGCATTATAGAAATGATGATTAAAAAACATATATCTCCTAATTTTCTGTGAAATGCTTTACTGCAATGAATGTATTGTATTTGTGGAAATCTCATCCAGATCCACACCTGGCAGACTCATCAATGGGGGCATCAAGAACATAATCTTGACACAGCACACTGAGGGCAAGTGAAATAATACTTCTGCAGAAAGCAGGCAGAATCAGTAAACACAGGATGAAGTGAAGGACATTATACCAAAGACCATTAGTAGGGTTCAGTCACATGCATTTGAATTAGATTATTATTATCCATTAGTGTAATTGGCCTTTACTCTGACAGGGTATAAATGGCCTTCCTGCTTGACTTACGCCTATGTTTGCGATTTAGAGCGGATTACTGACAAAGAAAATATCAGCCATGCATTAATTTACATCAGTCGCCACCACATCAAGATCATTGTCACTGCACCATTTAGTAGTGTTCACCAACATCTTCAATGGACTGATGGAAAGTGTGGAAGCATGGCAGTCAATCTGTTGGAAGATATGCCAGTAGCTGTCAATGCTGAATAGTTTCCTGTAATATCAGATGAAATCCTGACCTCAAAGTCAGCATCATTAAAGCCATAGGCAATGTTCCAGTCCAGCTATAGAAACGGCTTCCTTTCCAGCAGGCTGCTGTGAAAAGAACGCCCAGGGAAAAGGTCATGCATTGTCAGCTTTCACACCAAAGGGCAATGGGGGGACATTGTTAACACTATGGGTGAACAGTGGAACTGATCAGATTTTCACGCTGATTGTCAAGTCCTAAAACTAGATAAAGGGCACCCAACAAAACAAATAAGACAAAAAATTAAACGTGTTCAAACATTTACAAAGAAAATTCTCCAATCTCACATATTTGTGTGTGATGAAATCATGTGAACCTCCAATATTATCAATATGACTGATGGGAAAATCACTCAGGTGTGAATCTGGGAGGAGCTGCCTCTCTTAGAAAAAAGACAAATCTGGGTCTTTAAAATCTAAACTTTACACATCAATACAGGATTGTAGAAGTTAATCATGGCTGGAACAAAGGTGATTTCTGAACTCCTTAGAAGAAGAGTTGTTGATGCTCATCAGGCTGGAAATGGGTTACAAACAAAGTTCTAATGAGTTAAGACACCAGCTGTCTATCAGGCAGATGTTGTACATTTAACACCAGTGTTAACCTACTAAGAGCAAGGTGTGTAGTAATAGTCTGGGAGATAACTAGGAACCCCAGGGTAACATACAGGAAATTTAAGATGAGAACCTTTTCCCATCTCTAATAAGGTGATGGCAGTATCACAGGCCTTTGCTGCCTCTCGACAGAGGAGAGGACAGCTCACTATCATTGATGGAGCTATGAATTCTGAGTTGTACAATAAGTTTCTATAGTAAAACGTCAAGTTATTCATCTGTGAAATGAAGCTAAACAGAAAATGGAAAATGCAGCAAGACAGCAACTCCCAAGTTGTTCTAACAAAGAACGGTTAAAGGAGCATTGTTAAATTTCAAACATTTTAGAACAGATTTATGTGGATATAGAAATAATTTTAAACAGTTCACAAACTTTTGAGCACCACTGTGTGTTTGGGATTATACACATATAACTATAATGTAGACACTTGATGTCCCCAGGCACAGAACTGCGGTTGAGTCTGAGATTTGAGTACAGCTTTTACACTTTTCCAGTAGCTGATGCATCAACTTGTTCAGTTCAGACGTTCTGGAGACACATGCCACATGATCCTGCGTGAGAGTCATGAGCTGCTTTAACTTACGTAGATGTTGGTACTGACTTTATCAAAACCTATAGAAAGACTTGATAATTCAATCAAACATGCAATGGACTGTTTGCCTTACAAACAGGAATGAACTAATGAGATATAACGTGGGTTAGGTTTTAGTTGTATGACCCAATGTTGTTTTTGTTTATATTATTAACACTTTTCTTTAGTATTATGGTTCTGTCTGGGTACATTAAGAGAAGGAAATGGACAATTAATACATTGACTGAAGTCAGCAGTAGGTTGCATGCCACTTGTACTTGAAGGTAGTTATGACTGTTATGCATCTAAGGCAAAGAAGAGGGAGGAAATAGACAGCGGAAAATGAATCAAAGGAAATACAATAAAAATCGACTTTCACAAACAAACAAATGACTTGATGTATAATGGTGACATTTCTGTAGTTACAGAGAGGCGTGTCTGAAAAGCAACAAACCAGAGAAACTGACAGTCAGGCCTCCACTGGTATAATAAATAGCTGCAAATCATGCTGATGAGCATGAGAGAGCAGGGAAACAGTAGGTCGATACGGGGAGTGAAAGATTCATCTGAATAGACCAAATCAATCAAATATTTATCCAGTATTTTGTGCACTATGACAAGCACAAATGACATTGGAGTCTCAAAGAAACACTTGTAGGAAAAAGCAGCCAAACATATTAGAGACAAAAGAGGAAGAAGGAAGACAGTAAAGATAGTGTTTCACCATTTCCACATCCTCCTCTATCACACGCTTGGTGATGGAGGATAGTGTCTAACCTAGAGAGAGAGGTCAGCTACAGCAGGGCACCTGTGAGGTTCATCCCTAGAGACAGGACAAAGATCACTGAGGTCCTGAGGGTGGATTCCTCCACAACTTAGGATAAGTGAAAAGAGATGAAAGAGTCAGCAAAGAAGGAGAAAAAGGTGATAATCAGTGAGCCAACAAAACAATCACATAGAATTGCACAAGTGAGATGCATGAAACATTTATGCAATTTAACACTGATACAGTTCTTAGCTTAATCTCAGCAACAGATTATTATTACAGCGTTGTGGCATTGCCTAAGTCTCCTGTGGCCATTTTAGCCATCAGAGTCAATCAAACAGAGGCTTACGGTGGAGTGTGTGTGGGTGGGAGGGCTCAGCCAGAAAGCCCGACAGAGAAAGACAGGCAAAGATAGACAGCTACATGCACAGGGAAGAAGAACAAGACAGAAGATGCAACAGGGACTGATGGGATAACAGCTGACACTCACAGATTGTTGAGTAGCAGAGAGCGGGCGGCTTCACAAAGCAAGCCAAGGTTGTTAACAAGAAGGAGGTCATGCACAAGGAGATGACATAGAGAGAGGATCAGCAACATATTCAGCAACACTCTTCAGCTACAGTCTCCTCTGAAAGTACTGGAGCAAGAAGGCTAATTCATTTGTTGTAGTTGTACACGGGAGATGGTTAGATTTGAGGTTAAAAGATGCAAATGAAAGTTCAGGATTTCAGCTTTTATTTGATGATTCATAAAACAACATAGAGAATGGCACCATTCGTATCAGATGACCCAAACTTAATAATAATAAAACCTGTGACTCACTGACATCATCTTTAAAGATCTTCTTACATCTTCTCCCTTTAATTCTGTCTCCAGCAGGTAAAATGTGTTTTCAGTAGGGTTAAGATACTGTGATTGACTTAGCCAGTCTAAAACCTTCTGCTGTTTCCTGTGTGTTGTGGATCAACATCTTACTGCATGATGAAGCTCCATCCATCCATCCATCCATCCTAACTGCTTTTCCTGTTTAAAGGATTGTCTAAAAATTAAATGTTTCTGTAAACGTCTGAAATCACCCTGCTGTTATCCCAATGAACTGTTGCATCACTAAAGATTAATGAATCTGTTCCAGAAGCAAAAATGCTCGCCCAAGCAATGACCCTTCATCTTGCTTCTTGAATGAGCTCGTATGGTTTGGATCATTAGCAGATCCTTTCTTCTCCCAAACTTTCAGGCCTTTCATCACAGCTCTCATGATACTTCTGTTATAAGCTTTCATTGTTTTGCTTGACTGACCCATTCTGTGCATGTTGCTCAGTACACCAGTGGTTTCTTTCTTTCTTTTTTTAAGACATTCCTCACCCAAACCGTCTTTGCTGTACAGCCGAAACAATACAGGAAACTCAGGGGTGGGGGAGCAGAGATGACAAAAGGATGCATGGGGTAATGTAAAGAAAAACATGGCACATGAGAAACTGCTTACAAGAAACAAATGTGCAGAGAATACACTAATATAAAGAAGGTATCGTGGCCCTACATCATTAACTGAGCTAAATAAACACTACACTCTGCTCCAAGCTGAGGGGAGAAAGAATCTTGGCAGCAGCAAAATCCTCCTGTGATCACATTAATATTGAGCTCAACTTTGTCAAATCTAATTCCCACTGATGGAATAAAGCAATGGAAGTGAGTGACAGATATCCACAAACCCACACACTCTCTTCTCTCCTCACTGGCACAGCCATGAATAGATCCTCAGTTGTCAGAAAAAGCAGAGGAAAAGACGTGTTCATCATCACCGGGGTATAGTATATACACACTGCAGGGTACTGTTTTCTTAATCAAATACAAAAAGCATAGAGTTGTTCTCAGTTGTCAGTGTCATGCTTAAGCAAAAACCTTGAAAGTCTTCTGTATAGATTGGGAAAAGCATGATGAACACTGCCTTTTTCAAACAAGACTCACACCGCAACTTTCTTCTTAGTAGTGGAAGGAATAGTCTCACTTCAGCACTAAAACAATAAACACCTCCAACAGCACATACGAACATGATGGTAAAGCAGAGGTGTCTGTCTCAGGGTACAGTACTGTCATAGAAAGAGGATATAGAACATGTGGAAAAGTTCGATGATGTTGTCGCAGCTAATTTCTACAACAGACTTACTCTGAAAAGGATGTGAACATAGGGGCCATCTTTGATGGGGGAAAACATAGTTTCTACACACGTTCACGTTTTAAATCACAGTACAAGGTCATTTGGGGTATTAACTGTGTTCCAAGCCTTTGAAAATACAATTAAAAAAAACACCTGTCCGCCTGGATTATATAAAACCTAATAGAATGAAAACACACTGTTTGTATGTGCTCCGTGTTTTCTCACAAGTCCTCCTTAGAGGAACAAACTGGATTCGTCTATGTTGGGCTGGCACGCGTCTGGAAGCTGAGGAGCAGCTTGCGGACAAACAGACCATGGCACATGTGTCTGCAAAAGAAAAATACTCACAGAGAACTACCTGCAGTACAGTCCCCAGAATCATTATAAACAGTCTCTAAACATTATTCAAACGTCCTGAATTCTGGATGAACTGCTCACTGCTCACTAACATGCAGGATAAGTAACGAGTAATGAGGAGGCACAAGTAGGCATTTCTTCATTTTCAGCTCAACCTGAATGACACGCACGTCTACCAGAATCATGCTTTTTATTTTATCTTCGCTCCAAAAAGACTGCATGTTCTGTAAGTGTAGAGACACATTATATTAAAGGTATGTTCCACAGCTCCAAGATCAAATGTAATTTCTTAACTTGACTTCAGCTCCGTGCTGCAGTGTTACATTTTCCCAGACTGACCTCTGTTGACCACAGTATTAAAAACAGCATGTAGATTTAAGATTGTGGCTGAGTGAGTATGTAATAGAGGATGTAAAACATCTTCAACAAAGACATTACTATATTATTGGTAACACAGACTACTCTTTTCATCAGAACATTTTTAATGTTATTTTCCCAAAGATTTGTCAGCACTGAACAAACCTAAAATGACCAAATCAAAACTAATCAACCAAATCTTCATACTGTCATACTGTAGCAGAAATGATGGTACTGACTGGACATGTATAGATAAAATCTTCCTCGTGCAGTTGGTGCTCACGCAGTGTGGTTTATTAGTGTTGCCCAGGTGTTCATCATCAATCACGTGTGTGCAAGGCTGTCTTGGTGGTGTGCCAAAGCCTTTGCTGTAATTTTACAAACAAGCAGACTTAGAACAAAGTCAGAGCTACTGTAGAAGTTTGATCCCAGCAGAGAGCTCAGGGTAGACTGAGAGGAGGGAAAGAAAGGTAGAGAAGCAGAGGAAAGGAACAAAGGAAAAGCAGCTAATAGACTGAAGGATCTTAAAATAAAACATTTATAGGGTAAAATAAGGTTCCTTTAATCCATCTGTCAGCATCGCTGCAGTGGACATTAGTCTCTGCTCCTGTCTACTCTCCATCACCACCACCACAATGCACTAACCAGTCATTCTAGGCTGAATCTTTGCTCTGTATTCTTGGGTAGTATATTGTACTGTACACCATGCACCATACACCAGTATTTGTTTTAACCTTGTTATTGTGTCACATTTTTGTTGTCTTTATCTCTCTACCCCCCTTTGACTTCATATCTTTGAATCTTTGTGTGCACCTGACATCAAGACACATTCCTAGTACTGTAAAGTGTCCTTTATTGTACCTGACAATAAACCATTTCTGATTCTGATATGACTTTTATTTTCTCCTGCTTTAATGCATTTTCTGTCTGTTTAACGATTCACAAGTAAAATAATAGATAGTTTTATAGTGGAGTTTGGAATATATATCTCCATCTCCATCTCTCTGTCAGCTCCTCTTTTGTCCCCATCACATTTAGCTTTCCTCCTACTACTGGCCAAAATCCTCACCTCAACCACCACCATATACCATTACCTTGAGTCACATAAAGATAATTAATATTAAGAATTCACAATTCATATTACATTAATGCTACAGCATTACTGTCAATTACCCCTTTTTAGGATCAGTCAACTCCAAAACCGCTGCATCTTGTAGCTGAGTGGAACTGCACAGTTTGGGTACAGTAGGTTTGTCACTTCTGGCATCTTTCACAAAGTCCACTGTCCCACTCAAAATACAAATATAATGAGTACTTTCAGAGCTGTATCCTCCTTGCAGCTAATTATCACTTAACATGAACTCAACAAAGAAAACACTTAATTGTCCAGAGAAATCATGCTTCCATTCTTTTTTAAAGAAGAAAAAATATCGTCTCAGTCCCTATACTCTACGGTTTCCCTCAGGTTACACTTAAACATCTTTCTAAACACATTTTTGATGAACTCTCCCTGCTTTCTTTCTACACTGCGCTCTTTCCTTCCCCACACTCCATCCTCTCAACCCTCTCTGTACTCCTCATTTTCCTTCTGCATCCTGTTCCTCCTCCTTCAGACCATCAGAGCCTCACCTCTCTGCAACACCGGTTAAAAAGAATAATTTGAAAACTTCTATTTGCTACTATTTGATTTAGTTTGAATACTGAAATAGTTCAGTTTATTGGATTTGAAATTTAATTTATGTTAAAAACAAAACAAAGTGCACAGGCTGTTTGGCTTGTTTTGGGTAAACATGCTTTTTCAATGAACTTTGTTGTATCTTATGAAGGGTGTACAGTAGTAATACATGCCACAATAGATGTGGATGGATGGACAAAGAAACAGAGAGGGTTATTGATTACGAGCAAGTCAGGAGAGACAGACGACTCGGCTATTAGACAAATACGTCACTCTGAAACGCTGCAGTCGCAATCTATAACTGCCACAACTCAATTGTCCCTAAATGTCACGCTGTGGCTACATTGTGAAGTGGCAGCTGAATGAAGTGAGGGCAATGAAGCAGAGCAAAGACCTAGAAAGAGAAGGAGAGACAGAATGAAAGGTCAGAAAGACCAAATAGGAAGAAACTGTCTGAATGGCACACACTGGGACGAAATTGGCCAGAGAAAAGAAAGCAGAGAGAAGAGAGGTCCTGTGGAGGATGAGAACAACGGTGACCTAAAGATCGGGATGGGAGAACGGCGAGGTGACTTACCCTCTCATTGTTCTTTGTCTGAAGGCCTCACATTCCCTTTTTGATAGTCTGGAAATCTTTGCAGCCATCTCTCCCAGACGATCTGAATTTGACTGAGTGTGTTGGGGATCACTAAATACATGAATCATTGAACTGTTTCATTTAGATTGAGTTTTCTGGTGACAGAAAGTTTTAATTTTGGTGGTGTGATGAACACTTTCTTTAAATGACATTGTCGTTTGTATCTTCGAAACATCCTGTTGATTTTTAGAATTACTTTTGCACAAGGCTTTAAGGCTGTGCAACGCTAGCTATAATATCTTCAGGGATAATGAAGTGTAACAGGAAGTTACACATTTTCATCCGTTATTCAATCTGTAAACAAACCACAATTTTCAACATGAGCTTTAGTTTAGCTTGAGCTCTCGTTCCATCATTACTAAAATAAACTGCTATAAGAAGAGAGGACACAAAATGGCAGACAAACCTTATACACACATGAAAAAAGTTACGTTTAGAAAGTGGAACAGAAGTAGCCGTAGTTTTAGAATACAGGAAGGATATATTAACTCCAGAAAATGTGCTTTATAGCTTTGCCTGACTTTCCACTACTGATGTCTTATCTGATAGCCTGTCAAAGGAAGTCCCATCAAAAATCTAAAGCTTTCCTCAGATACGACCATAATGCACTTCTCTGCTTGATAGCAGTTCACGACCGTCTGGTTTCCATTACAGTATAAAGCCCTGCACATGAGCTCGCATCTCATGTTTGGCAACATGTTTTCAATACACCGATTACATTCCTCAAACTGTTAATGTTTAGGGCTAAATTGCTTTAACGAGACATAGTGGAACCAGGCCTCCAGAGGCAAATGGGCGTCGGGTAGATATTACATGAAGGGATTGGAGCTCCAGCACTTTCAGCTCCGTGCTCAAGGCACTCTGTGAAAACTCTCTAATGCTACAGGTTTTGTCGTTGTTGCTCCCCACATGCAGAAGGAAGAAGAAAAAAAAAAAAAAAAACACTACTCTGACGTTGTAACATACCAAAATGCCATTCAGTTACACCCTAAAATGCCAAATAAGTGTGGTGACAGAAACCACATACAGTAAGTCAATGGAAACAAGCTGCTGTCTATAGGCTACCACCGGTACAGTTCCATTGTATTCCATATCTGCAACTAAAATCTCAAATCTAACTGTGAGAGAGTGAAGAAAGAACAATAATAACGTCTAGACTGGTCTAATGAATATTAATTCAGGTCTTTTCATCTATGCATTTCTGATCCACTTCAGAGCATGGCCTCGAGGGTCCACCATCAGCTGTCATCCTGAAGGAGGAGAAAGCGACGCACTCTAATACACAACAGCAAGAAATGAAAAGAAAACTCATTCAAGAGCAATCCCACTGCAAAAAAGGCAAACATATTGTATCAGAGAACAAACATATTAGAAAGCAGGGAATGATCTGTGCACTCTGGAAGTCACACATTTAGAAAAGACATGTTTAAATTAAACTTTCTTCAAAATAAAAGCGTCACACATTTTGTGCACTTCCTCTGTTCTGCTAGCTTCTCCTACTTTCTCATTCAGGCTGATGCGTATTATCTTTCAGTGACTCTGATGCTTACGACTGTGAGGTTCTTCCTCCGCTTGGCATCACTTAACTCTTATTGTCGAGAAGAAAGGCAAGAGGATCAAAGTTCCCCAGTGTACAACAGTGAAAGCAGTGTTTGTTTAATTTGAAATGGTGTTTGCCTTATTGTGGATACTGGGCTACAGTTAATCTCAGTCAATAAACCTTTAATAACAGCTTGTAATGGACTCGCTGTTGACTGTTGAGGATGTGCAGGAAAGCTGCAAAGGTGAACGCTGATGAACGTGCAGAGAGAACAGACAGAGACCGAGGGCCAGTTGCAGTAAACAGTTTTATTTTATAACCCTCCGTTTGATTACTGTGAGGCGATCTCACGAGGACAGACATGTTTTTCTCGTTTTGTGACCTTCTTGGTGATCTTCCCAAATCACCGCATTGCTGCGCATTATATATATATATATATATATTTCTTCTTTTTCCAACAGTTCCACTGTTAAAGGATTGTGATCATCCAGAGGAAAATTTATCTCTGTGAGTCAGAGGGGAGTCGTTGCACTCGTACACTAGCGAACTTCATTATCCTTTACAGCACTTGAGAAAATTATTTTTCACAAATCATGTCTTCTTCTTTTGTAAGCTGCATCTAATTAACAAAAAAGGAACTTTAAGAGGATATTGTTGTAAATGTCTGACTTTTTGAACATCTTTACAATGAATTTTCACCTGCTGTGGCCCTCTTTGGAGAGTAAAATAAATAGGTAACAAACTAAATAAACAAATCTCACAAATTATACACAATTGCAGTTGCAATCCACAATCAAGGAGAAGAAAAAATTAAAGGGTTCAAAACTGCCAAATACAGATGCACAGGACATGTATCTACACATAAAAAATGCACAGGCACCAACATTTGTTGTCTTAGCTAATTGATTTGTATTCTACTGAAAATTAGCACATTGATAAATCTATGCAAAGCACATTTTGCAGTCAACACAATCGCACCACTATTCCACAGCTCAACATGACCTGCAACTCTCAAACCTTGCCGTTTACCAACAAATTGCTTTTTATCGCCGTTCGCTTGGGTTAAGAGAAGTTCAAACCTAATTTTAGCCCATCATTCGGCTGCCATTTTTCTTTCTAATCCTACAGAGATAATTGAATCAATTTGACTAGTTGGCCATCATAGGCAAATAAAGATGGCACAAAATAAAATCCAGCTTGTAAATACTGCCGACGTGCAAGAAAATGGTCCTACCTTTCCTCACTGATTCTCCCTATGCACTGTGTGACTGTACACAATCTGGATTTGTCACGTTTTACTCTGCTCATTTTTCTGGCACTTTAGTTCTCCCATTTTCCCCGTGTTTCTTTGCCACACTCCCAATCTCCTCTCTGTCATGTCCAAATGGCTTTGTCTCACTGCATTCCTCCTTTCAATTTCCTTCCCTTATTCATCCCTTCATCCTGCGCTGCTGCTGTCTCTCTCACAGCTGGCTCTTGGCCTCCACCCAGGTGGGCTCTTTGCCCTGAAGGATCATGATGGCCTGCATTTCTGTCTCCAGCAGTGCTGGGGGACAGCCATGGCACTTGATCTCTGTCATGTTCTTTTTATTCAGAGACTTCAGAGCAAATGAGAAAGGTCAGAAATAGATAGATAGATGATGACAGTGTATACAGTAATTGTTGCTGAGACACATTTTAGTTTCTAGAAGAAGAGCCAGGCATTTAAAGACAAACAAACATTTTTTTGCAGGGTATTCTTTACATTTCTGCTTTTGTGACCTCTGGATTTTATTTCCACTTGTCAGAAACAACAACTGCAGGGGAATTATTTTGTCATTCATGATGATGTCTGTGAGACTTATCTCTCTGAATGCTGAAACGATTCTCCTTCAAGATATGACAGATACAGACTTGCTCTGTCAAACTCTTTGTCAAAGCAGAAAAACATTTCATTATTTACTTTTTATCCAGAGTTGGGAATTTTTAGAACTGTTTATTTTAAGTGAGTATGATTCCCTTTAAATGATCAGAATGGGTGAAGTATGGAAAATGTGTTGCAACATGTTTGACATTACCAGTGTCAAGGTTGACTTCAGCTCCCACCAAGCCCTAGGATTAGATTTATTTAAAGAAAGTTATGGTTTTTTATACTAAGAGAACATGAATATTTAGTGTGTCAGGGGATCATCAAGTCATTCATCCTCTGGAGAACATGAATATTGAATTTCCCTGGCTAAACCAAACTGCACATGTCTCTGTATAGCCCTATCATATTGTATAAAAAGCCTTTTTTATTTGACCACAAAGGTCAAAGGATAAACTGAATGTCTACCAGTATGGGTTAAATAAAATGTAGGGCTGCCAAAGGCGGCAGAGAAGAAAAATGTGTTTCAGATGCAACATGAAAAAGATTTACTGTTGGAGCTAATGTGGTAAGTACTATCCAAAGCTCACCTTCATGTCAGTCTCTTTCTTCTGCTGGTGACAGACATGCATTCGTAAATCTGCTTCTGGTACTCGTTACCACTTCCCCCTTGGCTCCCTCCACCTCTGCAGACTTGACCTCCACCCTTTCTCACGTATCACTCCCATTTATCAGCCGCAATGCCGCTTGTTCACTTATTCCTAACTCATTGCATGTTCCTGCCAGGAGCCTGAATGGACTCTCTGTAGACACACACAGATACACAAACACACACACATCCAAAACCAGATGAGTGACAGAGTGATTTTAACAGAGACAGGTGTTTAGTGAATTAAATAGAGTTAGACAGAGCCATTTATCCACAGAGTAAGATTAGTTAGAAGTCAGTCAGGTGGCAACTGTGAAGTGACTGGAGAGGGAATTTAAACTGCTAAAGGTGCAGAGACTTTACGAAGAGATTTTCTGTGATTTGTCACCATTCTTTATTCAAAGTCTCCAGAGTTTGACAAAAGGTCATCCCATTATCTACAAATGATGATTAACACCCACTCCACAATTGCTAATCTACATGCTTTTGCCTGTGGGGGTTAGGTGCTAGTCTCATATAGCTAAAAGCCAAAATGAACACAGAACAAGGCTAAGTTCTTCAAAGAAGATGCTCATTTAAACAAAATCGCCTTATATTTGGTGGTTGTTTCCAGAAAGCAGTGCATTTCACTGTACCTCATATTAAAAGATTAGAGTGTTTTAATGAACACAAGGAGTTTGTCTTAATATACCACTCCAATGCACGAATAAATGTTGAAAATGTTATTTAGCACAGTAATCACATGCTCACATGCTGAATTCAAATGAAATCATGATAAGAATCTTTAATCAAGATGCCACCTGGGTGAAATCTACTGGAGGTGTTCTGAGCAAGTCCGATTGGGAGGAGACCCCGGGGCAGAGCCAGAACACACTGGAGACATATATATATATATATATATCTCATCTGGTCTGGGAACGCCTTGGAATCCCCCAGGAGGAACTAGAGAAGGTACCAGGGGAGAGGGACATCCAGGTCAACTTACTGAACCTGCTACCACCGTGACCTGATGGAAAAGCAGATGACTATGGATGGATAGATCTTTAAACTTTAAATGGAATATTTCAACACTTTGGGAGATATGCTTCTTTGCACTCATGCTGAGAATTTGCACATTGAGACCACACTTATATCTGCACAATAAATGTAAAGCTGTACATTTGCACAAGGTTTTTCATGGAGAAACAGCTGACCTTGTTCTGTCCACAGCTGACTCAATCTGTCTACCCGCACACGATAAAATCTCTAACGCACACGGTATGTCGTGTTTGTTTGAAAATCACAATTTGGTCTTTTTATGATTCACATCCAAAAAAAAAATAAATAAATAAGTAAAAAATAAAAAATACTAAACTGAAACAAAACAATGATTCATTTTAAGTTTGTTCATTTCTTTAACTTCGCTGCAGGATACTTTTTAACACATTTAATAGAAAGATAAATTAGCCTGGTTTATTCTACATAAAACCATTATTCTCTACAGCCTCATGTGCACTAATAGTATTATGATGTAAATAAAAATATATATCAGGGTTGTACAAATACTAAGGTAAAGGTAAACAACCCAGGAAACTTGGTATCTGAGGGACATTGAGCGATCACTTGGTTGATAATAATAAGTAAAAATATAATGGACAGTAAAAACTACACAGCACATTCCTTTTTTTACGAACATGTTTGTACGAATAAACCTTTTTGCAACTAAAATTGTATTATCATTGATGGTTACTAGGGAGCTACTGCTCTCTGACCACCAAAGCTAAATCAAGCATTGTGGAAAACGGCTACAGAACCCTAATTTAAAATGAGGTCTGGTCGAGAGGCTTGCAAATGCAATTAAAGCCAGGTCATGTTTAATGGGCACGAAAATGAAAGCCCCCTGATGTGGAAAACTGAAAAAAGCTCCCTGTTCCTGGTCAGCCAGGTTTAGGCTACTGCGTTCATTAGCAATTCTCATCTATGTCTCATTCAAAGGCTGCTGCACTCACAAGCCTGGAGGCTCTGATGAGCCAGATGCATTTTATAGGGATTTCATAGGTGTCATTGTGTCAGGAAAAGGATGGGGAGAATCTAGTTTAGTGACACAGGAAATACCAACCACTAAAACCTCAGGAAGTCAGCCACTCACATGCAGTTGACCAGCACTGGCTCCTTGAGGTGGTGGTTCCTGTTATTTAACACCTAACAATCCCCAGCATAGGCAGGAATGGGACGAGTGTCTTATTCAAGGATAATGTACTTTTCAAAGTCCGACAGTCAGCCCTGCTGCGGCTCTTCAGATGTCACAGCTAAGTAAGAACTTTGGCTGCTCTTGTGCAGTATGACCCAATTCAAAAGCACTACCACTAAATAAGGCTCCCTGAGACCTACAGCATGAGTCGGTGAGTTTTGCTGGTTAATTGGTATAGTACTGTTCTCTGGCACTGGCAGTGTGATATGGATCCTGCTAGCAGCTAGTGGTTAGAGGGCCAGGACGCCTCGTCACCCTGAGAATGGTGATTAGCTCTGGCTAATGGTGCCTGCCAGCCCAATTAGTGGCATTATGTGTGACCACTACCCTGTGCCACTAATTACAACTCAGCAGTGTGCGTGTGTGTGTGTGTGTGTGAGAAGAATCAGAAGAGGACAGAGGGAAAAAGGTGTTTTGTGAGGAAGAATGCGTGCATATGTACTGCACGTGTGTGATTGTGGCACCAGAAAGCCAGAGCATTAAGAATGAAAAATGCATGCTGACCCTCTCTGCTGCAGCATCCACCCTGTCATTTCCAATTACAGCGAGCCTCAGGTCTTTGCTACAGTATCACCCAGATTACTAGACCTCATTTGCTCAACACCAAGCGTCAATCAGCCATTAACACGCTGATTCATGGTGAAACTCGACCTACTGTCCTCCATGTGATATTGAGGAGCTGCTGAGAGGCACTGCAGAGAGTAATTACATGTATGTGAGGGATGTATTTCAATTTAATATTTTTAAAAACACATTAAAGGGGCATTATTATCTTGACCCCAGAGAAAGAAATGCAGAGCAAGATCACAAACATTAAGGAACAGTGCTGTGAATAGAGAAGTGCTGAAAATACCTAAACATGTGCAAAGGGCAAAATGGAAGGAACCTGTTTGCTTTAAGCAGATTTTCTTTTACGAGATTATAAAAGTGTATTCGAAATATACAATACCTGCATGTAATCCCTTGTTGTTAAGGCTAGAGAGAAGCTGAAGAGTGCCATTAAGAGCCGAGGCTCTCCAGCCTGTGCGCCAGTGTGATTCATACTGTGCTCCTTTTCACAAACCTCTGTATCGACAGCTTAGAGGTTGGTGTGTGTGCACAGTGAGTACCTAGCCAAACACATTAGCAGATGAAATTTTCTGCTCTAATTATGGTTGCACAAGCAGAGCTATTCATCTGTGTTAATGTACTCATTGAGGACTACAGGTCAGAACAGTGTGAAACAAGAGAGAACAGGATTGTCAAAGGGAGGAGATGATAAGAGAAGAGAGCAGAAAAAAAAGGGAGTTAGGAAAATATTGTGTACCAGCTGATATGGGACACAGTGTGCTGCAAGAGACAATGTCACAATGTACCTGAAGGGCTCTCCCACTGGGATCACACACAGCACTATATAGGCTGTTCCTGACTCGCTCTATCAGGTAGCTGAACAAGGTGTCAGGAGTCTCCACCACCATGTCTCCCCCTGCACATCTGACAGAACACTGCATACCTATAGGCAGACAGAAAACTGTTCACGCTGTGTGAATTAATAAGGCATGTATTCTCCAACAATAGCTCCTCCTTAGCTTCAGTCAGCCAATAAGTTAAACTGATCCCAGCGATTAGACTGATCAGTCCAGTTAGCACTGATGGAGATAACGGCAGAAAAATGCAGTGCCTGCTGTGTATAAAACTAAGCTATAACACTATTACACTAATCACCAGCTCACCACATCAAGATGAGTCTGACTATTAATTTTTATCACTTAATTTAAAGATGGGAAATCATTTACTGTTAAATGAAGGCTGTAAAAAACTAAATGAAAGTTTGGACAGCAGCAGCCTCCACAATCTTGACAGACTGTCTGAAGAAAAATGCCTCAACTCATAGCAATTAGTTATTCCTCTACAGTATTTGTGTGTTTTACTCCCTGGATTTAATTATTCTGTTCATCCTAACATGAAAGTGAACACAATAATAATATTGTTGCTGCCGAGTGCCAACCACACTATTCTGATTTTAAATCTTTAAGAATGAACAATTTCTGTTTATTCACATGGTAAGAACCTGTAGATCTAAATCAATATAAACAATACAGAGCCACGTGAATTTAAGTTTAAGGCTAGAAGAGCCTAGTTTAATAGAAATAAATAAATATAGTTTGGAGATGATGTGTATATAAATGATATTGCACTTCCCTAAACCTTCCTAATGTTAAAATGTCTTTGAGTGGAAAAATCCCTCCTGATGACATCATCAGATGATGACATCAGCAGGTTGATCTGCTGCTCCAGATTGCTTCACGATGACATTAACCAAGATTGCAAGCTGTGCAATATGAGCACCCAGATGACATCATTTGAATGGAAAAATGGAAAAAGTCAAAATTAGAGGACACAGTATTAACTTTACAAAACTTTGTGACTTTTAGAAAAAAATCCACTTTTGTTATGTTGTATGTAAATATTGATTATGTAAGTATGGTAATGAAGAAGACAAAAAAGACAAAACTGCTTCTTGACTCCTAAAGGAATGGTTTAAAAATGAGCTGGCTGAGAAGGATGAGAGGAACTAACTGTACAAAAGGCAGAGGTAATTCATCAAAATGGTAATTAAGGTCATTAAGTCAGGAGCCAAACTTCTTTATTCTGTTTTTCAAATCACTGAATCATTGAGGAAGTCATTAACTACAGTACAGATTGTGTCCATTGTCTATTGAGCAGGTCTTTCAAGGATCTTTCAAACTGGAGAAAAAAAAACTTTTTTGGGGGCCTGCACCTTGAATCAGCTGGGAAACTCTGAATAAGACTCTCTTACTGATGCTACACTACTACAGTGCTTTGCTTAAGATACTCCAACTGCTCTAGCAGAGCTTGTCACTGACAATAGCACAAGAGTTTGGTTGTGAGAGGTAGTTCTCTGCTGAAGAAGAGTTTGAAAGTCTAGCCATTTGCTGGTCCACAGAAAGGAGCGTGCTCACTCAACCGTTCCTGGATAAATAGAAACGGAAGGAAAACAGAAAGGTCGATTACCTCAAAGAGAGTAATAAATAAGAATTACCTCTGCCTTCATATTCAAAATGTCACTTTGCTGATATTGAAGTCTTAAACAAAGATGCAGATAGGAGGGAGCTACTTTTAGCAGGGGACCAAGTACAAGATGACAGCAAATAACTGTGACAAATGGTGTCTGTGTAAAGTGTTCCATTTAGAGGAGATCAGCAACATAAGGGCAGCAGCCTGAGACAATTAAAATTTAACGTTCAGATAGTCACAGAGACATAATTTGCTGCAATTATGTGCAAAACCAACTTCACTTCCACAATCTGCAGACACAACAGTCTGTATCCCTCTGCTGTACTGCGATTTCACTAACTTCACTCGTCTTTGAGAGAACCACTGCAGTAAATACAGTAGCACAAAGAGTGTGTGAAAGGCTCCTGGTCCTGCAGCAGGAAGACTGATGGAAGCTATATGAGCCTGTGGTTTGATCTAATCTTGTTTCATTTCCGCCTTTGGGTTCAGTTTTCCTTGTTTTAATTTCATAGAGGATGGGGTGATTTCCTCAGTGGAAAGCATCAGATATTGTGCAACACTGATGTAGTGGTGTACAGTATGTACGTGATCTCACCTACTATGAACTCCTGCACATTGTACTACTTGCTGACTTCTACCTGTAATACTGCAGACTTAGATAGAGGAAGCCATCACTGATAGGCTCCAAAACACTGATAAACAAACTTGGACAAAGAAACATCAAGAATGCCACTGAAAACACACTTAATGTGTGTGTGTTAGTGAGTCCCCTTCTTATTACATGCTGCGTTTAGGGGATAAATAGTACCATAGCTTATTTATAACTCTTGTTCATGCACAACACAGCAAACAAGTTACTATTACTATTACTTAGTATTGTCATAGATGCTAAAAAATCAACGTTTGGCATGTGAAAAGAATCCGCTAGATTGTGCTCATTTAGTTTTGATTAACTGCCAAATCGCTTAACTTCTCCCTAATCAGCTGTGATTAGCATTGTCATTGAGTTTTCATTCGGGTTTCTTATTTTTTAGAAGAGGGTAATGGAAATCCATTCTCACCTACACAAACCCACAAAAGCCATGTGCAAGTTAAATGTACGACAACACCAAAGTGCTGTACACAAAAGGCATCAGTGAAGTGTTGATCCATGTTGTTTCTATAGTAATGTACTGCCATTGATTTGCAGTGGCGTGTCGTAAAGTGGCACATTGACAGCAGTGTGCAGAGAACACAGCCTGTTGCTGACAGGCCTTCTGTCTTTCAGCTACAGGGTAGCTTTTAGCTGCACGTCATGCTGTGTTTTTCAAAGGAGTTTCAATCTGGGCCTGAATCACAGAACTGGCCAACAGTGAACACAGCAAAGACACATGAGAGTGCAGCAGATGAGGACCTCTTGTATTGATTGTGGTAATGTACTGAATTGACTGGACAGAAATTGATGGGTGGAGTTGATGCTATGGGATGATGTATCAGGGGACCAGTGTGCAGTGTGTGTCTGTTTGAATGTGCACAAAGGCGCATGTGTTCTCAGATGCACTGGGCTCAATAATGTCTTGAAAAACACCAGGCTCACAGGTATTGTCTCAGGTCCTCACAGTCCTTCCAGGTGGGTTTTCATGAAGTTCATTTCATTTCCAATAAGTCTTCATATGCAGGAGAGCCACTCAGGAAATCACCTCACACACACACACACACACACACACACACACACACACACACACACACACACACACACACACACACACACACACACACACCTCTCTCCGTATTCATCAATCTGTCAGTTAAGATATTACAATCGATCAGAGTCTATCCTGTAATCCATCATCTTATCTTTACACCATAACACTGCTGTGTGTTCAGTAATAAATGTAGAGATTGGCACGTCTGTTGGGGCTGTTGTAAGAGAGCTCAGTGTTAAAAAACCCTGAAGTCAACAACAAAAACAAGAATCATCCTGGTAAATATATACAACAACCAGGGGTGGTTGGTATCAGCCCATATAAAATGATTAGCTATCAAACTATCAACATTTATTTTTACTTTTCCAAAATAAAAATGAAAATAACTAGGAAATGCAGGACATGTTGATTATAAAAAAATCGGATCTTTTTTTTTAATGCTCTTTGCTGTTCTGCATACTCTGCCTTTCCTGAATGTGGGCGTCCTGTTTGGCACATTGGAAAACTGAAACATACAAAAGAAAAGATGTATAAATCAAACATATCAAAATTGACAGCACATTTAAATATCTACAACAGCATGACACGTGTCTCATTCTAGCCAAATAACAATGAAGGCGTCCCATGATGTGCTAAAAAGTAGCCTACTGCCTTGATGTTAATACGTAATGGAATTCCCCATTAACATGCTAACAAAGATTAACATCCCTAGTGATGTTGTACAGTAGTGAGGGCTTAGGCTTTTAATTAATGTTGAGATTGGTACAATATGGTGATATCTCAGCTACTACTAAGTTAAACAGTTTAAAATAAAATCTTGTGTTTTACTTTCAACACCAGTAAAAAATCTTTACTGGACAGCAGAACGTCATCTGGGCAATCAGGGTGAACACTTGACATTTCAATTGGAGAATGGGATGTTCTTTCCTGTTGCAAGCCTGTTTCTGATTTAAGCTGATAAAGTGGACTTGTTTTTTCATTAAAGATGCTGCCAAGTGCAGTTTGAAGTTTATCTGCACAACATTAACACTTAATTGTAATAATAAAAAAAATCCCTGCAGTCAATATTGGGCTGAGATTAAAAGAAGCTTAGATCAATTTCACAAGACAAACAATAAAATGAAAAGCGATATTGCTACTATCACAGACAATCATACTTAAATGACAATCAAAAACATGAGAATCCATAAAAACAACTCAACTAATTTGACTTACTCACCATTTGATGATTTGAGATCTTAATAAACCAGAATAGCACACATATGGAAGGGAAACATTTCAAACATTTCCTCTTCAAAACAATCTGACATTTACAAAGACTGATGATTAGCATCTGTCTAGCTGTAAACAAGATGCTACTTTCACAAGTACTGTTTCTGTGAGAATGACACTCAATTCTAAATTGAATGCAGCAAAAACACTATTATAAAACACAATATATACAGTATATTTAGTACTTTTAAATGACCACTCACCAGATACAACATTATCCAGCTGGACACTAGGGTTAGAGCAACATGAGCTAAAGTCTGCTTAATGTTCAGTGAATCTAATGGTGTACATGCTCTTTATGTTTCATTTTTTTTCATTGGTGGGCAAAGAAATAAATAAAAGAAGCAGATCAATATCAATATATACAATTCTCTGCCTCTTTATTAGCATTGAGTTGGTCTTGAAAGTGTAAGCTTTAATTAAAATGTAATAACTTTGTGATGGATTTCAGTTGCGTAGTTAGATTTAGCTGAAAGATTTTCCATAAAAATGGGAATGCAGGTTGTATTATGTATTTTCTACATATTGATCAGCAGAGCTGCTATACATGACGATCCTGCAATGAACATCATGCTGGTATCAGCTACGTGTTCTTGTAGTGCTATAATCTGTGCTTAAAGAGTGGATAATACATTGGAGATAACATGAAAAGATAAAGGGGACTGGAGTGCTGCAATTGTTGATATTCAAATATCTAAGTGATAATATCACATCTGGAGGGACAAGTGGAAAGAGGAGTAGGACAACTTAATAGAGACATAGGAGAGAGACAGAGAGAGAGAAGCGGGTTACCTGAGGTCCTCTTGGAGCCAGTCTGGCGATGGTGGTTTTGCTATCAGGGAAGTTTGTATAAGCTTTCAGCAGACCCTGACATTCCCAGAAAGAGTTGTCTATTTTCTAGCATAATATAGTATTTCGTTTTTGTTTTTGTTTTTGTTTTACATATAACCACAGTAAAGAAAGACAGAAATCTCTGCAATGAAATGTATGGTGATGGAATGTATTGATTGATGAATTGATTATTATTATTATTATATTATTATAACACTGTAACAGAACAAACTCTGTGTAGAGTCCAGTTGGAAAAAGTACACGAACCCTTGGATTTAATAACTGGTCAAACTTCATTGGGCAGCTGTGACCTCCAACGAGCCTTTGCTGCAGTTGAGGATTTAGGAGGAATTTTAGCTCATTCTTCCTCAGAGAACTGCACCACCTCAGACATATTTTTTTAGAGAGTCTGACGTGAACACTTGAGTTCATTTCACAACATCTCTACTGGGAGAAGGTCTGGGCTCTGTCTGCTGCACTCCAAAAGGCAGAATTTCTTCAGTTGAAGCTGAAGTTTTTTTTCACTTTGATGTTCAGGGTCATTGTCCTACTGCATCACCCAAGCTTTATGTGTTGTACCTTTGAAGTCATCTTTGCTTGGTGACCACTTTTAGGCAGAGTAGTCATAAAACCATATGTATGGACTCCACTTACTGACCAACGAGTCCTCCAATGTTAACACACGTAAAAGTCATTTTTCACAACCCTCTCATATGACCAAAGCTGGTAAAAGTGCGCCCACATATGGAGACAGGCCTTCATTAGCGTTCTTTGAATTTGCACCCATTTTGACGTCAAGTGCTAAAATGGATGCTGATGTCTTGTACAATGGTGCTAAAATGGTTTTGCCCTAAATGGTCCATAACGCCAAACAACAAGTGTGCAAGCAAAGTCATTTGGTTAGGATTAGGCATAGAAACATCTGGGTCAGACTTAACATGGTAAAAATGGCACTAGGCGAGCAGAGCAATGCAATCATTTGCGTTTATTAGATCAAATAAGTTGTGTTTGTTCGTTGTATTGTAAGTCTGATATAATTTTAAGACAAATCCATACATAAATGCAGAATTCACTTACTTTTTCATGCTACTCCATATGGAATGAACTAAAAGGTAAAACATGATGTGTAGTAGTAGCGTAGTGTGAGAGACTCAGCTTTGACTAGACTTACAGCTGCATGTAAATATACTGTCCCTGTGTTAACAATACACTGCTAACACAGCCTAAAGAAATCACTTGCTTATTTGCCTTACAATGTAACAGATGTTATTAAATGAAATGTTGCTGCTTTTAGCTCCTCAAGACCTTTTACACTAACAAAGGAAATATAAGCTAATTATGCAAAACAACACAACATGATGAATAAGAAGACATAATCATGGATTTTGAAGAGTTAAAAGCAGAGACATGTCTTGTGACTTTTAGTTTAATGAGGTAAATTGCCAGTTGCTTCCTGACTCTGCAGCAGGAGTGAACAGTTTGAGAAGTTCAAACCTAAAAATAAAAGACCTAAGCCAAGCAAGAAAGAACGTTATTTACAAGCCAGGGCAGACTTGAGTTCAAAAATCATTTTGAAAAATACTGTGATTACTGAAATGGTATAATTTCCCAGCAATTTCTGTTGAAGTTCAGGATGGCAAAAACATCCAGATGATTTTGTTTGGACAAAGTGGATTGAATTTTTTCTTTCAAGATCACTATAACCAGATGTATTTTCAATTTCTTAAACACATCTGAGGTATTGTATGGACTACGTATGTGTAAAATATGTGTGTATCCAAGTAAACCGATCCTTTTGAGATAGACAGTACTTACAGTTTCCTGAGGTTGAGGAAGTATTGTGTCTTGGCGTGAGTTGGAAGCATTATGCTGTAATAGTATACCATGCAGCATTTAGGTGATTGTGCTACTGTGCATGTGCTACTGTGATTTGGGAAGAAGACGTTCAGGTTTTGTGCATCTTGTAAAAGATACAGCCATGTCCACCTCACATGATACAGTCTTCAAGAAAGAAGGCAAGTCCATAATTACTTCCTGAATGCAATATGGCGAAAAATCTAATGTATTTTGTTTCTTTGCGAGACCAGAATAAGCAGACTGGAGAGGAGAAAAGAGAATCAGAGAAGAGAGGAAATAAGGGCTGAAAACCAGGAATGAGAAAGGAGAGAAATGGGGACAAGTGGCGGAGGTAAGATGCACCAGAAAAGGTTGAAAGGAGCACAACAACGGAGATGAAAGACTGGCAGAAAATTGAAAAAGACTGAAAAGAGACAAGAGGTGAGCTGGAGAGTGAGTGAACAATGAGTGCAGAGAGCAAGGAAAGCACGAAAAAGCAAAATAAAACAAAAAAAAAAAAAAAAGAAGAGAGAGAGAGATTGAGGAGAGCAGAAAAATTAGATGGGGGAAACATTTGCAGGCAGCCTTTCAGTCAATCATAATCTCCTGGGTGTTGGATATGAGAGAGAGAGTGCAATTTTGCAGTGGTTATCATTATCATCACAGCCATAATCATAATCAGGGTAATTCCAGTGTGGCGAGATGGAAAGGCGGATGGCAAAGGGTGATGGAGGAGGATAAAATGTCAGAGAGGAGGAACAAGGACATTACTGGGAGTAACCATGGTGAAATGCACAGAGGCAGTGATACAGTATGTGCATGAGAGTAACATAGGGAGAAGGAGTGCAGAAAATAAAGAGATCGCTAAAATGAACATGAGCCTCTTTTAATTAAATCAGACAGTCCCAATTACTCAGTGTGTGCTGTGTGTTGTGCTGAACAATGTTCATTTTTTGGACACAACAGAGGAACGACAACATAATGAAGGAATAATATATTAGGGATCTTTGTTGGGCTAGAGCAGAGAGAGAGGTCTGAAACCTTTTTTAAAAAACGAACAACCCACTTATTACCCAATTATATTCACAAAAGTGTGTATGCCTGCTGTTAAGATACCACTACTACTTATCATAATCATAATTCTGATCATCATTCTGATTAGACCTAAAAGCTCTGGTTAATGTGTACAGTCAAAGGGGATTTCAAATCATATCTTTAACATAAGTGTGGAGCGAAGTTCATGTTTGTATATGTCAAAACATTCCTCAGTGCAACTGAACACTAAACAAAAACAAAACAAACACAAGGTGAGAGCTTTATATACAAAATAAGATATAATTAATATTATATACTGTATATTATATTCAATGATGTGGAAAAAGTGGAGTGGTGAACGTGGTTAAATAGCCAAAGTGCAAACATTAGCAATATAGAGTATGTTGAGTTACCACAGCAATGAGGGGACTCATTTGAGAGAGTACTACTGATAAAGTTGAATGGACTCACGTGTCCTTGTTGTAGCCACAGGCACCACGGATGCTTCCTGAAATGTGTCCTAACACTGGATAAATTAGCAGAAACAAACAATGATGTTTAGGCAAATGTGGACATACGTAAGATTACAATTGTTAATCTAATTGTTATATCTTTGACAGGCACCTAAGAAAATGAATAGCTTTCGTAACCTATAGCTTTTGTATGTAATTAGTCCCACACAATGAAAAGAAAAAGCAATTTAGGATGTAATTAAGCAGTAATTATGGCGGTGACACAAAGGAGGCAGAAAAAGTGATAATGTCTTGATGTAAGTCTGCATACATCCACCTACACACAGACCTCATTTGCCCCCTAACTAAAATACTTCGTCACTTTGACAAAGGAAAGGTCTGTCTCTGGTGGTCCAGTAGCTGCAGACAGCACTGGATAGGATCCAAAGTGGTCGAGTGAGGTCATCCAGGAAGCGGTGCATGTGTTTCATGCTCGCACAAACACATCTTTACCTCTCTTCTCCGTTCGGCTCTCCGTGATGGCCTGGACGTTGTTATATTTGGTCTGGACAGTGCTGGAGACATAAAAGGGAGAGAGAGATGGGGAGATTCAGAGAGATAGAGACAGTTAGTCTCACTGTGTAATCAAGGTTTTACAGTTTTAAGTATGATGAACATGATACAGTAAGATAAGATTTATACATCACTGAGTTAAAGAGTGAAACTGGTCAGGATACATACCCATTACTAGGTGTACTAGGATATCAAAAAGTTATGTATTCACTTGGTCTCTGACATCATTTTTTCAATGGCTGTATGAAAAAAATGTTTGCGCTGCTGCGCTGGGAACAGCCACGGCCAGAGGAATCATGTTTCCAAGCTGTCCTTCCTTCTGGTTCTTATGAATGGAATTTCTGATTTGGCACTCACATATGAACTGATTAGATTTTGGTGGTCAAAGGTCAAGGTTAGTGTGACCCTGAACCCATACCTGAGAGTTTACCTGAGCACAATAGCTACACTTAAAGGGAATTTCATTACATCCGGCACAAAGCAAGCAAGATGTAATAACCATCTATCATCCTAACCCTAACGGCTTGTCCTCTTACAAATCGCACAATGCTTGAGTCTCTCCCAGCTCTCATAGGGTGAGAGACGAAGTACACCCTGGACAGGTTGTAAGTCACAGGACAGACAACCATTCACCCCTGTGGCAATTTAGAGTCATCGATTAACATAACTGCATGTCTGTGAATGGTGGAAGGAAACCAGAGTACCTGCCCATGGATTCCGATTAGTATCCAACCTTTGGGAAACCTGGGTGTGGAAAAGTGGGTTGTAGGGAGAAATGTCTTTACAAAACCACTTTGTGAATGCCCTTTGTTACTACTACTGAAGAATAACACATAAACATTCCTGTTCTGTGTGTGTTGCATTTAACATGTAATTAAGTTTGTAACTCGCTAAATGTCTAATAATTCAGTTACCAGTTCTCCACTAGATCCTCAATTTAAAACCAATACTAACTGCAGCACATACAGTGGCAAGAAAAACTATGTGAACCTTTTGGTTTTCTGCATTAATCAGTCAGAAAAAGTGAGTTGTGATTTTTTTGTTGTTATTATTTTAGGCACATTATATTGGTTAATACTCTGGACTACTCACATACTTATTCTTGCCACTGTAGTTAATATTGAAACTAGATAACATCTGAAGAAAGTTTGGTTCACAAAACATTAAATGGTGTAATTCCACTTAAATGTCACCAGCTGAAAGTAATTCACTTCAGTAGACCAGAACTATATATACGGTACTATAGTAAATATATTTTTCATGGACTTAAGGCAAATTTTGTGAAAGAAAGCAATTTCTACCATACTATGTCTGTAAATTCTCTATTTGAAATAATACCCGGGGACTCTGGGAGTCAGAGTTCCTCAGAAATATTCATTTACAGAGACAAATGGGGGCTTTGGAGTGAGGTATTAAAATGGGTGTGAGAGTAAAAGAGTGAGGGAAGAGGAGATGGATTGATACAGGCAAAATGATTCAAGCCAGGTGAAATGCATCAAATTGGAGAAGATAAGGGGAGAATAAGAGAAATTGAGCTATTAAAAGAGGTGCATGACTCCGGGAAAAAAAGACTGAAGGAAGAGAGAGAGAGTGAGGCGCTCACAGAGACTATAGGGAGGAAGATGAATACATGTGCAGATGAACAGCAGGAAGGAACGTGGATGTAGGATAGAAAGTTGGAAAAGGCAAAGAGAGAGAGAGAGAGAGAGAAAGCAGGTGTAAGATTCATGGAGAGCACTTATCCCGAAATATATATAAACCAGTGGCAGGAAATTAGACAGATGCAGAAGAGAGAGGAGGGAAAAATGGCAGGGTAGAATGACTCTTTCTCCGAGTAGTTGCCTGGGAAAGTTTGGTGGTAATGGTGATTGATGTGGGAGAGAAGGTGGGGGCTGGGGAGTTGGGGAGGGAGGCAATGCAGTGTGGGTTGTGGTGACGGATGGTGATGGTGGTGATGGTGGTAAAGGTGTGTGGGGGGGTGATGAGTGCCTCCATCATCCCTGGCTCTCTAATAGCCCTTCATCAGAGCTGTCCAGCACTGACGTGACTCAGCCCTAATTGCGGCGCCTTGGAGCAACGCGTCACTTTTACTGTAATTGTAGTGAAGCCGAGATGGAGGCTATTCAGAGCCGCCACATGGAGGCAGATGCTCACTCTCTCTGATACACACACACACACACACACACACACACACACACACACACACTCACACACTCACAACACACACACACACACACACACACACACAACATCTGTATTCATCCACCTTTGCATGGCTGCATCTCATGCTGTGAGTGAGGGAAGTCTGTCCAAAGTCATATTCATCTGACAGGCACGTGTATCCTCTGAATGTGTGGGGGATGTGTACATATTAGTAGATATTTATATGCTAGTATTAATTATCTACTTACCAAAATAAGCTTTAATGTTTGCTCCAGCAATTTAACACTGAACAATTTACACAAAAAATCAAAACAGCTATTGTGCTATGTCCTCTGTTTGGACTAACTTCTAACTCCTATAATTCAGCACTGAACATCTACACAGTACAATTGGGGGACTTTGCCAAGTTGCCAATTTAAAGAAATATGGTTGAAACGGAAGCAAAAGTCACTAAGACTTTACTTACATTTAGTCTGAAGGATGATTAAATTCCCAGTAGTTAAAATCCCACAATGTAATAATTTGTTGCATCATTTTGCTCTTGCCAGTAAGTGTCTTTCAAACCCCATTCCCCAAGGTTGTAACACTGGTGCTCTGCTATATATTTATAGTGACAACTACCTCGTTATCCAAATAACCCTGATGATGTCATTATGGTCTAGAGCACTCCCTATAGAGTCCTACACAGTTTCTACATTATAAAACATATTTCACAGGCTTGTAGCGATACTGGTCTCTCACCTAACCTCAATCATCACCACTATCTTACTCCTTCTAGACGATCTGTGGACTAATCTTCCCCACTAGGTACATGTAAAAACAATGTCATCACTCTGTGAACCCTTCATCCTTTACATTAGTCCTAGTGGACGTGTTTTACGCTGCCTTTATTGACATTTTTTTGACAAACTACTGCCACCAACAGTTGATCATTGGTATAACATGAACTCAATAACAAGACGTGAGCCGTGCCATCTGTGTGCGTACATGTGTGCACCACACAAACAAAATGGGGACCACTATTAAAAATGTCTCATAAGCTTAGCTTAAGACAGGAAGTTGTCCACTGTGGTTTAATTGATTACAGTTTATGCACGTTTGTTTTAAATAGAGCAGGCCACAAAATAACAGAGGATGTAGAGAAACAGATGCGCTGTAGATATTAGTGATTAGATGTCATCATGTTGTATGTACATGATCCATTTCAATTTAGCAAACTCAGTGAGGCTGTGCTGCAGCAACTGTTGTTTGCAGCTTTTTGAAAGCGACATTTTGTACACTGTTTAGGCAAAACAGTCTCTGATAAGTCATCACTAAAGTAACTAAAGTGACAGAGGGGGGAATGGATGAAAGGATGAGCGGAAAGTGGGATGAGATGAGACAGGGAGGATAAGAGGGGAGGGATGAAAGCATGACAGCAGACAGAAAGACAGGAGAGATAAGGCATGAAGGGTAAGAATAGAGAGAGGCAGATGAAAGGATGAGGGGGTAGCAGGGATGACAGGATGAAGTGAGAGAGGAAAGGTGGAGTGAGAAAAAAGGAACGGGGAGAAGAGACAGGAGCGAGGGGAGAGTGATGCATGTGGAGATAAGAGAGAAATGAGTAAACCTGGGGTAAAGAGTGTAGGAAGACAAGAGCAGGGGATTACAATCTGCACAACCCTGGCAGACAGAAAATACCTAAACAAGGGAAGATAGTCAAATCAATCTCACCTCACCGATAAAACACTGCTATTTAAAAAGCAGACATCAGAACAATAATACATGCCCAAAAAGTCAAAAAGATTAAATAGTAGATAAAATAAAGTGTGGATGAAATGATACTATAACAGTATTTGGAAGTGGTTTGACATATAGTACACACATACATACTCACAGAAGTAAAACTGTGAAGGAAAGTTTAGTGAGCAAATCTGGCATCAGGTGTCTGGCAAGGTTGTATATACTGTAGTGTCAGGTGCCCAAAAACAGAAACTCACATATACGCGTACCTGGGGTCAGGTACACAAGGCCAGACGGTTTCTCACTTGGCAGCACAGCACCAGTCCTTTGGCAGCTTAACTTCAAAAGTGTTCTTAGTGTCCACATAGAGCAGGTAAAACTATATGCTGAACGAGCTCGCAACGAAAGAGTTCAATGTGTAAAAAGCTGAGACAGTGCTGGTGCCTGACTGAAGTTTGTTGGACAAATAGCCAAACAGACAGTTCTATACTATTCTCAGCTTGTGGTGTGTTTACAGCTGCTATCTGATTTTGCAGCAGTAGGTAACTTCAACCTTCCCAATTAAAGGAGGGCAACTGCAAATATCCAGAGGAATTAAGTCCACTAATGTTTGTGCAGCATAGGAGCAACACCGTACCGTCATCTTGGCAGGAATAGCAGCCAGTCCTATAAATAAGCAGATGGCCCAGTAATAAAGGCAATACCTGTGATGACAACGTTACACTTGGCAGCTGTGTCTGGCCATCACGTTCCCTTTTGTGATCTGTTACCTGCGGCAAAATCAGTTGCATCATCAGGTTGCAGCACCTGATGTAGAAAGAGCAGTGAAATGTGGGAAGAAGAGTTCCCTCCAAGTTTCCAACTTGTACAGAGATGATGATGTATGAGTGACAGTAATCACATAAGAGCTGGATTAAAACACTTGATGTTCAGGTTATATCTACAGCACTTCACCGATAGGAACAAGGGGAATTTATTCACCATGATGCAAAACTAGTGGGACTGAGTTGGAGGGAGTCAGTGTCAACACATTATGTCCATGATTCAGTTACATGAAATGTCATCTGTGCAGCAGGCAGAGACGACACCATAGAGGCTCAGTGAGGGAGCTCAAACTAAAGTTCAAGTTTCTGAATATTTGTCAAATGAGAGATGAACTGATAGAGTGGGAGCAAGGATACTAAATGTATAATGTATAACTTGATCAGTATTTTCAGATAAAACTCCAAAAAAAAAAAATTTGCGAAAAATGCAATAAAAACTAAAATCTGTGATTTGTTAATTTGTTTTTTAAAAATGTATTTAACTGACAAAAGAGTAAAGACATAAACAATAAATCAATTCAGAAATCGTAAATCAATTGTATTTAATAAACAAAAGCAAACATTTTCATGCCTATAACACACTCTTTTCTAAGTGTTACTGCACCTTTCCTTTTATTGAGACATTTTTTAATTGCTTGGAAACTGAAGATCATATTGTTGCAGTTTGACAAGTGTAATATTTGCCTATTCATGCTGGATACAAGAATTCAGCTGCTCAATAGTCCATAGTTGCCATTGTCTGCTTCCTCTTTTCACAGTGCACCATGCATTTTCAATAAAAGGTGCATCTGGATTGCAGTGCATGCAGACTAATCAAGCACACACACTCTATGTCTATGAAGTCATGCTATGTGGCCTTGTCCAGGAAAACACACTGACAGCAAACACACATCGTCATGATTACTGTGTTGTGTTGTGGTGTGATCATTTATATATGTGTGGTTAGTCAAGGTGATTCTGGTCACTGACGTGTAGGTTCAAGAGACTCAAACACTGAATTAATAAATGCTACAGACAGAAAGTAGAAGTATATTAAGGTGTTGTATTCCACAGACATCTCCACTGTCTCACATGAACTCTTATTTCACTGACTCATCAGATTACTTGAACGTTGACTGTCGTGATTGATTTACATGCAAGGAAATTGAAATTCTGCAAACAGAACTACTTTATAATAATGATGTTAGATGCACCCTTGATATCAACTATAGTTTAATTCAGTGGTTCCCAATGTTTTCCGTTTATGAGAAAGTAAGTCTGGTTGATGTTTGAACTGTTGGCAGTCCCACTAGTTGGCCTCACGTGTAAGCAAAAGAAATAAGTGTCTATCTCACACAAACAAGCAAGCACCATATCATATCTGCACAATGGGAGGAGAGCAGCTGTTCAACAACACAGGTAGGACTCTGAGATCACTTTCACAGAAACTACAAACATATTAGTAATGTGTGGTTAACACGGGATGGATTAACGTTTTAAACAAAGAGCACTCGCTCGTGGATAAATTGTTATTGTATCGAGAAAAGAGTGGCTTAATGCCAGCGAGTTTGTAAGGCGAGCTAAGTTTGATTTAATACTCCCTCCCTCAGTTAATCATATAAAACACACAAACACGCTGGTGATTTGTTGGCTGTCACTTCATTCCATTTCAGATGTGAATGAGACTGTCAGCTAAATGGATCAAGCCACTTGGATGTTCCGGCTCCTTCTCAGTTTTAAGCTATTAATCTTCCCCTGTCTTTGTGCTTTTGCCTCGTTGGATTTACAAGACAGAAGCCAAAACTGTGACAGTTTGTTTCCAATGGTAAACCTCTAGTTGATTGCCTGAACAGAACACATTTTAGTCCCTGTAAACAAACTTGCATTTTAGCATTTAGGCTGAAACCTGCTGCAGCATATAATGGTCAGATTAACAACACTTCCCTCCTCATCCATGAGTCCATTATTTGACCTCTTCTTGCTTGTTTGTCCTCTCACACCAGCTTTTTCGAGAACGAGAAAGACGAGTCAGAGTAACTTTCAAATGTGAATGAACCAAATCAACAATAGGAAGAGGCAGGCAGACACACAGAGGAGGAGGAAACGCAAACACACACTTGACAAGTAAAACTGTCACAAGCCTTCTGGGATTGAGCCTTTTGGCAAATAAAGGTAGGTGGAAGAGATAAACAAGTCGAGCTGAACAGAGAAGCAGTCAAGCGCTCGAGCAGGCTTACACAATCATGCAGCCGCTTGCATATATTCACACACGCCCATGTGTCCGCTGGTGCACCTGCACGCATGTTCACACAAGGACGGACGCAAAAACAAAGCAGATGGTACACTAAGGAGACCAAACTACTCCACAAACCCTAACAGAGTTTGAACTGATTGAGAAAAAATTGAGGCAAATGAAAGGCCCGTGAATACCAGTGCACACACACTCATAGGCATACGTAGAGAAGTGCCAGCAGGTGATAGCATGATTGATTTATAGATAGATTGCTGGTTGTGTCTCAGCTGTTAGAAACATCTTATCTCCATCTAGTGCGTGGACTGCAATGCACAAACACAGCTGGGAGCAGGCAGAGGGGAACAGGTGATCAGAGCGAGAACAGTGCAGAGATAAATATCGAGTCACTGTGATAAGAGGTGGAAGGCATGAAAGGCAATGAATTTGAAGGAAGAGAAAGCGGCGGAGCAATTAGAGGTGGGGAAATGGAACAGAGGAAAGGAGGGAGGAAATAAGGGGTGTTAAGGGAATGAATACGATGAATGGATGCAGTGAAAATGAATGCCTTTATGTGCATGTGTCTATGCCTGCTCAAAGCCATAGAGTTAGTGTCCTGGTGGAGTATTTGTAATACGAGCTGAGTGTCCCCGTTGCTCTAGGCACAGGATACCTCACTGTGTTACATATTCAATTGTGGAAATAGTCACCCACATGAAGGTACAGATTGGATAGGCAGATAAAAGACAAGAAATACACGTAAATGTGGAGTATTTATTGTAAATTATTCATTGTTAAAGATTTATTAATGGCAAGCCATCCTGGTCCAGAAGCGGCAAAGCAGGTTCAAATCATGATACTGTCTCCGCTGTGTTTCACAGATGCCATACTGATCTTACGCTGGATCACAGCGTTTGTTCATTGCAAATGCTTCTCATTTAAACCAAAAGGTTCTAGTTTGGTCTCACCTGCCCACAGACTAATCCTGCAGTAGGCTTCTGGCTTACATGCATGTCAAACTTATGATGTCGAGATCAAATAATAATGAAGATCCACTGACGCCACTGATTAACCTGCTGTATTTTCCCGAAATGTGGTTATAGTGACTGTAGAGTTTGTGTTAATTGTGCTGTCACTATCTTAATTGTAGAGATCCAGGGAACCAAGAACTTGTGTGAAATGGCAGTCATCGGGGCAATCATTGTTAGCCTCAAGAGTACAGAGAGAATAAACATATCAGTCAAGTCACTTTTCATGCTTATGTGTAGCTCTGAGTCAGAAGGAAAGAAAATACAGGACATAACCATCTGAGAGTCGTGTCCTTCCACCAACTCTGACCAAAATCTGATCATGTTTTAGCTCATATTCATGCAGACATAATAACTGTCAAGCACCACTCAGTACAGTACATTCACAGTGACACACATCAGAGCACACATGAAAACTAGTTATTCCAATTTAGGAAAAACATATCATTGCCAAATATTGTCTTCACTTACATTATCTCATATAGCGCAGAGTACATGATTGTCTTGAGTCTGGCAGCATTTCTGGAGGGCTATGATCTGATTGAAGTACCCTTTATTCCCCCAAGGAGTGAGTTGAGCCCACACTGGACCAAAGTTTCCAAATCTCAAAAAAAGCTTTACTCTTCTCATTTATATCCAATCTTACTAGAAGAGTACAAAAAAAAAAAAAAAAAAGGAATATCCATAGATTAAGTATAATAACACCTGTAATCCAAAGGACACACTGTGCACAGTATGTAAAAATAGTGCGTTTGCAGAAACATTTGAACTAAAACTAAGCAGGTATTTTTTGTGTCTACACCTATTGAAGCTGTTTTTGTGTCTAATCCTGATATGTTCTGTTTATGATTATTGCAACCATGACGACAAATGTCTGCCACATGATAAGGACCTACTGAGCTGACAATAAGAAGGTGTTCAGCTACTACTTAACTACAAACATCTACAGTCAGGATGACTTACTGATAACAGCCATGTAATAGGATGATAACATTCGACACAGGTGGTGCTTTTCTTTCTTTTTTTTTTTTAAATCAAGCATTCATCCTGCTAGTTCACCTTTGGGAAATCTGCTCCAGTCTCTCTGTTCTCTCTTGTTTTGGTGTGTTTGGTGGAGATTCTTTGAGCTGCTATCAGTTGGCTTTGCCCTAGCCCACACTTTGTATTTTCCTGCTGTTTATGGTGTTTTCCAACTCTGATGTATGTGCGTGTTTTCACTGTGTTTGCTCAAAGGCACATGAAACAAGAGCAGGGCACACAAACAAACACTGTTCATTCTCAGTGGGCTCACGTATTCATGAGTGGGTGTGCGTCTGTATATGAACGCATGACTGTGTGAGTGAATATTTGGTCATGGAAAAATATGTGTTTGGGAGTGGACAATACTGTGTGCCAGCTTTGGGCTGGATGAGGAGCCTGGGTAAGGGCCTGCAGGGGGAACTCTGGCTGGGAGGGAGGTCTAAATGAAAGAAAAGGGTTTAAGTGCATAAAAGGAGTGTCTGCGTGATGGAGAATGAGAGTGGGGGGAGAAAGAAGTGGTGAACAAGGGCAACAATGATAGTAAGAGCAGAAGACGAAGTGAGAAGGGAGATTTGGCCCTCCTCTGTGGGTCCCGGTATCTCCAGTGAACAGCACTGGCCCTCAGCAGACCGCAGAGAGACGCAGGGGTGGATGGGGAAGAAACACGGGAGGTAGTGGATGAAAAATTTCTTTGGCTGGCTGGCTGGATGTCAGGCACCTGCCTCTGTCTCACCAACCTCCTGTGACTCTCCCGCTCTCTGTCCAGTGGGGAGGAATGAGTTTGAGCTGTAGGAGAGGCTGTTAAGAAAGAAAAGACTCAGGAGAAAGCAATGGGGTTTCCAGGTAATGATGTGTGAGGGCTAAACAGAGACACGGTTTTAGAGAGAAAGAGAGCAGGAGGGGGTAGATAGCTCTGATGGGCAACAGGACATTGCGCTACGAGAGAGGCCTCCCCACCGCACACACTCAACATGATTGTCTGATGGCGGCAGTGTGTATGTGTCCAAAGTACTGCAGATACTTCACTTCCAATTTCAGTCGACACGCCACTTCTATCTCAATCTACCTCTCTGTGCCTCTTTCCACCTTTCACTAAGAGTTCCTAGATGTTTCTCTCTCAAATGTCACTCCATGTTCCCTACAGCATTATTCGCTATAAACAAGTATGAACACATCTCTATTTGAAGTCTGGTTTCTCTCCGACACAATGGCACTGTGACCTCTTTCTTCTTAGCTTCGGGTCAAGACGTTTGTACTGTAGTTATCTTCAACACACACAAAGAGCGCGGCGTGTTCATGTCCACTGCAGCGTCCATCCATTTCTCAGGTAGAGGGTTCCATCAAGCAAGTGGCAGGTGTAAACTTTTTTTTTAGAAAAAAGTGGGCACCAGAAAAAACTAGAGCTAAGTTGATGCTAGCTTTATGTTTTTTTCCAGATGTGACTCCTTATCATTCCAGCTTCCTCCTGTCACATGCCAAACTGTCCATGGACAGGATAGTTGCTCCCGGTGAGTCAGATCTGAAAACTGCCTGATGCAGCTGACTGTAAAACAGTGATGTAGGTGGGGAGCTTTCATTTCTGTGTGAACTGCTCATAATGGAGGTTGTATTCCTTACTATTTTTTTTTAAATATCTGAACCAGTTTATTGAATTTTTCACAAGTGGGCTCTAAGCTGGCCTGTAAGGGCTACCGCTGTACCACAGGCATTTCACACTTACACACATCAGCAGAGACCTATTGAAAATCCCATCATCTCTAAGCCTGTTCAGCTGATGTAGAGCCATCTACAAGAAAGCATAAAATTTCAGGTTTTTTTTGTGCAGCAATGTGAGTATTCAATGTTAATCGTGCACAGTATAAAAAACACATTAGAGCTTCAATATTGTGTGCTGGATCAAATCAATCCGTTTTCACAGCAGCTTTACTGAGACAGCCTACGAGCCTGACAAAGAAATTCTACTGAACCAGTAGTCCACATTTCCATTAGGACCTTTTCTACTCCGATTCTGAAAGTAAGATAATGGGAATGGCAATGCAAGCGCAGTAGTTTATTTGCCAAAAAAAACAAACTGACATGCTGGTGTGTATAGTCAAACAAAGAAAATTAGCTGCTGCGGATGATCATTTGTGATGCACTGATTATACAGTGAAAGGCTGTGGCTAATGTGTGCAATGAAAGATGTATAAATGTGTGTGAGCACGAGGTGACTGCCACAACTACAACTAATCATTGTTTTATGCAATGAAGTGTGAGTTAGTCTGTAAATATAAATATGTGCAGCCACTGAAGTAAGTTTCTAGTATCTGTACCTGAGCAGGCTGATCTCATGAGGGAAGAAGGCACTCGCTTGTCTCAGGCTGGTTTATGAAGAAGTCTTTTCCTCCATTTAATACACCATTCCAAGATGCACTTTCCCGGAGTTCAGAGAATCCTTCTATTGCCTCACAGGGGACCTTAGCAAGCATATTACTGAGGAAACAACAATACATGGTGAAACGGTGTGAAAAGGAAGGAGGGCAGATATAAAATTGCCATAGTCTAGAAACAGATGACGAGGAAATTCTAATTGTAGACATAATGCTCATTACCGACACATCATATAACAAAATGTCTTGTTTATCAGCTATCAAGGTTTGCATGACAAAAAATAACATGTTTTATTATTATAATTCTTTTCAATGAACATCTGCTCCATTTTATCAGACGGTGGCATGGGTTGTGCATCCTCCACTTGACAAAAGTGACAAAAAAATTAGGGCACACTCACAATAAGCAAAACAAAAGCAGTGCAAAAAATAAAAAATAAAAAAAAGAAAAAGTTAAAGGTGTTGCAACATTTACACAAATGCTTGTTATGATCTGATCATGTCACTGATAACTGGCTTGTTTGTTAGCTACCAGGGTTTGAATGACAAAAACTATAATGTGCTATAATTTAACAGCAGTTATCTGAGGAACATCTGCTCTGCTTTGTCTGGAAGTTGCACTGAGGGGTGCTCATTAGTGACAAAACATGGGTTTACGGTTTTAAAAAAAGTTGCGGTAGAATGGAAAGCATCAAGACAGAGAGAAAAACTATTAAAGGTTTAGCCAGATTTACAACAACACATTGTCTTTTTCAGATCATATCGCTGATTACTCGCTTGGCAGTCTGCTACCAAAGTTTAAAAAAAAAAAAAAGACTTTCCAGGAGCAGATGTTTTACAGGCTGCTGTCTGCTCCTGTAGAAGGTTCTCTGATGTCTGCGGTTATTGCAGCAGATACTATTGTAAGCTAGGATGTGAAACCTACAGCAGACAAGTGATGTGACTGCTGTGAAAGAATGGAAACATTAAAAGCTACAAGTTTAATTTCTCTAATCACTAAGGCGAGGCAAGTTGAAAAAAACATCTTTTGATGCTCAGTGTATAATTTCCAGCTCTATTAAGTCAAATCCTAGAAAAAGGTTTAAGGGAGGTTTAAGGCTTGTTATGATCCTGCAGGTACACATGCCTTTAACAAGGAGTTTTAGCATGTATCTCATGTTCCCAGAGGTAAAAAGAAAATGCAGAACAAAATGACCGCTGTGAGGATGCAGTGCCTTTTAAACAGTGCATCTCTGTCTGTGTGTGTGTGTGTGTGTGTGTGTGCAGGTGTATCTCTGTGTGGGTGCACGTGTGCACGCATGCACATGTGGGTGGGACAGATTCGGGAATAGAAGGCATCTATGCAGAGACAGAGGCAGGAGAGAGGAAGAGAGAGAGACAGATAATGAGAACCAGGGGGAGGTGATGCTGGCATGGGGAGAGGAAGATAGAGACCAGAAATAGACATGCAAAGAGCAAGGTGTTGAGTCAGAAAATGAAAGAGGAGAAGAGGAGGAGGAGGAAGAGGAGGATGAGGAGGGGAGAGACAGAATAAAGCGGGAGGAAAGTGAGAGGAGGAGGCAAGATGCCTAAGAAAGATGGAAAGACAGAGAGAGAAGGAAGAGGAGAAACCATGAAATGAAATGGAAAAAAAAGAGATATGAAGAGTGGGAAATAAAGCAGGAAGGTGAGAGGGGGGAGAGAGAAAATGGGAATAAATTGTTAGGGAATGAAAGAAAGGAAGAGTTACTAAGAGCAAGATGAAGGGAGTGAGAAAGACGGAGAGAGAAGGAGAAAGAGACACAAATAGACATGTGAGGTTGAGTCACACTGGGAACCTAGAACAAGCTGAAAGCATACAGAATTACAGAAGGAACCACAGGGAGCCACACACACACACACACACACACACACACACACACACACACACACACACACACACACACCTAATGTCTTTGCATGTGTTATGTAGTGATGCACTCCTCAAGTCTGGAGTGAGGAAGCAAGGGCAAAAGAGTGCGTATAAAAAGTTGAAAGATAAGAGAAAGGAATGAGAAGAGACACAGAAGGCTAAGCAGAGGCTAAGAAGGTGAAACACAACATGCTTAGAGAGATGAGCACTTAGCTTGGTATGCATACCAGATGTATACAAACACACACACACACACACTCCTTTCCTTATTCCTCCCCACCTACCCTCGTCGTGAACTCCATTCCCTATTTATAACGGCATCTGGCGTTGGAGACAAGAGTGACAGAGAGAGTGAAAAAGAGGAGGGGATAGTGATGGACACGAAGGTATGAGAGGGAGAGTTAGAGCACCGTGTGTGCGGTGCCTAAGAGAAACATCAGTTAGTGCCAGCAGCCAGCTGGGGTGATATCAAACAGCAGTCTGACACACTGTCACAAAAATACTGTTCCTGAAAAGCAAGTAAGCAGCTGCAATTAGCACGGCCTTCACTGTCACTGAGATGATTCTGCTCTGTCCACGCGAGCGTGACGGTTTGTGTGTGTGTGTGTGTGTGTGGGAGTAATAAATGGCAGTATTCAGTGTGTGCCTTTGAGTGACCCAGGCTGGAAGATTTTTTTCGACTACACTCGTTTGTTTATCTGTTTATTTGTCTATCCGTGTGTATCTGACTTTGCATATGACTAGTGTATAACTATACAATATCTCTGGGGTGCATTTAAAGCACTGCAAGGCGTAACCATCATCCAGCCGGGTGTATCTATGTGTGACTTGATTGTCTGTGAGCCCACGGAGACAAAACATCCAGATAAAGCTGGATCACAAAAGGGTATAAAAATGCATGAGAATATGACGGCAAGGAGGGGAAGATAAAAAAGACATGGAAGACTGAAACAGAAACTGCCAGGAAGTACTGCATTAGTGTTTCATTAGAAACTAAACAGTGGTTATGTGCTTGTGAAGGACACACAGTCCCCTTTATAGTCTGTCAGATTTAGCACAGAAGAGCAGGACAGTCGCCCTGAACACACTGGGAAGTCATTCAAGAAGAAGTTTCTAGTCCAGTGAGATATTGCTCAGTGACCTCAGTCTAACTGAGCATGTGTTTTACCTGCTGTAGACCACATTGAAGCCTAAACCACCACTAAAACTAGAAAGGAGCTAAAGCTACTGAGGCACAAACCTGCAAGAGAAGTGTCTGCTGTTGTTTTGTGGGTCCTGGATCTTCAAGTAAATGAAGAAACTACATGCCTGCAGGGGAAATATCAGGTATAATTACATCGTTTAGGTTTAGGTTTACACCTTATATGTAAATTGGAGACCTAAATGACTATGATACAGGGTTCATTTGACGAAGATGTAAAAACGATAAACATTAAAACAGTGTGAAGCCTATACATTTAGACCTTGAGCACCACACGGTGTATGTCATGACACTCGAGTGCGTTTAGTCACTCGCAGTATGCCAGGGTGTGCCACTTTCTCATTTGTTTCGCTCACTTTCTTAGACTCCATGTCAACAAGATGATTCACACTGGTGCTTTAATCCTCCTCGCTCAGTACACCCGATCCCTTTAAAACACTCCCAAATACTCAGACATACGTAGTGCGAGACTCCCTTGAAGCGTAAAGGGTGGTAGAAAGCAAAGGAGCTCTTAAAACTGATTAGAGGGGGGAGGCCCACTGTACTGTAGATGATGAGATACACTCAATTACACAGGATAGGGTTCTACTGTGCTCGAGGGAGCCATGCTAAACCAGTAGGAAGAGAAAATCATGAGTGAGAGGAGATCTGTAATGTCTGTAGGATATGGGGTGCGGATGGTGTCGATGTGTGTACGTGAGATGAGCATTAGAGCTGACAGATACATCTGGATGTTTGGCAGCCTGTGTATGATGTGTGTATGTGTATATGTGTGCCGGGTGAGCTACAGCCCTCCAGAGACAGCGGATGCGATCATATGTTGTTGACGCATCCTGATAGTTGTGATAAATGCTCCAACACGTCTGTGTCAAAGCGAAGGGTGATAATGTGTAATTTCTTGGAAGGGCCCCTCAGGGATGGATGTTGTGATATTCATAGTAAATGAGAAATGGACGGACAGTGTGAGAGGGAAATAAAGAGACAGAGGGTGATGGGGAATTGGGAATACAGGCAGATAAAAACAAATAGAGACTATTAATCAAACAGACAGACACTTACTTGGAGCAGGAAGTTGTAATCTACAGCCAATCTGCAGACATGTAGCAAAGCACATGCAGATCAAACATTCAACCCATATGCACATTGTTTTTATGGTGTGTATCATCTGATGTAGTGTTCCACTGTTTGAATGGGATCGTGTTGAGCTTGTTTCAATAATTACCGAGCTATTTTTACACAAAATATCCAACACCCACATTCATGTGACTGCCCTCAGAAACTTCACTGAACTAAACATGAATCCATGTTAAGCACTGGGTCCAAATACAGACATGGTATAAAGATAAGAATTCAGTGGAATAACAATAGGCATTAGGGTAATTGCAGGGATGGAGTTTTTCTTGAGGCAAGGATGGTATTTACAAAAATTGAAATCATTTAGAGCCCTCTAGCATATTTTCACAAACTCTTTCATAATGTGTATGTTCCCTTGCTGTGTTCTATAGTTTTGACAAGTAATACAAATTGCATCAAAACCTGGTCTCTGTCAATTAAAGCGTGTAAATACTATTTCTGTTCACCCTTGCCAGTTTTCCAGTCTTTCTCAGGGCTAAGACAGACAGACCATTCACGCCCACATTCACACCTACAGACAATTTAGAGTCAGCAATTAACCTGTCTGTGCATCTTTGGACTGTGGGAGGAAGCCCACACAGGCACAGGGAGAACATGCATACTCAACACAGAAGAGCCACAGGCAGCCTGCAAGTTCGAACCCTCTGACCTTCAAGTTGTGAGGCGCTAACTACTCCATCACTGCACTGCTCCCACAGGAAGCTAACCACGGCAAACCAAACCAGGACTAAAAGTACTGAACTTCCATTTCATATGCAGTAAGACCTTTAAATGAGCTCACTGAGATGCCCGTGTCGCTCCGTTTGTGCTGCATTTGTAAGAAAGTGATTACACGTACGATTTTGATTCGATGATAGGAGTCCCTAGTCCGGCCTTTTCTGCTCTCCCGTGGTCACAAATCTGTGAGCTTCAATGGCTAAAAAAGAAAAAAGCTGACTTTCATTTTAGTTTGACATCCTTTTTAGGAACATGATTAATTCGGTTTAACTGCCCTGATGGAAATGCTCCTGGTTGGCATTTCATGCTTTTTGATCCATTTCAAAAAGTTGCATAAAAGCCACTTGACAACTGAGTGAAAGCACTGAAGCAGCAAGACAGGGAGAATATGACGTAAAATAACACACATAAAAAAGTGGCACACAGCAGGTAAATAGAGCAGGTTTTTATACACACTTTCCAAAAGGATCCCAGGTGGTAAGTTTATTCTCTAGCCCTGGGAGCCAGTCTGTTTAAAATCTATTACAGCTTTTGTCCTGTGGAGACCCATCAGCAATGGGCCCACAACCTATTTCTGGTTCAAGCCTGAGTGGAAGAAAGAGGTCAGATCCCAGTGATGCTGACAAGATAGGTCACACATTGAACTTGTTGTTTTTCCCTAAAGCAGAAATCCAGGCTTTTTAATTTTTTTGGTTGCAGTAATATGATAATACTACTAATATATTGTGTCTTTAGTGAAGCTACATGCATTAAAGACAGATCAACACATAATGTAGACATCTGAATCTGAAGAATTACACGAATAAGAACTTACACAATAGACCAATTAAGGGATAAAGAAACACTGAAAAAAAGTGAACAAAGAGATGGTACAGATGCTGACTGAGCTACAAAAGCAACCACAGCGACGGACAGGCAGCTGCCTGACAGCGAGCCAGACAAACAGACAGGAGGAGCTGAACCACACTGCAGGAGGGGTTCAGCCACTCCCAGAGCCTCCACATGGAGAGAAGAAAGACGTCTCCAGTAGCACACTCTGATCGAGGTGGAAATGAGTAACCAGTGGAGCCTGTCAGAGCAGATGGCTGAGAATCCATTAGCTAATAGTGGAGGAGCCTCCCAGCCAAACTAATGACGCCCTCATTACTACGCTGCATGCGCTCCCGCCCAGCCAATGGTCTCTGGCTGGGCCTTTGTCTGGGCTGGGATGCATCTACATACAGGCATGCAGACAGACACACACACACACGTGTTATAGGAACATATACACTAAGATGTGCATAAGCATACATCTGCACAAAAATCAGTGTCCTATTACACACTCCAAGGAGTGCATGAGCGCAGGCATACACAGCAGTAATGTGATGTATGCCTGCAGAGAGAGAGAGCAAGAGAGAGCGAGAGAGAGAGAAAGGCAACAACTGTGTGGACTGAGAGACTATCCCATCCATCTATCCATCCTTCTGCACACATGACTGCCACCTCAATATATGCCATCTGCTTTTCATTGCACAGAGAGATGAGGAACGAGGCAGAGATGAAAAAAAGCAATATCACAGCTGCATAAATAATTTGGCTTGTGTGTGCTCTGCATGTGATAATGCACAACTATTCATTCATCTGTCTGTTATCACCTATGTCAATAAACACATTCAGCACATGCTTATATGGCCATGCAGACGTGCAAGTTAAAGAAGTTACAGCGACAGCAGTACTGTTTAAATACTGTATAACCCCAGTGAAATTTACAGACACGAGATAAGATAAGATATTTATCTATGTTTTAGTGCTACAATGAGCATCAAGAGGAGCCAACAGGTCTCAGGAAACCTCTGGGGGACAAAGCTGAACATTGCTTCATCCACTATTTCCCCACTCAGAAAATAGTCCACAGTCTGCAGTCAAAGAGGAAAGAGCCCTGGCATGCTGTCAGAGCACAACAAAACACTAGTTCTCTGCAGGAATGCTGACCTAGGTCAACTTACTTTGCCATAGTCTATAACAGTTGTTTCAACAGCAGGGAGTAGATCCTGAGTGATCTCACTGAACAGTTCAAGTCAGTAGGTCAGCTGGGCAATGGTCATGTCCTTTCGTAAGCAGCAGAGAAAAAAAAAGGGTCAAACATCATTAGTCTTTCCACGGTTTGAATCAACTCATTTGTAAGATCAGGACACTGGTTAGTGAAGCCTCTGGTAAAGCTGCCGGTTCAACTATATTTGCATTTGGCAGTGCAGACAGACAGGGCACCAGAAAAGAGATGACAGCACAGCGTGGGTTCACATTCCATCTAATGCACTCACAGCAACTGTCTGCTATTCCCATGCAAGTTTGTCTTAGACCACTCAGCCATCAGGGCAACCCCACAGAGAGAAAGCTGACAGCAGCTTGCATGACTACTATTACTTTGAAATGCAAGCTAATAGGCTTTTAAACAATGGTGATATTTTGGGGTCATAATCGAGCCAACCAGTGTCTGCTATTAGAATGATCGGCTGAAATTGCCCCCTCCCCCCCAAAAAGACCTGAAGTAAAGACTTTGTGAACAGGTACAAATTGAGGAGATCTTTTCAAGTTTGCTGTTTCAAGTTTTATCCCCTCTTTGATACATTTTTGATCATAGCCAGATCCCCTGTAGACACACATTTTCCTGGTGTCAAGCCTTCATCTACAGTCAGTGCCTTATCAACTTCCAGTACGAGTCAGTGCACACAATTGTATGTGTGTGTATGTTAGTATATGTGTGTGTGTGTGTGTGTGTGTGTGTGTGTGTGTGTGTGTGTGTGTGTGTGTGTGTGTGTGTGTGTGGAGGCAGACCACTTTCCTAACAGGGCCGGGGAGACAAGCAGAAGTGGAGAGCAAGGACTGTAATCCTGTTCCAGAGCATCTGACTGAGATGAGAATTTGAGGTCAGGTAAGAGGTGAGGAGAGATGTACCCTGCATTCTGTTGGTGCCAATTGCTTGTGAGACCTTTCCTCTGTCTGTGAGATAGTGGCATGTAATCTGAATGACAGAACAGGGTTAGCTTGAGCCTAGAGACAAATTAAAAGGTGGGTATGAACAACAGCTGATGACACGTCTTCATGCTTCTTTATGTTTTTGGTAAGCCTGGAAGATGTTTCCTTCATATTTGCTCAGCTACAGCACCACGAGCTAACTTCTATGGGGGGAAATACATCCCCCACAGTATTTAAAATGACTGGCAACCTTTGAAACAACATGGAGATCGGCCACTTTGTGGATGAGGAAATAAGAGGTTCTAAAGCTGTGCTCCAAGCCACCTGGTCCTTGAACTGAAGGAAAAGCGGTGTCCTCTGCAGTAGGTCGAGTTCATTCTCCATGGCTACTGGGCTTTGGCAAGGCTGTGTCTGTTCACCAGTTCTCTTTGTGTAGTGTCCAGTCTGTGACCTCAGTGCTGCAACTCTGCCCCGAGCTCATGATGCTGGATTTGTCAGGCTGTGACCACCAATGTGATGTGCGTGAAATTAACTTTACAAATCTCAAGGATTTGCTTACTTATTAGATGGATAAAGCATGAGATCAGTCTTTTGAATTACCTGCAGTCATGCACATGTTGTGCTGCGCTGCTCTGGCGAAGGAGGAGCCGAGCCTCAATGTCAAACTCCCCATCTATCAGTCTCTAACATCTGGCAGCAAAATCTGGGTAGTAACCAAAAGAATAAGATCATGGCTAAAAGCAGCTGTAATTTGTTTTCGGTACAGGATGTCTGGACATACCCTTCAGGCTAAAACATTACCAACAGAAATTCCCAAACACAGAAAGTCTGAACTATGCAAAGACTTGCTCCAACTTGATTATGCTGTTGTTCCATTCCTCAGTGGTCAAGCCAAAACCTTTAGCATGAGCCACACTGTCAGCTTTAGATTTAAACTTGAGGGACATCATCTGTGACAGTGAGGTGTCGTAGAACAGGATGCACTTCTGTTCACTCTTTCACAACAGCTGACACGTCTCCTGTTGTATCACCCTTCTGAGGATAAATGGTATCGAAGGGTCATCCAGAAAGAAGCTGAACCCAGCTTGACTGGAACACAACACAAAGGAAACTGGCCAGAGACTTGATTGGCCAGTCAAATGAATTCCTGGTAGATAAGTATATAATGTGACTGCTGTATTTCTTCAGTTCACCTTATGATTTATAAAATATGTACCTAATCTACTTAATATATTTTATGCAACTCCAATTGATGAATTTTCTGGATTATTCTTCATGGTCTCACCAGCGTGCATTCATCAATACAGACTCTGGTGCTGTTCAGGATCTGCATCCCCCTACAGATGGTTCATCTCAAAAGTCCAGTCACAACTGTGCCTTGTTTTTGTGATGCATAAAGCAAGATGGTGTAATTTGGCTTTAAATACCTTGTTATACCGTGTTTCTATATATTGACTCGTGCGGTGGCCAGCCACAGTATCAACTTGGATTTATTTTATATTTTTAATATTTAAATATTTAAAGTCTTACTTCATTGCAGAGCTGTGTGCACCGCATGGATTCACTCATCCTCTCCTTGCCCTGCTCGCTCTCTCTTTCTCACAAAATTCACAATGAACCTGCCTGTGAATAGCTCCTCCTATCCACATGAATAAAATGTGATTGTGTGTGGAGGAAGAAGCATTGTTGCTGGCACGGACAGGAAAAGACAGTTACTGTATGAAGGGAGGCTGCATCAATCCCAACTCTTCACGTTCTTAGCACAGTGAATGATAAGCCTTTACACTAAGGGTTAGAGGATACAGGAAAGCTTATTATAGGACTATATAGGGCTCTCAATTTAGTTCTTTAGTGTCCAAATTGTACATTGTAGGAATATTACTTACAGTTGTTAATACTGGCAACAACAGCATTCCCAGATTATCGAAGGCTGACCATCATTTTTACATCATGTCAAATATGATAAGAGTTTTATTTGATATATTTTTAAATGTCTCTCTCTCTCTCTGAACAACCTTTGTTAGCCTTAAGTGCACTGATAAATGTTGTAATGCGCCCACAGCTGTTCAAACATGCTGTCCCCTCGAGAATGACCTCTTCATCAGGAGCAATGAGGAAAGAGCCCAGTTTTCTTCCAGCATAGCTGAGCAAGGAGGTCAGGGCATGCAGGCCAACATTATCCCTGTGCAGTTTAGACAGCTACCACACTGCCAGGGAGTAAAGGGGCGAACACCCAGGGGCTGTGGAGTAGAGAAACAGACAAGGGAGAAAGTTAGGGAAAGAAGACATATACCGACAAGACAAGGCAAGAGATAAAGAAGTAAACAAACAGTGCCCATAAAATCAGAGGCAGAAAAACAACCAACGACAAAAAAGGAGTACAGAAAGAGAAGGGTGATTTATACGAGCTTGTCGGCCTTGGCAACAATTTGCAGTGCAAACCGAAGATGAGCTGGGGTGACTGAGGAGAGCAGTGTGTCTGTAAAGCATATCATAAAACATGAATCCATCACTTCCCATTCCCTGCCTCAGTGGACTTCAATGACAGGTCTCATTGATCCCTTCAGCCGTACTGCCAGCTTGCATTGCACCATGAAGAGTCTAATGTGCGTGTGACATGTGAGTGTGTTTATGTAGGATGTGGATACTTGCTCGGGATGCATGTACATGCTCTACTTACAATATACTTTTCCTGGCACACATAGTGGAGTAATACACTGGGTTAAGATGCATCATTATGTTCCACATCTAGGAAAGCACTACTAACAGTTAATGGTCCTGTTATATATATTTTGTACCTACTCCTTTGCCATTATGCTATCCTTACATACTTTGCTCGTATACACAGTTTATTTGTGTTTTTACCCGAGTGTGAAGAAACAGAGCAGCTGCAGCATGTGAGGGTGAAAAAAAACAAACTTTCTCTCACACATATTTCAATCAGTATTCACGACTCCTGGGCTACTATGTCAGTTTGTTCTCATCAGACCTTCCCCACACAGCTCATAAGACAGCGCAATGTGCACAGACACAGAATACATGAACGCAGATGCACACATACACAACACGGCTGTCATACTAGGCAGCGCAGATGATGGGCTTGTGGGAGGCAAATCCACCTCCGTTCTGTTCCTGCTCAAAGAGTAGTCAGAGAACTCCCAAACCAGGCCAGCGCACGCTGAAGTAGGCCAGTCCTGGGACCAACATCACCTGCAGTGACAGGTAGGATTTTTTTTCTCAACAGGAGTAAAGTCCTGGTCCTGCCGGCAGCTGGCAACTAGTCAAAGTTGTGGATGTCGATTAAAAATGGGCATAAGTGTAAGCCAATCCTAGTGGGTTACACCCTGGAGTACCAGCATTTTTACATTTATTTTTTAAAGGTTTTATTCATTTTTATGTTTTAAGTATGAATTTGAGTTTAAAGCTGAGGTTAAAATTAGGACAAAGCTTTGCTTTAGGTAAAAAATTAAGGTTGCAGTTATAAGGAATAATATTTGGGCCTATGACAGAGGGACCTTTTGGAAGCGCCCATAAAACAATCAAGCTCACACACCACAGCATTCAGCTAACATCGGGTATTGAGTGGCTCTGTTGTTTCAGTCTTAATCTGTTGTTGTTTACACTGCTGCTTGGTTAACACTCCTAATTCTCTATCTGGCACATGATTACAACTCCCAACAGGATGCAGCATGGCAAGACCGGTGCCATGCTAGCATTCAGCCTAAAGTATTCTGCGTCTGTGTCTGTGTGTGCATGCGATTGCGTCTGTGAGTAACAGAGAGGCTGGTCTTTCGCTAAAGTTCTGCAAAAGTTGGGGGAGAAACAATGCTGAGTGTGTGCTGGTGTGTTATTGTTGGATTTCGCTGAAGTCTCCAGGGAGCAAAAGATGTGTTCATGTTCAGGTGTGAGACAGAATTAGGATATTTAACACATGCTGATTTGGAAGTACACATACTAGCATCACCTCTTCTCATCGCTATGCAGTAAGCAGATAAAGTCAACTAGTGCGCGCTCTCTCTCTCACCTACACAAACACACACGTGCACACACACACACACACACACACACACACACACACACGCACAGAGCAGCAAGAGCTTCCAGGTGAATCCTGCTGCAGCTCAGGTGCCAGAAAATCATGTGGATGTGGTAATTATCACATGTACGCACACATACACATAAACACACGGCTGCACCCCCACCTCACTGACACAGTTTAGAGATCAGTGCTTACACCTTAAAGCAGCTGAGAATCAGTAGCAATACAGGCAGGATCAACAGCCGCTGCTGATCTGGGCCCAGCCGAGGCTCCAGCCATTCCACATATTGCAGAGACACATTTACTGCTCAGAATCACTTTAATGACAGTGATTTGGGTTGGGAAAATGACAATGCAGAAGTGTGAGCCTGGTAAAACACTGTCAGAAATCTATTTTAAAAGTCTGTGGAACTATAAAAAAACGAGTCTCCAAGTCACAAGTTGACATAAAAAAGGCAAGCATGGTATTTCTAATTGAATCCATCAGATTGATTTGATGATATTGCATCTCTATCAGTGTGGAAGAACTCAATCTCATCTGCTGATTGCCAGCGCTCTTCACATAAAGGAAGCGGGAATATTTCATTAAGGTTGTGATAATTCAACAAGATATACTTTAGAAATCAGCGCGTATTCAGAACTGTGTACGGGGTAAAAATAGCAGCCAGACAGAATTCATTAAACGAATACATGCAAGGCCTTGTTACTGAGAAGTGACACAGACATACAGTAGCCAAAGTGAGGTTTCCTTATAGAGACGTTACATGGAGTAATGCAATCTTTCTGTGTTTATGAACAAATGATGACTCTGTCATTGGCCGACAACCAGCAGACCAATCCTGGCTAAACAAGTCTATACTCTCTGAGCACCGTGCCAGCAGAATGAATGAGAAGCCAAATCAGGGCTTTGTTGCACACAATTATCATGGCACCATATCCGTGTTTGTCCAACAACTTATAATAGAACAACAGTTGTTTCAAGCAAAGCATTGACCACATGGTTATACCGCAAGTCAGCGGCAAACCTTTCAAATTATTCAGCACTTTAAACTGCATCAAAGGCATCATATCATGGTTTCTGTTCTGTTTCGCAGAGATTCACACTGTATGTTTCGCACAAAGTGTTTTTTCGGCTTTAGATGAAAAGTTTTTAGAAACATAATTAAGTTTATTTGTTTGTTTGTTAAAGACACAGCAGCTCAAATGAGCCAATTTAGTCTCAAGGCCAAGGGAGCTGTTATATGCACATTTTAAAATTGAAAATCATATAATCTTGTATCAGTGGTGCACCATGGTAAAATATAAAGCCTACATTAAGCTTAATAACTGATAAGGGAACTTTGACAAAAACTTTGTGATACATCGCATTGGAATACACAGTTGAATCTTGGTGAATCTTCAAATCTCTGCTCACTAATCTTCATCTTGTTCTAAAATAAATGCAAAGCAGTTTATGTTCAGAAGCTTCATCCAGCAATCTGTAGCACAATTGCTGTAAAAAATACAGAAAATGGAAAAATTGGGTTTTTATTACTAAAACTGATATCATTCAAACCCTCTCACAATCATTATATCATTATTTATGTTCTAAATTAATGATTTCCTGTCCCAACTGCATCATTGTGAACAGGTATGAACACAGTCAGTTTTATAAAAAACACTGTGTATCCAACTGTATCTAGTGCAACAACACATTTACTTAAACGCATGTAATTCTTTGCTCGCACCGCTGGTGACACACCAACAACATTGGTTTTCTCTGCTCAAAATGAAATAGTTAATTATACATGATACTAATCACAGTGCAGAAATGTCCTTGATCCTCCAAATTAGCGACAGCCAAATGCACAACTGGACATGAAAGCAACCCAGACACCATGTATTCACCTGGCAAACTGTACTGGGTAAAGTAAGTGAATGAAATAATTCAATGATTTGTGACAAATTAATTGATGCATTGACGTCTGTATGTGCTGGTTGTTCTACTTCTTCAGTAAATAGAGAAGTGACAAGCTGTTCAGAGTTTTCTATTGGCACGGTTAATTAGAGCCATATGCATTATGAAGTGTGTGTTATTTCCACTTCAGTTTGATGCATTTGGCTTTTTTTCACCTTTTCTAAACACAAACATTCTTTTATAATCTAGTTGCCATGACTTAACTTCCAGATTATAAAAGACGTTGGATGTTCACTGCAGTAACTTTACTCGGCTCACTGAAAATCTTCACCGACATATCTTTTGTAATAATTTTATAACATTTTACAGATTTTCCACTAAAGATTTTTATGAAGAAATGAAAATTTTAGCAGTTCCCCCTTGGAACTACAATCTCTCATCACAGCTTTTCTATTTTATTATTTCTCTATATCAGTATTTAACCTGAGACATAGCATGCCCCTACTGGTGGCCTGTGTTATAGCTGAAACAGAGACTCTTAGTTTCACTTAGTTTTACTCATTTATCATTCAAATGTAAACTTTTGGAATCCAGTCATACATGTTAGAGCTGGAATCAGATGTGAAATGTGGTAGCGGAGAAACAACAACGTCACCATTTGACAGGGTAGCACCACTTGACTGTTGACAGACATAACCATAACCATTCTCCTGTCTGTCACTCATTTGAATGCTAGAACTTTTCACTATTGAAAACCCATAATCACAAAAAAAAAAAAAAAAAGAATAAGCTAAAGCAGAAAATGGCCCCTTTAAGAACTGAATATATAAAGTGGCAGCAACATTTTAGTCTCGAGCACTGCATCCGTCTGAGAATCTTCCACACCATCCTGTTGGACAAACAAGTTGGAAACAGAAATGTTTACTGCATGTTTTTTTGGGCCTCTTCCCAAATCACAGGCTCATCTGTTGCTGCCATTATACAGGCCAGCGATGTAATGAGTGTTGGTGGAGAGCGAGAAATGCTGATGACATGGGGAACAAATATGAATCAGAGAGAGAGTGTTAGTGCTCCGTATTCCTTTAAAGTGTTTCTTTCACTGCCACAAACTGTTGAATGTCCAAAAGCGATTCATCTGCACGCTCTTGTTCCATCACACCATTGATTTGAGCTTTTAAATTTCATTAAACAGCAGCAGTGGAAAGTCACAGAGATGTTTTAAGATTAGTTTCCTCTGCATGGCCTATAGCTGTCATCCCACTGAACAAACCTCCAAATGAACATTAACAACCACTTTCAGCTAAAGACGTATCAATTTAAGGCATCGGTTCTCCAGTTCATCCTTTTTCCTCCTGGTCTCTGTACGTTTTGCCTTTTAATTTCTTTTATTTTGCTCCCTCACTGCATACATTTTCCCAATATACTTCCACCTTCTTCTTCACTCAGAGGCATTGACGTCATCGTGCCTTCCCTGTGCTACAGATTCAGCATGCAGCATAAACACACGAAGAACGACTTTCATAGCTGTTTCAGAATGGGTTTCAGTTGCTTTAAAAATGCACCTCAGTGGACCTTCAATGACACTAAAACACAGGCATGTCACTGAATCAGTTTCACTGACTGTTGTCAAAGTGTCCAAAAGATTAAAAGCATAAAAAACAAACAAATAAACAAACATGTGACTCGTTCATCTTTTTGTCCTGTCAGCTACAAGCAGCACCAAATAAAATGGTGCTGATATTTCCCACCATAACTGTCTTCATTACTCCCAGTGTCATCATGATCCCTCTCTGTCTTCCTAACACTGCCCTTATCGGTGTTATCATCGATGCATATGCATTCACTCGCATCTTTGTCTTTTGTCCCATTTAGTTCAGGCTTCTAACAGATTAAGGGCAGTTGATCTTAACTTACTGATCCCACCCCCGTCTCCTCCTTATGATCCCACACATCTTAAAACCATCACCAGATGGCTGATGGTTAAAAAAATGTATGCAGGTGTTAATGTCTTGAGGTTTATCATTCAGGTGTACTGTTGATAAGCAGAAGGTGGGTGGATGTGGGTTAAACAAGGGTCACATCTGGCCCAAAGGATCTTCTGCAAATCTGTCCGTGCCAGTGCATCAAAGGTCCTTTTTCCGAGATACTTGATTATGTCTTAATAAATAGCATCCATGAGGTGAATGTCATGTACTTACGGATAGTCGGAGTCCTCCTGCTGATCTAGTATCACGAGCCAGTTCATCCTGAACACCTGATTCATCATCATGTAAAATGCTGAAATAGGGCTACACTAGCAGATCTGCTCCTCTGACACACTCAATAAATGTAGCCTTCAGGTGGAAAATCAGATAAATCATGGCATATGAGATTTTTAAACCCTGTAAAAAAAAAAGAGTCATTTAGTGCAGGGTTGAGTATGAAAAGATGATTTTTCTTAAACTGAGTAATAAAATGTCAAGGGGATAGCATTTAATTTGTCTTAAATCCAGTTTAAAAGTGAACTAAATATCAGTCTGTGTATGTCCTATGTGTTTTAAAAAAATGGATGAAGTATGATTTCTGTAGACTTCACAAGAGTCGAGCCATGGTGGTTTTCCAAGCATAGGTAATGTTATCAAAGTCTTATCTTGTGATAAGAGCAGCTGCTCCCTGACGTCCTTTCCTATAATGTTCTGGAAGGATGAAGAAGAAAAGGAGGCGAAATGACAGACAGAGATTGAGATAGGGTAGTGGAAATAATGACAGAAAGAAAAGGAAAAGCAAATTATTAAAGGATGACAGGAGGAAAATGGAGGTAAGAGAACTAAAACCAGATGGCTGTCACAGAGATAACGCTGGAAAACCTGAGTTCAGTGTGTGCTGGTGTTTCACAGGACAGGCACACATGGAGTTACTGAAAAACCATTGTCCTGTTTATACGTTTGAACTGGAGTGAAAGAAATGTGCTTCAGGACACTGCTGGGCAGAAAACAGAGGGGCTGCGCGTATGCTCAGGGAATTAACTCAGTCAACTTGTTTGTAATATGTGTAAATATTTTGTGCAATGCTGGGTAATGTGACAATTTATAACTGATTACTTCACTTACCTCAATCAATCCCCGCACTAATCCTCACACTAATAAATAGACAAACACTGTTTCCTTGTTATGAATACAGTCTTAGAACAGTATGCCCACCAAGGCTTTGTGCTCATCAGGATTACTGTGCTAAAATGTGATAGTGGTGAAGGTAATCAGTTGCAGACTAAATGTAATCAGTTATTAATGAGCAATGTTTAAATATACATTTTTAATATCAACTTGACAATGAAAGTCAGACTCTGTTGTCCTCTGCAGATTCATAAATGAACACATACACACGACAATAACAAAATACAGCACAATGTCCCCTAGTGCCTCAGCAAATACTGCATGTGTTCCTGCAGGTGACAAATAAAAAGTACAGATATTGCAGTACAACCATTTTCAAAAGGAAAAAATAGATAACAAATAAAATGGGAAAAACTCCACCATTAATGTTGTACGATCAACACACGTTTAATTAACTAACCACATTCTGAACGTGCAACCCCGGTTTCAAAAAAATTGGGACACTGTGTAAAATATACAGAAAAACAGAATACAGTAATTTGCTGATCTCATAAACTCATATTTTATTCATAACAGGACAAAGAAATCATATCTGACAAAATAAATGAACAAAAATAATTAGGTAACTTTGAAATTCATGTCAGCAACATGTGTTAGTCTGCTGCCTGACTTCCTGCTTTGACCGTATTTGGCTGCGTTCACCTCCTGTGGATTCCCCTCACCTGCAGTGGGATGCAGGAGCAGCTCCCAGAATCCTCAGCTCTCTGACCCCATATGTCTCAGTGTCACCCTACTTGTGCCCAGTGGGCTCTTTACCTCTCCACCCCCCCTCCTGCTTATTCTGTGTTGGAAATTCATTTGACTTGGTTAATGTTACTCTTTTTACCCTGTTCCCCAGTTGCTAACCTCTAGTACTGGAACTACTTTGGCCCAGACTCACCCCTCCAACCTCTGCTTCCTGTTTCCCTCATCTCAACCTGAGCCTCTTAAAATGTTTCTTTTAACCAGTCATAGCTTGTTGTATCCTCCTGTGAACCAAGCCGGGGTAAAAACCTCACTTTGTATCTCAAAAGTTAGGAGCAACAAAAAGCTGGAAAAATGGTACTAACAATAAGAACTGGAAGAAAACTCTGCAACAAATTTAGTTTATGGTCAACATGTCAGAGTCGAGTTTTAAACAGTCTCTCAGAAGTAAAGATGGGCAGAGGTTCACCACTTTATGAAAAGCTGCATCTACAAATTGTCAAACAATTTAATAATAATATTCCTCAATGTAAAATTAAGAAAAGACTTAAATGTACCATCATCTACAGTACATTATGTCATCAAAAGATTCAGAGAATCTGGAAAAATCTGTGAGCAAGGGACAAGGCTGAAACCCAACATTAGTTGCCTGTGATCTCCTGGCCCTCACATGTCATTGTATGGGCTCAGGAATACTTCCAGGAATCCCTGTCTGAACACAGTTTAAGTGAAATCCAAAAATGCAAGTTGAAGCTCTGTCATACAAAAAGGAAGCCACATATGAACATGATCCAGAAATGCTGCCATCTTCTCTGGGACAAAGCTCATTTAATACTGTTGTGCTGCGAAATGGATGGATGTTCTGTGGAGGGATCAATCAAAATGTGACATTCTTTTTGGAAATCATGGGCACCGTGTCCTCTGGGCTACATTGGTTCAAAAGCCTGCATCTCTGATGTTGTGGGGGTTCATTAGTACCTATAAGTTGGGCATCTTACACATCTGGAAGGGCTGAAATATCCAGACGTCTTCTTTGAACTCATCAGGACTGAATGCTGAGCCACATACGGCATTTACTGTATGACAACAGCATGGTTTCATAGAAGAAGAGTCCAGGTGCTGAACTGGACTGCCTGCAGTTCAGACCTTTCATCAATTCAAAGTATTTGGAGGATCTTTAAACACTAATTAGAAAATAGAAGAATGACGACTGGTGGGCAGTAATAATCCTGTCAAAAGAAGAGGGGATGCTACACTATGGTAAAAATGGTTCTGTCCCAAATTTTGTGATGTGTTACTTCCATCAATTTCAAAACAACCTTTTTTAAAAATACGATACATTTGTTGTGTTTTCTTTGTGTCATTGTGAATCAAATACAGGTTCATAAGATTTGAAGATTACTGCTTTCTGTTTTTATGTAGATTTTACACAGCGGGGCTGTATTACAGCATGTTTCTGTCATAAATGAGTCTAGATGCTAAAATGATCCTCCTGCAGTCAGGACGTGTCACCCACTGAAAACATTTGGTGCTTTTGTATGACAAAGGGGGCCCCAAACTGTTGAGTAGCTGAAAACCTGTGTTAAGCAGGAAGAGAACATTTTACTTATTGGTCTCTTCAGTTCCCAAACGTATACAGAGAGTTAAAAAAAGAAGAGGTGATGCAACACAGTGGTAAACATACTGTTTGCCTGTTTTTTTAAACATTATGCAAATTCCAAATGATCATAGATTTGATATGTTGTTTTTGCATTATTTGCAAATCAAATATAGGTCTCACATCATCATTATTATTATTATTTATATTTTTTACACCACGCAACTTTTTTTAGAAAAAGGTCTGTATATGTGGTACAGTATACGGGTGTTTATACAAAAAAAAAGTTTTAGTAGAAACGACAGGGGTAAGAATAGAAGAGTGTCGCATTTGTGACTGCTGAGCCTGTAACGTGATAGAGTATAACCTGAACTCAAACAAACAGTAGCAGCAGCAGTGCATCGTGTGTAGTGCAAACAGGGAGTAGCAAACCAGAGGGAGTGACAGACAGACACATTCATCAGCCACCATCATAGTGGGCTTGCTCAGATGACCTCGAGCCTGCTGCCATAGCTGCAGGCGGGGGCTCTCAGCACCCCCACGAGCACAAGCGGCGTCTCGCTAGTTTGGCACCAGTGTTCACACTGAATGTCATGGCACTCGCGTTTCTGTGTCTAATTGGTTGAAAATTCTCATTTCACTTGTTAATTCTTAAATTCTTAGACAGAAAATGAACAGACATAGTAAATGTTATAAGCATTACATTTCCATCTTACGTGAATGTTATTGGGTGACGCTCATATTCAGACCGACTTCCAACAAGGGTGGAAAGCATGACTGAACGATGAATCAGCATTACTGCTTGTTGATGGACAAGGGTCAACAGGACATCACAGTGATGTAAACAACAGAATAACAAATGTGAAAGAGAGGTAATACAGTGTAGCCACACACAGGCCATTCAGCTGAGTGATTTGTAAAGCAATATTTCTCTTTGATGTCTAAAAACATTAGGTCTGTTACTGATTATGAACAGAGTGCTGTATTTCTGACTGTTAACAGCAGAAAAATGATTTAAAAATGAATACCCTGCAGAATCTACTCTAAAAAATATTTCAGATGGAATACAGAATATGTATATGCATATGCAAATACAGCCTTAAACACACACACACTTGCACACTCTTACACTCCACACTCAAAACATCTTTCTACATAGAGGTTTCAGAGGAATATCCATTGTATAAACATTACCATGGCCCTGAGTAGAACTCATAGACTCACAGACAGTATGGCTGTCTGATCCATTTTTAGGTGGCGAGATAAAGCCTAAGAGCAAACACAGTACACGCACACACACACACACACACACACACACACACACACACACACACACACACACACACACACACACACACACACACACACACACACACACACACACACAGAGTATACAGTATGCTTTGCAACAGAGGCCTGACAATATAAATATATCCCTCAAATATATACCTCCTTACACCCAAACACATAACGTACACAACACCTCTTTCTGCACATTGTAAGAGCACATCCTAACAAAGAGGTCTGTGAAATGCTGGGAGAGGGAATATGGGCTTTAAAAACTGGAGGGGAGGGGGGGCGCCCTCACACACACACACACACACACACACACACACACACAGTGGAGGGAAGGACAGGGAATAGAGTGATGTAGCACAGGTCCTCTCCCCCCTGCTCGGCGTGCCTGGAAACCATGGCAGCAGTAGCTCACGCTACTGCAGCCGTCACCATGCCAACAGTGGTGGCAGCTTTCGGTGGGGATCAGACAGGCTGGGTGACACCTGACGAATGCACACACATGCACACACATGCACACTAGTCTTATGATAGTTTTAAGGACACTTATTGACACAGTGCATTACCTACGTCCTTTCCAAACACCCCAACATCAACTAATTACAAACTTAACCCCAAAACCAAGTTTGAACTGCACAAAATGTCCTCACGAGCCTAGTAAGATACACACACACATAAACACAAGCAAAAAAAAAAAAAAAAAAAAAAAAAAGGGCAAAAAGGAACAAAGAAGAACATGCAGGTGAGCTACACACAGATAGGTAAAAATACTTGCTGAGATGCACACAAGGGCAAGTACATGAGAGTACAAACAGGCGGTGGGACACACACACAAACACACACACACAGGAAGGCAACCTTTCTTTTATCCCTCTCCTGTTCTCAGTCTGAGTGTTCAACTCTGTCTATCTAATTAGGGAGCCTGTCTGAGCCTCACTGTGTGTGTGGGAGAACACACCCATGCATACACACACACACACACACACACACTCCCAAACACATCTTCATCTTTTTCTCAACACAAGTCACACAACATCTAGTGCGCACAAATGACAAGTGCACTCTATCACTCTCCACGCACACACACACATACACACTGAGAAAGACTCACAGAAGCACACACACACACACACACACACACACACACACACACACACACACACACACACACACACACACCCACTACCCACATATTAATAACCAGGTCTCCAATGTCAATTTGAGCTCTCAAGGACTGTGGGTGCTGAAAGAGGCAGAGGCCACTCAGAGAGAAAGAGAGAGAAAGAGAAAGAGAGAGAGAGATGGAAGAGTAATGGGGTAATGCATTCAGGTTCTTATTCATGCTGATTCCCCCACTGGGTGCACAGACTCATTTACCTAAACAATACATTTCAGACAGGGCAAAGAGGACACCGAGCTACAGCTGGGGGAGTGTGTATGTGTTTGAGGGTGAGTGATGGCCTGCTATCGCCCTTTTGTGTTCTCTAAAATGTGTGTGAATTCTGTGGGTGAGAGAAAAAAAGTTCTGCATGCACTATATATGAATATATACTGTATATATCTACTATATGAATGTTAGACTAAAGGAAAAGATGTGGTCAGTGACTCAGAGGACTGTTTGTAGCCAAGCTTTGCTGTGCTAGTGAACACCTTCAGTCTGCTGCTGATAGAGAGCAAGACATAAAAAGGCAAACGGAAGAAAAAAGAGCAAGGGGAAGAAAAGAAAGGTACTTGAGCGAGATGGAGGTTGAGAAATGTGGTACTTGACCTCCGGTGTGTGCTAGGTATGAAGGAAGGACACTGGAGGACACGGAAATCTTTTTCTAGCTCGACCTTCCTGTGTTCACCCAGTCTCTCACAGTACCTACGTTAACACCACACAGACTTGTACATGTGTGCTGTCTACACATAATGCAGCCTGCAAACAAAAGCACAACAGAAAGGAAGTCCTCCAACTCAAACAACCATATGCAGTATGTTGTTTGTCCCTATGCTCCACTATCACTGACAGAAGCACAAGTGACCCCCTATAGACTCCAAATCCATCCTGCTGCGTGTAAGTCCTGCGTCCACCCTGACCTCCTCTCTAGGAAACTCTGTGCCTTTAAATACTATATGATCACTTCATAATTACAGCAGCCACTAGGTGCAAACTACCTGCAACATGTCTCTGGTGGTTGTTTTCTGCTGCTGGTACACACAATTCAGTGAGCGGGATTTAACAGGAAAACAGTCTCACAGTCTCCTGTTGACAAAGTCAAACTTTTAACTTTTCAAACTTTTAATAAGCCATAAAACAAACCTAATTATTAAGACAAATTGTAATTAAAACACTCATCACCACAGACTTTGTGGTTTGACCGCCCGTGCTTGTTTATTGTCATTTTACTGAGTGCCCACTTTCATTTTTTTTATCCTGTGTTAAAACTGAAATGAGCACCAGAAGCAACATTATGCTTATACGCTGTTACACGCGGCATGTTCTGACTCTGTAGCCTTTGGGAGCATTTGCTCCGACCTTAGGTGTAGCTCTGTAAACATAACCACTAACCCAGCTTGACACTCACACACAGATAGCAGATTTGTGGTAATGAGATGCTGACTCAACGCAGTGACTCACTGCTTCTACTGTACGCAGCAGCGGTGATGAGCTGTGACCCACATTATGAGCATGCAATCCATCTACCCACATTAACGCTAAAGTTACACTGTATGATCATCTAGTTATTATTAAAGGTTGACATGCACTCATGGCCTAATGAGCAGGTGCACAATGAACTACAAAAGAACACAAGAACACAAAAGCTGGAGCAATTATTACAGCAGCAGTGCTTGAGACGCTGAAACCACAAACCTATTGATCCAGAACTTTCTCTGCACATGAGGTTAGCTTCGTCTGTCCCGCTTTAAAATCACACACGCAAAGTGCCACGTTTGGTAATGCACTTATCGATCTGGGTACTTAAGCACGCCGGCCGAGGTTTAGCCTGTTGGCCAGTGATACAGGTTTCGTGGCTGAATTCCACCAAGAGGCAGAGCGAAGAGGAAATGGAGATTACACACACACACACACACACACACACAGATGTCCGATGAGTCATTACAGCCATGGTGTTTAGCCCATGGTGTGTGTGTATTTCCCTTCACACGGAAATGCTTCACATTAGCATTGCAGCATTATGTGGTGAACGTCTCCCGTTGATGAGAACGTCTTTGTATCTATCACCGAGGCAAACGCTTCTTTGTCTGCAGCATTCCTTTGGCTTCATTTCCCTTCTGTTGTTTTTTTTTAGTGGTCTTTTAGGTTTCTTAAAGAGTAATGATATATATTTTTTTGAGGTTTCCTGCCCTTTGTGTATTTGTTACTTTTGAAATATTGTTGTGCGTCTGTGTGTGTGTGTGTGTGTGTGTGTGTGTGTGAGAGAGAGTTTGTATTTGTGCGTGTGGCGCCTGCCTGAGGGCATGTTTGCACAGCATGGCGTGCTGATCCAGTGTGGGGTTTTTGTGGTGTGAGGAACAGGTGAGAGATGAGAGGAGGGAGTCGACAAGCCCTCCCCTTGCACATGCACACACACTGAACAGAGTCTCATCCTGCTGCACACAAACCTACACACCCCTGCATGTGGGGGAAAACAAGGTAGTGCAAATATATTTAAAAAATGTTATTCTAGCACAAGAAAAAATATATATAGCTGTGCAGAACATTCACTAGAGCATAATACACAATCCCGCAATTGTTTGAAAGACTCTCTTTTGCAAAGATGCCAGTCTGGCCTAAGTTAAAAATCACAGAAATATGCAGCAGATAATTGGGAACATATCCCCACAGCACACTGTTTATATGAGCCAATGTTTTTGTGCATTATGTCTCCAAGGGCTCCAAGCATACTTGACAGCATCAAGAACATATGAGAACGTGTGTTCCACTGGATGTATGCATCCTGCTGCCAATAAGTCAATATGTGTACACGTGTGTTCTGGAGATTAGGCCGATTACACAGGTAGGTTTGTGTACAGCTGTGTTTTTATATATCAGTGTTTTGGGGGCGAGTAACTGTTATCACCACATGTAGGTGTGTATGAACATCTCCCTGTGCTCTGAAAATCGTGTACAACCCCGGGCCTGTTTTCTACTTAGACAGAGGTTTGTCCCTGCAGATTATCCGCACTCTCTCTCTCTCCCACTCTCTCTCTCTTCCTCACATGCACATGCTCTTTTTTGGCCAACATGCCCTTGTACTCATTTGTGTAAGGTCAGACAAAGAAACATCTGCTTGAATGACTTTTTTGGAGCTTCCAAGATGCTGTTTTTGATTAAACCCGCTGCTGACTTACAGTATGATCAACTGATTACTGATGAATCTGAGCCATTAGGAAGTCATTTTTTAAAAACAGCGTTTTGGAAGCACTACCTATTTAGTCTGACGTATCCTGACACATGTTCTAACTATTAGAGCATTTCAGATGTTTAATTTGTTCATCAAAGTTGGGAAAGTAATTGCGCCCCTCAAGTTTTGCTTTTGCACGATGACAGGTTTGTTTCCATATGTCTTACTTCGAATAATACAAAGGCGAATAAGATGCCTATCTTTAGGGCCTTTTTCCCTTTATTCAATCAGCTTTGTATATTTCGCTTGTTTTGCTCAAAAGCTGGCAGAAGTCTTGTTTTGGGAGGCTTTTTTCCATCTTTCATCACAGTTGTTAAATCTGTGTTGGCATAATTTGCAAGCGCAAGAGACAATGTGCTTCCAAATCCCAGACAATGTGGGACTATTTTTGAAAAAAAAAAAAATCATGATCCCTGGTGGGCTGAGCCACAGGGTGATGCATTTCGGAACAAAATGCGATGTGACCTCAGGCGTACTGTATCTACTACAAGTCACTGACGAGTCATTTACTGATTGTTTATATTTACTTTTCACATATTTTCCATGAATTCCTCATGAGAGTTTACTTTAGAATTGATTGATTAGTTTCATAGTCTTCCTTTAGTAAAGCTCCCTTTCCTCTCTTACTTTCACCCTCTCCGCCTCCACACTCATGTTTACCGTGGGCTCGTTGCTGACTGTAGTCTTCCCTCCTCTGCCCAATCAGTGGCACTGGCTTGGGCTGCTAATTGAATTGGGCTGGAGGTCTAATTCTAATGTGCAGCAGATGGCCGGGGCATTCCTACATTCAACCAGCCGTGGGCCACCACTCTGCTCCACTCTGCTCTGCCCAGTGTTAATGTAAACCACCCCGGAGAAAGGGGGAGGAAGAGAGGCAGAAAGAGAGAGACCCTTCACTCAGTCACCTTGAGCTTCCACACAAATGGACCAACTCTATACTTATTATGTGAACTCTCAGCTGCATTCAAGAGTTGACTACAGCTGAGATATTGCAGCTTCATATACAGCATGACCTCTGATATAACCTCCTATTGAAACAGACATGCACAGAGACAACTGTGCTACTATCATGTGCAACCGTTCATGTGTCACATAAACTGCATAACCAGGCATCTATCTACAAATCCACAGCTAAAACCTCACTCTCTCTGTGACGCATCAGTAGATCACGCCATCACTGGGTGGCAGTGTTGAGCTGCACTGAACGCTGGGGTCTGGTGATGCTGGTGAACAAGGTTCCACTGAAGACATAATAAAGACACAAATCAATGGCCATAATTTGGAGAGAGACTCAGCCTGGGTTAGAGTTATAATTTCCCTGGTTTCTGCAGTTGCATTGGAGAGTAAACACTGTAAGCATTAAATCACAACAGACAGAGCAGGAAGGAACCGAGGGAGGTGAAGAGAAAGAGGAAAAAACAGAGTGATAGAAGGCAGAGGTGGAGAAATGAAGAAAGCGAGAAGCGGATAAAATCAAAGCTGCTAATGTAATAACAGCACAACACAGAGATGGGGAACATTGCTTCTCACAATGGCTACTATCACCATCTATGAAGTGCATCAGGGACGAGGCATCGGGGAGTGCGCGTGTGTGTTTGCCACAGCGCGTGTGTGTGTCTGCGTGTGTGCACGAGCAGACACAGCGCACTTTATGCTTGTGCGGGGCTGCGCTTACTGTTTTGAGATGGCTCCCCAGAGTGCAGCCTGAGTGCTGTGAGGAAGATTATGAGTAAGATAGAAAGCACACATGAATTTGGGCTTTGTTGCGCGGCAAGATAATAAAAGATGGAACTCTTTGTCAGAGCGGGTAAGTGTATGTTTTGGGAGTGTATGACTGACAACACAAAACAGCCATTTGGGCTGCGGGTGTAACAGTAGCTCTTTGTACAAAGATCTTAGATTTGTAAGCAAGTGTGTTTATACATTTTTGCCCCAATGTATGAGCACAAGTGGTTATTTAGATGCATCTGTATGGATGTTCTGTGTGTTTGCACGTCAGAGATAAATGGCTGAGACTATGGGTGGTAATTGCAGGTGATTTAGTTTGTGCGCAGTGCATCCTGCCTTTCTCCTATTATAGACAGAATGAGGCAATGCAGTTTCAATGTAGCTAATTATAGACAGACACAGTTTGAAGCCTAAAACCAGTACATGAATAATTGGAACAGCAAGTCACTGCAGCATATTCTCTTGCAATGTATTGTGAGAGCTTGTTTCTCAAGCTCCTGTCTGAAATCCGCCCACAGATTCAGCATTTACAGTCTGCCATTAGTACAGTAACACAGTGACCCATTATGCAATTTTATCAATAAAACCTGTGGTCGCATCAGCGTTGGGCTCTTTCTGCCGAGCCACTGCACAGATGTTGAAGATGAGACCAATAACAAAGGGCATATTAGCACTGAACGCAGTCTTATGTAACACAGGCCAGTCTAAATTAGTGGCAAACAAGTTCAAGTCTGTGCGTTCTGCAGGTACAGGACACTAACGTCAGGGAACTGGATATACTTCATGATACCACGATTAACCATCATAATCATTCAATATAAGTCATTAGTGGCGGGGCTACAGGTGGTTTTAGTGTCAACTGGTCAGGTTGGTCCACCACGCTGGCTAAGACGTAACCCAGGTCAGCCTTCACTTTGCTGAAAAAATGCACCCGTGCAACAGTTGCAACTTGAGAAATGTGTTATAAAACGTTTTCAATAATTTTTCATCCAGCTGATTAGAAGAGCCTGAGGATTTTGGAAAAACCTTCATAACAAATGTTGGTAAATGACCTTCTGGGTGCTTCAAACAAAGCCACATACAGTATACTGTATACTTTAAGAGAAACAGATGTTTAGCTCTGAAATGTGAATGAAGCATAAACTGTCTCAGAAGCATAAACTGTCTCAACAACTATTGGATGGACTGCCATGAAATTTGGCACAGACATTTATATTTCCCAGAAGCCAAATTATGAAAAAAAAAAAAAAAAAACATAAAAATGTTCATCTATTGCCACGATCAGGTCAAACACGCATATAAGTAATAACTTGTGAAATACAGCTGCAGTGCTAATTAGCAAGATGTGGAACATGATGAACATAATAACTACTACACCGAAATACTTTCTCTAAAATATGGACTACAATGGATTGCTGCAATATTAGAGAGATGTTTTGCTCTCAGGTTACACATGTTAGATCTGGTGTTTTGAGTGGCACTCAATTACCTGTTCTGTGATGGCGTAGTTACCGTGGGGTACACATCCCATCTTGATAGTATTGTACTGTGAGCTAACCTGTGATTTCCACACTTGTCTGCTGATTCCATTTTGTGCTCCCAGATACACATGCAGTGCAGCCTCTGCTCCTCAGCACAGAAATGAGCAGTGAAGTCTCTTTCCCCTTGGTAATCACCACCAGTTACTACGCACGCACACACACTTATATCCTGGGTCTGTGTGTGTCTGTTGGCATGCAGTGATAATGTCTCAGTATGTGTCTTACTCACATTGTCCATAGTATCATCATTAATCATTTCTCCTCCGCCTAGACATGGTCATCAGTTATTGAGAGGTGCAATAATTTGGAATTGATTTAGTCCCCCCCACGCGGAGCCTGGCTCAAAATATAAAATGCTCCTTTGGCAAGACAGAAGAATGAAAGCTAATCATAAAGGACTGTCAGCATCTGAGGCTCTATAATTCTGCAAATAGCTGCAAGAGGTGTCTCTTTCCTTCTCTTGCGCTTTCTCTTATTGTCTATTTCTGTCTGCTTCTTTTTGTCGATAGAACAACTGAGACGCGAGACTGTAGGAAAATTGTTCCTGTTGTCGGTGCTTACTTGTTTGTGAGTCAGTTCGGGAGAGGAGGAGGAAGAGAGAGGCAACCTGATGGACGGAATCTCTCTCCTCCTACGCAAAACCCCTTGTGTTAACAAGGATACAGATTTAGGAGAGACAGCATGAGAGAGACAGTGAACAGAATCCTTGAGAGATGGTTAGAAAGAGACAATGAGAGACGAGAGAGGGCACCAAGCTGAGGAGCACACTGGTAAACCTCTATAAATAGAAATCGACTGACATGCAGAGAGACCTTTGATAGTTCTATCAAGCACACTGCTGATTGTGTATAATAGTGTTGGCGCCTATCAATTCTAGCATACTATTATAAATTAGTTCCCTAGACCATGCAAACATACACTGTATATTTTCAGGGTAACCTAAACCTTAACATCTGTTTGGATGTTAGCTAACTGATGTTGCTGCTTGCTGCACCTCAAAATCAGCTGCCTGAACTATGAACAGACCTAAATTGAGCAGAAAAGATTATTCTGCAATAGCAGCAGGCACATCCACAGAGGAGCAGCCTATTGTCAATCCAGCCGGAGACTGAGACAATTCTCCACCTCGACAGAACAGGCACACAGGCTATTTATTACAGACAGGGTTTTATTCCTAATTCCTGCAAATCTGATCATGTTTATGTAAGAAGCCTCCCCGATAGTGGTTTTGACCATGTTTGCACTGTTAAATTGATTGTCCCTGCAGTTTGCTTTTAATGCAAATTCAGCACTTCCTCCATCTGTTTCGAATGACGATACTTTTAGTAGTTTAGAGAACTCTGACCTTATGCATTCAGGGAAGATGATCATGAGACTACATTGTAAAACGCCAGCAGGAAGTGTTGAGTTGGAATTACAGCAGCTTATGTGTATGAGAACACATGACGGAATGAAATTAATTTCAGTGAGAGGAGATTATTTTTGTCACGGAGGGAAACTCATAGTCTGGCGTGAAGGCATCTCATACTGGTGAAGTGTGCACAGGTATTGAGCTGTAATTGAAGAACCAACATTTCATGGAGAAATTACGATACAATCATTCTCCTCTCTGGCCCTACTGTAAATCTCTCCTACTTTCTTGCCCAGCTTTTTTCTTTATACTCATCACGCTCTTGTTTCCAGCTTTCGTGTGTGTATGTGTATGTGTGTGTGTGTGTGTGTGTGTGTGTGTGTGGTAGCGGCCTGGTGGAGGCTGAAAAGCAGGTGGGTGAGAGGAGTTGAAGTGTCACCTGGTAACAGGCTGACAGTCCCAAGGAGAGATGCACCACTTTCATCCCTGACATGTCTCAACCTCCTCTCGTCACCGTCATGAACTTTTAGACACACGTTGTCTGACACACCCGCACACACACATGCTGTATGCTGTAATGCTCACACACCCGCGCACACGCCAAAAAAAAGCATGCACGTAGAGCATACGCTGAAGCAGGTGACAGGATACAGCAACGTCTCCGACGAATATCACTTACAAAGAATTTTCTATGCCCCAACATTCATCATTACGTCAAACTAGGGCTGTGAGATATCATATCGCATACTGTGATGATTCCTCCCAACCATGAGAGTTGGTCATATTGCAGTGTTGAACATAATGTTGAAGAAGTTTTGTGATGATATTTCTGCATCTCACATGTGTCTAGAGGCAGCACATTCTTTAATAGTGCTATTGTCAAACCTCAGTTATTGTGTCATTACCACAGAAGGGGAAGGTCTGTGCAGACAATCAGCACGTAACCCAAAGAAGCGCTCTGTTGACACAGTTAACTATCAGAGAGAGGTAAATACTGTCTCTTGTGTTCTGTTTCCTTTACCAGGACTACATCAGAGCCAGTGAGATCTGCAGTGGCACCAACAGAAACACTCCAAAGAACCAATAGATGGACTAGCAACCCAAGACGCTACACTCCATTAGCTTGAGAAATGTCCTGCTATTTACGCCTGCACAGGTATTGCTCCTGGGTTTCGCTCCACATTGCACTTGTTGGATTCATTTTCTGTATGGATGCTGCGCATAAGTGAATGTGACCAGCTTCCACAGTCGCACAAAACTCAAAGCACTCAGTACCAATTACCCACGACCCAGTCAGCCAGGGAAACGCGAGAAAGTAGTAGTTCAATTACTGTAGGAAACTGGGTAAAAATAATCAAATCCATAAATTAGCTAACGTCAATTAGGGCAGCTCACCAATTAAGGACATGTATCTGTTACCTGAGGGCACAGCTGTAATGAGGTTGCAGGAGGAGCCACGCTGAGACTGTGTCCTTGCTTTGTTTGTGTCACCCTGAACAAACACAGAGCTTTGCCCGTGTTTGTGACATGGAATTAGATTGTAAATTGAATTTTGTGGGAACCAAGCCCATGTCTGGTCACAAGAGGAAGGAGGAGATAGAGTGAGAGAAAAACAGAGCAAAAAAAAAATTAAATAAATAAATAAGGGAGGGAGAATGAGAGACTTTGTGTTTGCATGACTATTTATAGATGCTGTGTCAGTCTGAATACAGTAGATGTAGAAGCTTTGTACTGCCTGATTTTTATCAAGGCCAATTCTGGCAAAACCCCAGTGTTTTTCAAATATTTATAGATTACTAATTTTAAGAAAAAACTTGAAGGGGATAATTACTGTGAATAACTTTCCAATCAGCACACTGATAAATATTTTCACAGAATCCCAGAGAGAGTAGATTAACATAAAACCAATCACCTGATTTTCAACACATTCTTTCAAACACTGACCTCCTCTATCAGGGAACTTGAGCTTTAAAGCTGATTGACCTCTGACGCCCCCTGACCCTCCATCCAGTCATGCCTTCGAGGCTTTCTTCTCACCTCAGCCCGTGGTGGCCCTAATTTCTGTACGGTGCAAAGCCCAACAGCGTTTCCTGTCCTGTCATGATAATATCCATGTTTTAAAATCACAGGCAAAATGTTAATTTGAACAGACAAAAAACATCTCCAGTGCAAACCGTTTCCACAGAGAAAAGGCAAAAGAAGTGACAGAGATTTGTCTTTTGTTTTCACGAGACCAACAGCAACTTTTTATGGTGATATGAGGCAGCACTAGAGGCATTAAACAATTGATCTTACCAACTACTGAGCGCTGCAGCTTGTGTACATCAGAGACTGAAAAGCTTTCTCGAAACAGCCCTGATGGTGACAGCATGTAGCGGCGTCTCTTTTATGTGTTCGTTTGTCTCTTCCCATCTTTCCTCCCTCTGCACAACATGACTTGTCAGTGAACTGTGGCAAGGCCTAGAAGAGAGAGAGTGGGGGTTACTGGGAGGTCTGAATTAAGACACCTTTGACACGTCTCCAGGCCACAGTTATTCCTACACTAAATCGACACTCCTGTAACCTCTGTAAGTGCTGAGTTGCATGGCAGGGAAGTGGAAAAGGGCAAAGGGCAGCGCTGATGTTGACACAGGTTGACAGGCAGACAGGGCTGTTTAGGACCAGTCTGGAGGCAAAGAGGAAGGGAACTAAAGAGCCTGCCAGTGCATTCCCCCTCATCTCCCCAGTCCCACTTCTGGTCTGGAGGAAATTAAGCCTTGTCTCTATTTCCTCGACCGCTTGCCTGGCTGAGCTCTAGACCTCATCCACATGGGCTCTGGGAGATGTTGGGGAATAAGCTGATGAGTCGGTGCCAGAGGCTATGGAAATCTATGAGGCTACAACTATGAGCCGCCACAGCTACTTAACCCTTTCTGTTCCTCTGCCAACAGGGCCAAAAACCCTTACCTGAGGTGATTACCACATGGACCTCGGCACCTGGCAGTCATTCATCATTCCCAGCAGCACTGTAGCCTTTGATACCCTGATATGCAAAAGGTACAGGGCTCACATACACATATATGCAAACAAAATTCAGGGTTGTGGGATAAATACAATTTGAAAGAATATCCATTTTGAACTTTGACCCCTGGAATCATAACAAGTGCCTCATGTGGCTGACCCAGGAGGACGCACTGTACTGACAGATGGCAAGGTCAAATGAATAACTTAGCCATGGAGAATTCAAATACTAATACTGGTGACCTTTCGAGAGGGGTGAGGAGTGGGATGAAGACAAATGGGAAAAGAATAAAGGAGAAAATATATGAGTGGAAAGGTGAGTAAATCTGAGAGCCTGTGGGAAAACACAAGCTTCAGACTGCAGCAAGCAAAATACAAAAATAGAAGCTGCACATTTTGTGCATTATATGTCATTTACATGTCTGCATTATAGCAGCGCTTTCCATGAATGTCTCTCAGAAGAAAAGTCAGTATCATAAGGAATGGAAGCAAGAGAAGCAAGACGAAGCCCACACAGTGTGGAGTACTGGGCAGAGACTGGACCTCTGCTGTCTGAAATGCTGTTAGCAACTCCCAGATTAATGATAAACACGCAACATGAACACGTGCATTTTCCACTTACAGAGCAGTTTACAGTAACAGTTCTATGTATGAGTCATGACAATTTGAATAATACTTCAAATATTAAGAGACTAATTATCTAGAAAAAACAGTAAGTGCTGGAAGTAACAGTTTAAATTTCATACAAAAAGATGATATGAAAGCTGACCAAGGATTTGTGTGAAAACTTGCTGTTGAGGTGTGATGTTTATGATTTTAGCACTTTGACCTGCTTTGTGTTCATTAGACTCTGAACACGACTGTGAACATGCGTTTTTTACACATTTGACAGGTTTGACAGCATCCAAATAAAGAAAAAAATAGTAAACAGGTGAAAAGGTGACAGACGTGTTGTATCATAAGTGTAAGTGTTGCAGAAACCAGTGTTAATGAACTGAGCGCAGCAACACGGTAAATATACACTCTCTACTAGAGCTGGATTTGGAACTAAAATAGCATGTCTGGCTCTGATTTGGACAGTGACAGTCGAGGATTCATCTGTGTCAGCAGCCTGACAGGAAATGGGTCAAATGTGGGTGACTACGGGTTCATTATCCTGCGTCAGAGATGGCGTCTGCATGGAGGTGGCATTACTGACCACAGCAAGACACAGAGGCAGCAGTAATGTACTTAAATTGGAATGCTTATGGATCATGAATTGCTTATCTCGTGTGAAAACGAAATGCTACAAAAGTAGACCATTTGCGGACAGCTTACATATGAATAAAGCGATATTTGGGCATGACAGATGTATCGCTGTTCTCCGAGCTCTGTGAGGGTGCATCATTAGCACACTGACTGACATACAGTAACTGACAGCTGGCACTGAGAGGAGAGGAATGGAGGGTGAAATAGAGGGGGAGGAGACCGAGAAGAATCTGTGCCAACTATCACCCTCTGGCTGTTCTCCTCCGTTTTAATCACAGCAACAGTGCTCTCACTCTGCAACCCCTTGGAGACCCAGGTACCTTAGCCACACTTGACATTAACCACAAGGCGAATACACCCATGTTTAATGCAGACAAGACTCCTTGCCATCTTCCTCAGTGTGTTTCTTTCTTTTCCATTACCCCCACTAACTACTATAGCAACCAGGGAACATACCGAGCAAAGGACTATGTATTTCCCTTCTCTTGCTGTTTTGTGGTGTAACCTCTAATCCTCTGTTTATTTTTATTTATTCCCCAAGTATAGTGAGCCAATAAAGGCTCTTTCAGGAAGTTACATCACTGAAGATAAGACCCATTGGCATCTACTGTTCCTATGTTTTTGCCTTTGGCTTTTTGATAAAACAAGTTGTGCTGAGTCAGACCAAACCGTATTTTCAGCAATGTCGGTGCCAATTCCGTCAAAATAGACTGGATGACTCAGGACAGGGATGCTGATACAAAAAAAATAAAATAAAATAAAAAGCTGGGGTGGTAGTGGTGGTGGGGGTTTAGATGCAGTGTGTATGCATTCCAATGTGATGCTACTTTTTCCAGAGTGAGGACACAGTCCAGCAAATGTGTGCATGGCCCTCTGGGAATAATGCTCTACAGACACTGATAAGGTAAACGCCGGAAAACAGAAAGCAGAGTGAAGTTTGGCAGAGCAGACAGACTCATTCTTTGAAGTTTGGTCGTTTGCCTGATTGTTATTATCCCTTAATAGACTTGCCTGCAGTTATGATGTAGATCTGTGTAGACATATACACCCCCACCCTTAAATGGAGAACATTAAAACAAGTTTTTCAGTTGTTCCATCACCACAAAGACAGTCAAATGCAAGGCAGAGTAAATTACCTGGACTAATACTGATCATCATGACAGTTAAACAGATCAACACCTGTGTCTCATGGCTGCAAAAGTTGATCTTCAACTGGCTGGTCTTGCTCTTGAAGAAATCCACTGTGCTCCATGCCAGGGACCCGAAAGGTCAGCTCTTCACTATTCGGTAATATTTCTGTCAGAACTGCTGAGGTGTTTATTTTGTGGCAACTGTGCATTTTGTAATGTTACTACCAAATGTTTGGACATGTTGAAAATGTTTGAGCTGTGACAGAGGTTGAGTCTGTGGGTCTCCAACTGAAAATATTTCTAATCAAGTTCCCTTTGAGACTGCAAACCTTGTGTCCAATACAGTAATCACAGTCAAAGAACAGTGACTGCCACACTGTAGGTGGAATAATCTGCAGGTATGTGACTGATCCCAAGTAATAAGGAATCATGATCAGGACAGGACTACTAATAAATGGCCGACCCTGCACAGCTTTTAGAAACTGTCACGAGCTGGATGAAGGGCTCCATGGCCAGAGACAACACAAGGTACAGGAGAAGGTTTTCAGGGCTTTTATTAATAACAAAGGTACAGGGGAATCAGTCAGATGAGTTCTTGTAGGCAATTTATTAGTGTAGGGTGAGTGTGGAAGTCTGGGTGGAAACCGGAAGTCACATCACAACCAAGATGGCCGACCAACGGGGAGCACATGGAACAAAATGGAGGATAATGGAGATGGTGAATGGTGGCGACTGAAACGGTGGGGAGTGTCCAGGAGTGTAACCAGTATCAGAGCATCACAGAGTATCACAGAGTATCACAGAAGCACAATGACAAAGTCACAGAATGTGACAGAGTCCAAATGTCCAAAACACAGTGTAGGAAAACAGTCTAAGGTGATGAACAAGGCAGTCCAAACAGTAAACCCACAAGGCCAAACTCGGAGGTCAGGGGTAAACCAGGTCATACACAGTCAGTTCAGGGACAAGTCCGGAAGGCAAAATCCACAACAGAACAGACAGTCCAGGTTGAAAACATTAGGAGGTCCACACAGAGTAGAGACATGGTAGGAACAACGAGGAGGGGAACAGATTAGGGAAAAGCACTCACACAAAGGCAGGTTCTGGTCTGGTGAGAGGAATCACACAAACAGGTCCAAAGGGGTGCAGGTCCAGGAGGGCGAATCAGGGAGATACAGGTCCAGGTCTGGTACTGTGAGCAGGGGGAATAACGGGGAATAACAGGGAATAAACAGAACTCACAGCACCAGGGGATCAGGCAAGAGACGGGGTCCAGCGCAGGCAGAGTCCAAAAAGAACAGACTACCTGGCAGAGGAGACAGGTGAGCAGGCCGGTATTTATAGTGTGGGGGAAACCAGGTGTAGTCAATTAGGTGAGTGTGTGAGTAGACTGGGAAGAGGAAACAGGAAGTTGCCAAAATAAAAGCACGGGGGGGAAACACCAGCAGCAACGAGGCTGGAATCATGACAGAAACCATCTTTTTTACACTACATATACATGGGTCAGGCTTGTAAAAGAAAGCCATGTCAGTGTTTGCTTGACATCCTGATCTCCACAGTGCTAAAACTTTGATGACTGATATCATAAAAGTTGTTTTGTGTTGTGACGCAAAGAACTGATGGGAACATAGTGTAATGGGCAGGATGAGGCTTTAATAAGCAAACAGTCGCACTGTCTGCTCACGGTGGATGACATCTGTTCACAGACAATAATTATACCTGCAGTCAAAGTTGAAACCTGGCAAATCGAAGGCAGAACACACAGGGAAAATATAATTAAAAGAATGCTTCACTTGCTGTCATCTCGGTCAGACATTTGTGACAGTTTCATCAGCTGTTTAACGGCTTGTTCAGTTGGAGGTCTGAGTGTGAATGAGGCCAGGTCAAACCCACAAGAACAACTACAACGACAAATTACATTAAGGCCATGAGAGTGATGGTGAACCAGAGCTTCTCCAGCATATGCGTTGGTTTGGAAGAGGAGCAGTCCGATCTGGAAGAAGACCAGGCTATAGAGGAAGCACTCTCCTCCTGTTTCAGAGAATCTAGTTCTCTAACGAGGCGCACTATCTGAGGCTGCTCAGCATGCTCATGAACATGCACATGCACCACATGTAACCAGGTGCGCACACATGCAGACACATCAACAAACACAGATGTGGTGTTAAAATAACTAATACAGTCAGCAAGAATAACACGTAGTTTAGCATGTGTCTATTTAAATAATAAAATCCTCACTGAGAGGGTAGAGACAGTGAATAAATAACTTATATTATGACTCATCTTAATAAAGTAACACCCCTACTTCATCCACACACACACACACACACACACACACACACACACACACACACACACACACACACACACAGACAAACTCAACAGATCTGACACATTGGGACAATAAGCCAAGCTGCTAATTTAAGACCTCTGTGACAACGTGCTTAGTGAGAACTACGACGTAATTAGACAGAGTTGGAGGCGGAAAACATTGTGAGTGGAGATGGTTATCTATGTGATGTTTAGTTTAAACGGCAGTCGCGTGTGGGGGGAGTGGAAAGGAGCCGAAGGAGAAGAGGAAACAAAAAGGGAAAAGGGACAATTGACAAAAATGGGAGTGGTGAGGATACAGGAGGAATGGTGGCGAAGCAGAGAGACAGAAGGAGAGAAGGTCAGGGGTCAAAACACAAGAGGAGATGTAGGGAAAATAAAAGGAGTGGCAAGGGGAGAAGAGAGACAGGCCAGGACAGTAGGCCTTGGCGTGGGGCCCAGGTCTTCTCCAGGGCCTTTGCTCCACACACAGTGTGGACCCCTGCAGCACTGCTCACTTGTGCGACAGCTTTGATTTATGGAATATTTGATCTTGCCATCTACTGACAGTCTTTAACTAGAGTCCTTGCATTGGTGGCAATGTCCCAGACCTGGTGACACACACACACACACACACACACACACACACACACACACACACACACACACACACACACACACACACACCTGCTGCTCATATCTTCTTTAAGTTTGGCTCCTTATGGTTCTTTCCGTTATTGGAAGCTGGTCTACACAGGAGTGAGTGGAGTCCTAATGAGGAACCAATAGATTACAGTAGCTATTAGAGAAGTTAATGTAATTCATATATGATTAGCCACTTTATCTTAATTGGAGGAGCTGTATGTGTCAAAGAGAGAGGGTAGGGTCGAGGTGAAAGAGATGGATAGAGTGAGAAAAATTAGAGAAAGACAAAGAGAGACTTTGGGGAGACATGGTTAATGACTAGAGAGAATCAGGAGATGAGACTCTATTTCTATTAAACTGTCAAAGTGAATCTCTCTTCTTCTGTTCTATTTGTGTGTGCATCCTTCACAGAGGCACATGGATGTAGCTGACCCGGATGACTGGGATATTACTGGGCGAGCAAGAGATGGGGGCCTTTGTTGAATACTGTCGAAGCACAGCACAAAGCTGCCTCCTGGCCTCATTAACCTGCCCAAGACTGTCTTTGTTTTCCTCAGCAAAGCTCCAAACACTCCCTCCATTTTGCCCGAAGGGGTTTCCACAAGTCACACCGTGGATGGAAAGGAGGCAGTCTTAAAAAAGAAGAGGAGCAGCAACATAGAAGGCATTGGAAATAGAAAATTGGGGGAAAAGTCGAGCAGTTTGACTGCTTAGTGCGAAATTTTGTTTAAAAAGCAAGTGTTAGAAAGTTAAAGATGTTGAATATGTGGGGAAAAACTGTTGTGAGGAGGTTTTAAATATGTTGAAAAGTGGCAGATGGAGAAAAAGGGGGAAAGTGAGTTCTTTTGTGATGAAGGAGAAAACAAAATAAAACAAAATACAACACAGAAACAAAACATGGATCACACTGTCTCCCGTCGCACTTTACAACAACTAAAGATGGAGGAGAGGAGGTGGAGGCGAGCTGAGAGAGTGAGGAAGTGGAGCGAACGGATGAGAAGAAGGTAAAGCGAAACTAGGACGAGAGGTTTGTGAGCTTTCATATGCCTTGGCGCTGCACGTCGTTGTTTTGTTAGTCAACACATGTGGCAGTGTGCAGTGTGTGTGTGTGTGTGTGTGTGTGTGTCTTAGCACAGGAGATTTCAATTTCATCTTTAATGGAAACAGCGAATGGGGGAACAAATAAAATGCGAAAGAGAAGAGCAAATCCTCACAGCAGAGGCCCAGTCGGAATGGATGATGAGGCCGACATGAAGTAAACATTCAGCTGTTCGCAAAACAAGCTGGATATGAGGATGGGGAAGGCAGAGGCAGACAACACAGGGGGAGCTGAGATGAGCAGTGTGGAGAAGAAAAAGGAGCTTGCAGGAGGTGAGGAAAAGCGGACGAATGGTGGCAGCAGTAAGGTAAAGAAAGAGAGGAAGTGAGGAACGATGGCGGGACTGAGGATCAGTCACGGTGTGTCTTCCAGTCAGAGACGTCACTTATACTGTGCAGGGGGAGCAGCCGTGTAGTGAGAAATCATCAGGAGAAGGAACAGATTAGATACAGACTATTGGTTCTGATGAAGCCTCGTATAGATCAGTAATGGCTCAGTAGGGATAGAGGAAAAGAGAGCAGGGGAACCAGTCAGAGCGGCAGTGTGGTGCCACTGACGTAGATTCACAGTGGAAATCTCACTATATGGCAAAAAGAAGTTTCTAGAACGTCCACTTCCATGTGCGGTAGTGAGATGTGTAATATGTAGCGCCCCCTTTCCATCGTAATCCACTTCACAATATAATACAGACACTGTAAAACAGAGGGACAAGAGAAGAGATAAAGGAAGAAAGGAGGGTTGGAGGTGGAGAGAAATGCCTCAGTCTGCTGCGCTGTCATACAGGGACGTGACTACCTGCTGGGCCAGTCAAGACTGAGGCCTTGTAACGTGTGTGTTATGTCAGATACTCACACAGACACTCAGCTAAGTCATCTGGTTGAGAGATGGGACAGATGGACAGACACAAAACATACACTTATCCAAAAATCAGTGTCTCTGGGTTCAAAGTCACTCACCGTTCATTTTTCTCTCTTCGAATCAGCTGAATGCTGCACTTTAGAGCCCAGGTTGTGAAGAGCTACAACACAAGCAGGTTACAAACAACAAAACACATGAGAGTACAACAAGAAAGTATCACATTGTATTAGCTTTATTCAAGCTGATACTATTCTTTTAAATATGCATCGATAGGCCCCGAACATGAGGATCAACTCAGGACAGCGCTACTTAAAGTTTGTCTCATCCCTGCAGGTAGCGCTGATTGAACATTCAGTAAAGAACCACAGGGTGAAAATGAGTCAATCTTAGCTAATTTTACCTGTGCACATTAATGTTGATTAATGATGCAGACCACCACCCTAGTTAAATTAATACAAATACAAAAAAAAAAAATCCCTCACACACACACACACAAAGGCAAAATATATCAGTGCATATATCGAGCAATCAGAAAAGACTCCAGTCTAAAAACACGTAGAGATAATACGCAGACAGGTGATGAACTAAAGATGTGTGTGCCTGAGGAACGGAGAAGAAGACATAGTTACAGCGTGTAACCTGTGATCTGAAGTTGTTCTTGAACTTCTTGTGTTGCCTGGCATGATGTGGCTGTCAGTCCACACCTGCTGGAGTCACCCCTGTGGTCCTGTTGCTGCCTGGGAAACACGCTGTAGGATTGAAATCCTGACCACAGAGTTTCTATGAGTGCCTATGTTAATATATAACAACAGCATCCATGATGTGGGTGTTTCAGTGATGCTAGAGTACAAATAGATTTCATTATTTCACTTCAGAGGAGGCAAAAAGTCATCCGTGATTGCTGTGAAGGTGAAATGATGCTATGTTTACACAACAAATGTTTGGGTCACATCTTTCTTCTTTATCAAAGAGCAAATGAGCAAATTACCTCCGTGCATCCCTGCACAGTTATTATGATCAGCCGCACAAAGAATGACAAGCATTTTAATTTGCACTCAGTAAGTAATCTAACGTAGTGATGGAAGCTGTCTTCTCCCGCTGACTGTGAAACGTTTCAAAGACATATGACATAATATATGATGATGTTCACAGAAGATGTCAACATTCAGTACAATTCAGCAGTCTCATATCCATACACACTACTACCTGTATACTTTTTGCTGTTTACACTGCATATGTTTGTATTTTTTTACCATTTAGCTGCTTCAAACTTAGAAAAAGGCACAAAGTCATATTTATGCAGAATGGCAAACTGTTCATGGATAAGAGGAATTTGAGCCTGTGTCTAAGCCAAATCTCTCTGGACAGTCTCCAAGAGCTTCAGGCTCTCACCGAGCTCCACTAGTGTCTGGAGGGGTGGCTCACGCTACTGACTGAGCTAGCACGGAGTGGCTTGCCCGCCTGCATCTGAGAACTGATCTTTTAACATGTACCATGGCCCAGAGACAGTGACACTCTCCATTTTTGTCTTCAGTTTGATTGTTTTAGATATGTCCAGAAAAGGGCTGGCTTCTCATGTTGCATGTTGGCTTCTTTTGTTGGAGTCCTTTCAGTTTAAACAAACAGGATGCCAACTACTGTGTCACTGTCTCATTATAAACCATAGCTTATCGAATCCCTGATTATTGCAAACAAAACATGAATTCATGTAATCTACCCAAAGCTTTCAAACTGTTAAGAGAGTATATACAGTAGTACGACAACACAGCTGATAGGAATACAGCAAGAACAGACCTCTCGTTCCACTGTATCTAGGTCAGAGAGCCAAAGGAATGCCTCTATTCAACTGTAAAATCATGCAACAAAACCAAACAGACCAACAAGCCTTTTACATCTGGAACTAAAATCTAATTAAAGCTCTCTTAAGGCATTTTTAAGACCCGGACTTCAGATGTTGTGACCTTTTCAGTAGCAAGACAGAGACTTGGAGCAGTGCACAACAAATGTAGTTACGTAGCTGATTGGACAAACATCAGTTTGTGCACACGCTCTTCATCAAAAAAACATTCACCTACTGCGTAAGTCTGTTGATTGTTGATGGAAAATTTAAAAAAGAACAAAGCAATAAACACAACTGCCTGTGCTATCGTCCAATAATAAAGAATGGTATCAATACAACAAAACACAACACGGAGCAATACAGTGCAAATTTCATTTGTGCAACGGGAGAAATCAAATTAGTTTTATCGATGGAGGAGTGTTATTGACATGGATGTGAAACCCAAAGTGCTGAGACAGACCACGGAGTGTACACAGACAGCGCAGCGCTGATTTACATACCAATGTCTTCTACAGATCCATAAGGCAATAATGCGTCTGCACTGTGGACGTACAGTATGCATAGGTGTGTGTGTGTGTGTGACTGTGTGAGCGTTGTGCTCAGTGTAATGTTTGCAGAGCTAGTGTGACTTGAGTGTATAGATTCAGCTGAGGTCACAAGGACAGCGCTGTTTGCTTTAGCTGCTGCCAGACTCATCATTTTGTCTTGACTTTTTATCACTGACTCTCACTTTCTCTCCTCTCTGAATCATTAAGGCTACTACGTGCTTCAAACAGTATTTCTGTGATGGCAGACCTACAGAGCTGTAGAAAAACCTGTGTAATTTCCTGAAATGTATATCCTGAGATTCACAGCACACCAATTGACTGTACTTGAGACTCGCCAATTACGTGTTTATGTATGTGTGAATGCAGTCGGAGTGTAAAGTGATCACAAGTACTGTTTCCTTCCAATCTTCACAAATCCACTTCTGCATTCACGTTGGCTGCTCAGCTGCTTTCCACAATTTGCTCTGCATCCAAACAGTGACCGTGGTCTTCTTTTATTTGAATTTGTTTCTAAACTCACACTGCAGGTGTTTACCACTCAGAATGAATCACAGGGAATGCTGGGAAATTACTTTTCCTACCTCAAATCTATATTTTTGCACAATTATCATATATAATCAATAATAAATATTCAAACTGAACAGTTAAAATGTGATGGGATATTTTGTATGTTTATAGCATTTTAGTATTTAGTATTCTGACCACCTGGGTTCCTACCACCCAGCTACTTTCATTATTTTAAGTAAATATATTAGTTTGGCTTTCTGAGCCACTGTGCTGTACGTCTGTGTCCCATTTTAGGGTCAATGTGCTCTGAAATGGCCCACAATGGAGTGCCCTTCAGAGGACTGGAAACCAAGCTGCAAGCATGCTCGCCCTCCCTAAATTAGACCATCTAACCTCACAGGGACCAAAATGAACAATGTGCTCCGTTTAAGACGCTTATCGAGTTAATCACGTTTATAATTAGGACGTTAATGTTGGTGAGACACATGATACCTGAGTTTACAACACGAGCTGTGTTTACTTATCTTACCTATACCACGCAATGTAATCAAATCTTAAGACCTAATCACAAAAAACACAACCTGACTTTGCAGCAGTGGAAGAGAGGAAAGGTCCAGTACCAAGAGGACCTGTTGATCTTCCAGGAATTCTCCTCGCTCACGCTTAAGGTCTTTATTATACAAGCAGGCGTCCAGCACAAGCTGTCATCCCTGTGGCCACTGCAGTCTTTTATCTTCTCATTGTGCTCTGATGGATTAAAGAGGATCACGGTGAAAACGGGAACAAAAGATAACAAAGTGGAAGCACGGAAAGACAAACAGCTGGAAACATGCAAAGAGAATATAAATATAATTTTTATTATGTGCATGTCTGTTGAAAAGAAATGTCATGGTAATACTGTAATGAGCCAGGAAATATACTGTACACTGCAACTACAAAAAGATAAAAACAAAAATAATAAGAATAAAAGTTAAATTATTCATATAACAACAAAAATGTGATCAAGCCTGTCTGAACAGCGCTCTATATGCGGTATATACCACTCCTTTTTGCGCAGCTCAAACATTTCCCTGCACTTTCATTAAGGCCGAGCAGTGGGAGCCGGGAGCCCCCGCTGCCTGTCAGACATACAGCACGCAGCATGATTATATATGTATCTACTCTCTCACACTCCGACACATCTGCTGCCTTGGTTTACAGGGATATGTGGATGGACAAATGAGAAATGCGAGGAGAGATAAAGAACGAGTGTCGTGAGGAAGGGGGGGTAATGCTCAGGCTGGAGGTGAAGGGGATAAAAAGGTGAGGATCAGTGGAAGGAAAAACTGTCTGGCTGGGGTTACAGAGGTCACGGAGTGAATATTTTGGATTGAAAGGAGGGGAGAAGTGACTGAAGATGAGATTGCCTGGATCCTGCCTCATGAATCTTTCCAACTATATTTTCACACTTTTGTACTGCAACCTGATTTTAACTTTGACAGTTTTATGTCTGGAACATTTGCTTGCTCTCTTAAAAAATTTCTGTCAGGTTTGATAAAACATAAAAAAAAAAAAAAAACCTGATTTAACCTCTAATGCTGTTCGCGAGCAACAGAAAATAGTTGTTTGATTTCAGTGTGCTTATTGCACAGTAAACGCAGTCAAACCAGAGCAGGCCCGATTGTTTAGTGCATTTTTATTGTCAAGGACAGAGGTAGCAGTGAAACAAATACAGATACTCATCATCTAATCCAACAGAATCACAACTTTTACAGTAGTAAAACACATTACGTGCAATAGGTGGCGATATGGTTAAATAGGAATGTTTAATCATAGGATCTGTTCTACAAACAGAAATGAAAAACAGGATGATATGGAAAGAAATAAAACATGCAGAGGTCTGAGCAAACTAGGGAGCACTAAAGTAGAAAAGAGAAATACTGTAGTGACCACTGTAAATGGATGATTGGTCAGATATGTGTTGCAAATCTACTGATAATGCTGAATCCAGTTGGCTTTAATCAGATTTTCCTTTGGTTTTGTTTTTTTATATATCTTTTGTTGTTTCTTTGCCTCAAGTTGTCATGTGATATATCATTAAAATCTCATTCAAGATAAAACATGTGGTGGAAATGGTAATGTGAAGGCACTTAGATTGGATAACAAACAGATATTTCCCTGTTTGTATTCTATTTGAAGGTGTATAAAAGTCCTAAAAGATCCCCAAGTGAATCAGGGAAAACTGGTGCTGACAGATCAGAGCGACGTCTTGTTTCAATACACACCTTCCACATTACCATATGAAAGCTAGTAAAGGCAGAGAAGGTTTGATTATGGCGAGTTTGCTTTTAACACCAGAGTAAATTTGAGTGTTTAGTAGAGGAAAAAAAATAAAATAAATAAAAATAACATTCTTAATGTGATGATAATACGTAGAACTACAGTATATCTGCTTTCTGGATTCAGGCTCCCAAAACTTTGACGTAAGTTGATATTTGGATGTGATTCAGTGTGCGATGGTGTTAGTAGCTTCTGGCATGTCAGGAGTAACAGGACCTGTGGACACACACCAACATCCATACTGATTTCTTCCACTGCAGGCAACCATTTGCCCCATTGACATTAACATTAACCTCAATGGAATCCATGTTGGCAGCCCTGAGGCAGACTTACTCCTACAAGTCTCCTGTTCCTGTTTCATACACGGGGAACAAAACAAAGCAAATTTCAAACTCCAGCTCCTGTTTCTGACATCATCGATTTTTGTGACATAAAGATTCATCAGGTCCCTTCTCCTCTGAGCTGATGCTGTTCTTTTAGGACTGGCCTGTCTAGAACACTGAACACCAAGCCGAGTTAAGACGTTGTGATCTGTGCTATAGCTTGTCTCTTCAATACAGGTTACAGTCAACCAGAATGCATACGGTACGGCTCACGTGTCAGTCCTGATTTATACCCACAGCAGCAGCCTAGACAGAAGGGCTCTCGCTGTACTCTCTGACTTTGTAAAGTATTACTGTGTGAGTGAGGGGCCCTGTTTACATGTTTTACCTTACAAGATATTTTTCATACGGATAAAACTATTGTGTGCGCATTTTTATCCGTGCGTGTTTTGAGCTATTTGACAAGGACAAATGGTTATTCTCCTATCCTAGCATGCTGTATACAAGGTGTTGTCCTGTCTGCATGGGATTCTCAATGTGACTCAGACCTCGGAACTAGAACAAAGCTGGGGCATCAACACAGCGAAGATGGATGACTTTGTTCGGCTCCGAAATATGAATTTCTTCCCCTTTGTATACGTGTGCGTGTTTGTGTCTGAGAAAGACTAATATTGGTAGAACTCCCCCGTCTGAAGTAAATGTCAGAGCAAGATAAATAAAGATCTCTCCACATGACTTTATTGCCTATTGTTATTTTGCATTCCTTATGCAAAACATTCCTGCTGCGGGGAGTATATGTGTATGATAATGTGTCAGCATGTCTGGCATCATATTTCCTCTCCATAATACAGCACTGTGTATGTTGTGTAAGCTTATCTATGTGTGTTATCACATCTGTCTGTACAATTATCTTAGGAATCTGGAGCCAAGCGGTTTAATATTTTCCAGGACTCAAACCCCTCCTAGAGGACAGATGGTCAGATGCACGAACACTTCCTCTTTCATCTCCTTTTCACGTCTCCTGGATAGTATGAGATGTCTCTTTAAATCATGGCCTTTTTTGGGGTGGAAATAACATCCAATTATGTGTTAAATGTGACTCATATAATTTCCTCTCAAAGACAAGGCCATGTGTCAAAGCTAATTAAGCTGTACACTAACTCTAGGACACCAAGGTTCACAGTAACTCTGCTTATCTTAACTGTTCCAGAATCAATAGAGGGTTCGGCTTATTAGCCAAGTTTTACATCAAGTCCACACACACTCTGCTGTATTTCCAAATCTTACATTGCTTTCAGCAAAGTTAATACAGTGATGCAACAGTTTGATGGGAAACTGCTGCTTTGGAAAATGAGTTAGTCTAAATAAGAAAAAGGTAGAAGATGCAATATTGCATGATGGGTAGACAAATGATTGCTGAACACAACAAAACAATTATTTAAACTAGAAATAGTAAAAATAGAGACTATGTGACTATGAAACACACTGTGTGCTTTTAAATTTCTGTTAAGCCTGCTTAGCAGCACATACTGTGTTATGTAAACAACACATGTGATATACAGCACCTGCACATTAATACAGCACAAATGTATAGAGCTTGATGATCTCCTGACCTTGGTGGAACAAACAGTGTCGCTGGTACAGTTCCACTACAACCCTGTGGACATGCAGTCCTCTTTCTCAGTGTGACACTTCTGCAGATTAAACACACACTAAGAGAAAGCGCAGAAAGCCAACTCATTAGATGCAGCTACAGACTTAGTTGGCTAAACCTCTTACAGTCCTCTTGGAGTGGCACAGAAAAGACCCACAATTCTTAATAACACTAGCAAAATGTATTATCGGCATTAGCCTCATTTCTTTTGGACCGCACTCCAAACAGCTGGTAGCACCCTCGTTCTTGGCATACATTTGTGGCACTGCTCTAACGTGTCATTTCTCAAAACAGTCAGATTGTTCAGTGGAGTGTGACCATTATATCCAGAATACACACAGGCGCGCACACAAAGTGTTTGTCGTAAAAGTTCTGCAGACAGTGGAGCAAGAAGGAGTTTCACAGCTAGAACAACTCCGCTGAGTGAACCGTTTGGAGGCAGTTATGCTGGCGAGCCTTCTGGTCGTCCTCAAGCTCCAAACCCTCACGAATGAGAACAGACAAAACGCTCAAGATGTAATAAACTAATGAAACCGCTTCGTGCAACTAAAGTGAGTGTGAAGTGGAGCATGCATTGTCTCTGACTAATTTTCTAAATCGAGAGACAGCTCACTTAGAGCAGATCTGTAACTAATACCAGCATCAATCCACACCAATAAAAGGTCTGTCAGCTTGTTAGGCATCTACAGCACTCCCACAACAAGGCAACGGAAAGAGGGCGAAAGAAAACCAGAAAACCACACTGATTAGTAATAATGCTTTAATATCTTATCTGTCACACTTAGTTCACTGTACTGTGCTTTTTGCAGCCATTTACGGTGCAACCATGAATCAACTTTAATGCTAAAAAAGTTACATAAAATATATATGACTAGACATAAACAGCAGCCAGAAAAGGGGGAAACAGAATGAATTATCCTGCTCTTGGGTCCAAAGAATGTGTCTCATTAAATCATTTTAGAAATTAAGTAACAATATACAGTGAACTGTAAAATCGACACAAGCACACTACGCTGTTGTTGTAGTTAGACGAACATTGTATGTCAGTAAATAACTCAACCCTATCTTATTATCCATCGAACGACAAGCAGAAAAATAATGCAAATGATCCTCATGCGTGAGTTATATGAGGTCGCGAGGAAAGGAGAGGATTGGGGGAATCACAAAAGAATTCCACAGACTTCAACACTGCTGCATCTTATCTTCCACCCTTCACAGGCCTCCCTCCCAGTCCCTTTCCAACATCCATCTACTTCTCTGTCTCTCACTCCTCCAACCCCCCACGTCTATTTTGCCATTCTGCAGATCAGAGGGGAGCTCATTACACGGGGATATCATGACTCTAGCATCTGAAATACAACAAGAGAACCTCATATCTTCTGTCTTACTCTCTGGTTTGAATTAGTGCAGACAGGCCTTATCCAGACAGCATCAGACCAACACACATCCAACACTTTCCTATTCAAACTGTGGGAGCGGGGAGCACGTTCCCACCGCGACTCAACGTGCTGCTGCCTCCTCTCCCCAACTCTTCCTGTACAAATTCTCTATACAGTACATGTATCACTCCCCTCTCTCTCTCTCTCTCTCTCTCTCTCTCACTTGCTCTCTGCTCTGCTGGACCTAATTCCTAAGGAGAGTAATTTTGCTCTCACTCAGAATTCCAGATCCAAGCGCCAATCTCTGGGTTTTATGGCTTTCATGAGGATAAGGCACGGTGCGCACAATAAGCCTCCGAGAGGAATTTCACTGGTGGGGAAGGAGGGTGACTATTCCGAGCCAGTTTAGATCTCTTTTGCAGATTTTCAGTCTCTCTCACGCTCTCTGTCTGTGTACCTAGAAATGCAAAGAAACACTGCCAAGCTTTTGACTTTGGGTTCCACAGATCTTGACATTGGCTTGATGTCGGCCTGATCTTAAATCCTTGGAGAGGAGTGCAACGACGATCCCTGCCAATGAGCATTAAATTTTCATTAGGCATGCTCAACCTGCCGTGGCTCCAGTTGCCCCCTGGCAACTCATCCCAAGGCTTTTATTATTGTTTTTGAACTGCAGGCCAACAGCAACCCATGTACGGAAGCTCTGCAGGCGTGTGTGCACGCATGTACTGTATCTACATGTGTTTGTGTGTCTGTCATCTTCAATCAAATGCCCTTCTAACAGTTCATGTCTATTGCTCCCTCATGAACCGTAAAATGAGGACAGATGAAAAGACAAACATATTCACATGCTTAACAATTGAGAACACAGGCTTGAACTGACACACACACACACGTACTACGCACACACTTTTCCCTCTGGTCACAACTGACTGTTGTGCTAAGTCGGAATTGCATTCATCTTTGCATTTTATGACCTGTGTGGGGTCTGACACCAGATTCCCCTCAAACAGCCTATGCATCACAGCTTGGACGGCAGCCAGCCTGCCTCCACTGCTGCTCTGCAGCAATTATTTCCGACACAGGCCCAAAAATGCAGATGACAGAATGATGGCAACTAAGCAGCCAGAAAAACACGGGAGAGTGTGGGTGAACGAGCACCTGAATGAAAGAGATAATTAAGGAAGAAGAAGCGGAGAGGAGACCGCAGAACAAGAATATAAATACAGGTGGGGAAGAGAGAAATATTATGTGAAATCGAGTAATGGGTACTCATGTCCCCAGCTGTGCTGAGAAACACAGCACAGCGTGGTCAGAGAGGATATTGCTTGATGAATCCATAAAACACATACAGTTAAATGCATGATGACTTCAACTATATTCATCAGCTCTCATATATTTTCTGCTTTGCAGTCTACTGGGGTTGAGTGTGTTTTGTATCTGGGCATTTTTACACTACCTGCAGTCCCAACTTGACAGCTAAGATGATAAATGCTTAATGCAATATGCTTAATGTATAATTCATTGTGATAGTCTTCAAATGAGCTTACCTTGAATCTAACTCTTGGCTCCCCTTTTATTATGATGCCATTGTTTTTGTTTAGCGTATTGAAACCAATATCCCTCATTAGGCCCACGCCTTCACAATAAACCAGATTTAATCAAGTTGTGACGCTTGTTTATTGAGCACAAGCCCATGCAGGCATTGCTGCAGAGACAGCTGTGTTTTGCTATACCTACGAGGACGACTGTGATACATTTCCACTAGCCTGTAGAGTTTGAGATCAGCCAGGTTGGTGCATCCACTTGACCTCAGACTGTGGTTCCTCTTGGGTTATGAACATTCACGCCATGCATGGCTGCTAGATTTGCGCTGACTCACTCAGACGGAGACACACATGGACTGAAATGTCCCAGCATTGTACACATACAGAGTGAGTGCACTGCTGTCACTTGCATTGTGCTGTCAGACGACACTATTATCTTCAAATGATGAGGGTGTTAGTGAAAAATCAAGTCTGAAGATTCCTGCGGATGCCTCCACCAGGAGTTGACAAAGTAAGAAATATTCAACTAATATATATAAGTCAAGTGATATAAAGATAAATGTAGTTCAACATATACAGCAGCTAATGTTCTGACACTACTTATAGATATAAAAAACACCTGCTACTGAAGCTATTTATCTAAATCACAAATAAAAACTGTTTATATATACAGCGTGTGCGTGTGTGTGTGTGTGTGATCATGCTAGCTGGCGAGTCATCCATACCGTTCCAATATTTTCCAGCTTTTAGTACTATCTTAAAGACTTGAAACAGCAGTAGCCCTGAAGCGTCTTCCTATTTCTGATTGACAGCCTTGACCTTTCACCCCGGTCCTCAGTTATTGGCTGGAAGGGTGAGGCCGGCTCATAAACCTTAGGAGGGCATATCTCTGAGGCAGAGATGCTCATGCTGGGTCACACAAGTCTTTGACAGCCCATTAAGATATGGTTTGGAGCGTGTAATATTTATTAACTTAAAAGAAATGTGGAGTAAAAGGATGTTTTGCATACTGTTGCTTTAAGATCCTGAACGGTAACTATTCTAGCTCTGGAAACAAAGCATGTTTAGAGGATTGGGATTTCACCAAACCACTGTCAATTACAATAAAATAAATATGAAGAAGCCGCAAAGTCAATCAAAAGCAGGTGCTTCAGAACAAACATTGGAGCCTGGCTTCGTTTTTTTCAGCGCCCTGTGCTTTTAGGTTGCTTGTTTTAGAATGACACACTAGAGCTTTGATTTGTGGCCAACACCTGAATGACACTAACCCAATGCCAGGGGCGCAGCCACGTGGTTTAAATGCCTCAGGCTTGATCTAGTTGGAATTCCTGTTATTTTTTCCCTCTAAATGGGAGCATAAAAAACAAACCAAGACCATCATGAATCTGTCTCCTTGGCCTTATCAGCCCTGCGTATGACATTTAGCAGTGTGCAGTTGGCTGCGGGTTAACAAGCATGGAGCTAAATATATGCAGCTCAAGTAAAGTAAAAACCGTAGCAGGAGAATTTATTTTATCCTCATGAAAGGGAATGTTCTGTCAGCACTGACAGTGAAATTTAAATGTGTCTTAATTTTGATAATAGGGAAAGAACGCACTATATTTTGACTGTATTGTGGAGGAAATAATTGACGGTAAGGTTCAACGCAAATGACAACTCATGCTCGTTGATCGAAATGTTAGCTGCTGTGTACACACTAATCGTTTGTTATCAAGTCACTTGTTCACAGACGTGTTATCATATCACGTTACAAACACGTCACTCTACTGAAGTGTGTTTCACTGTTATTCCTTCAGATAATATAATATTTAACTCATTTGTTAATTCACTGCAGAAGTACAATCTGAGAACTCAACAGGATGCGTTTATTATCTGAATCAATGAATCAGAAGAGATTGGTGCTCGGCCTGAACTGCAGTCCTGTCTCACCCTTCAACTTTAACACAAGTGTCTGTTATTCCAAAGGGAATATGAGTAAAATGAAGGTTAATACAATCGTATCTGTGAACAATTCAAGCTCCCCTGCTGTTGTTAATTTTTGTTGTGCATCCGGATGGAGATAATGTTGAATTGAGTTTGAGCTCTTACTGTTTTTGTTCGTGTGTGTGAGGGAGTTACCAGAGGCAAGGCAACAACAGCTGTGTTTAATAGTGACCAAGCCGCCAAGGCCACAGCTGGACTAAAGCCTGCAAGAGGATCGGGAGGGGGGGTTTGTTCTGGCCTCGGTTAGTCTGGTTTAGTTTGGGTGGATACAAGGTTTGAACCCAAAAACAAAAACCAACAGCTCTGTGATGGTCTTGGTGCTGACCTGGCACACAAAGAGCCAGAGCAAGAGCCGGACTTACAACAGACCATCATTCCATTCGCAGCATAATGTCTAAAGAGAAACCACATTCAGCTACGTTGTGTCAGTAAAGGCATGTTCTCTGTTTCTAAGTACAGTGGTGTGGTTTTAATCTACTTTTCAAGTTAAAAGTTCACGTTCAAGAGTCTTATTGTCTGCTGGCATGGAAGGACGCTTTCTTACACTGACCCGTCTCTCACTGTTTATTCAGTTTATAAGCAAAAGTGTGTGCAGCAAGAAAACGTGAGAGACAGAAAAGGAGAACAGAAGGAAGGAGAGGGTGAGAAACATGTGCATCCAATAGTTTTCAAAGTTGGACGCGAGTTCATCACAACAATGTTTAGTTTTGGATCAAGTGCAGTTCGCAGTGCAACTGTGTCAGTTTAAGTTCTCTGTTGTTGTTGTTGAATACAATTTTTACCAAAAACTTTTTATTTGTAACTACAGGCTATTACTTCACCTGTTGTATGACTGGGTTTTCAGCAGTTTTTGAATTGTTCTGTACTGTGCTTTTTGTCGCCGTTTATGGTTCAACTATGAATCAACTTTAAAGTTAAAAAACTAGACTAGACATAAACTGTTTAAATGATTCATATAAGCCACAACGCATATAGAAACACGGTATGTAACAGTACACATGGCTTCTTATGGCTGTGAAAAACTCTACACCATGTAGTTTAAATGTTGCCATGGCAACCTCAATTATGTGGATTTGTTAACACTGAGGTTATTCACATGGTTCTGATTTTATCAGTATCTAATAGAAACATCCCCGCACATATGACACAAAGTCAGTGTGAACTATGCTGATTTCATTTCACTGAGCATGTCGCCCCGCGTCCCACGCGTTTGTCAAAGTCCAGTTTAGCTACAGCAACAGGCAAATGAGCTAGGAAAGTAAGGTGATAAGAACCACATGTCTGAGCATGTGCAGTTTCCTCTGCTTTAGAGGAAACGTGACGACATCTCATTTTAATCAAAATAATCCACAATTTATAATGAACTTTAGCTTTTTCCATATAAATGAAAAGTGATATAAAAAGTTCATGTATTGATTAACTTCTGTTCCGATGACCTTCTGATTCTCCTTCTATCATAAATGTACTTCATTTTCTTCAAACGTGATGCTAATACGGAGTACATCAGTTCACCCTCTTTCTACTTTCCATGATAGCTTGATGTGTTTTTTATTATAGTCAATATTCTCTACGAATATTCTCACTGATACACAGTATTCTTGTTGTTTCCTGATGTTGTTAGATTGGCAGACAAAATGAATTGCTCCACAGTCTCAGAATACTAAAATCTTAGTCCTTTGGTTGGTTTGGTCGACCACTGAACCAGTGAGGACACGAGCAGAGGTGTTAGGACTCTACCGCTGTGATGTTGGCACGAATGAAGACGTAAATAGAAAAGGTCAAAAAACAGTTTACTGTGTAGGAAAGACATGAGATAGAGCAGGTAAAACGTGAAATGGCAAACAAAATAGAGAATGAGAGAGCATGAGTGTTAGGGAGGAAAATACAGAGGAAAAAAAAAAAGACAAGACAATGGAAAGAGAGTCTTTACTCAGGAGAGTGGTGTTTATATCTATGGGTGAATACATAAAGTTGGTTGAGCGTGAGAAAGAGGCTCACAGTGAATGCTGCACACACTGGGAAGCTGAGACAGACCTCAGGGCTCTCAGAAAGCTCAGAAATCAACGAAGGGTGGATAATCTACACACCAAGACTATTGTGGGAAAAGTGCCTTTGCTCTCTGTGTATTAAAGTGATAGAATGGGCAGATCTCGATGGTCCATTTAGGGGAGGAAAATGGACTTTGGTTTGGCCATAGCAAACTACAGAGACAACAGGCATTTTACAATTTATAGGCAGGTAATTGTAAATCTAATAGGAGGGAGAGAGGTGGTATAAGGTATGAAAATGTGAAACTCAGGAGTCTGGACATTACTAATGCACAAAAGCTATGATTCACATGATGAAAATACAGATACATAAAGACTAGCTGAATAGAGGACATGATTAAATAGATCAAAAGCACACATCTACAGCAGGAATACATACATACTCACACACACAAATAATCAGACAAGCAGAAAGGGTGTATTGATTTGACTAATTTCAATGTGCTGAGTCGCTATGAAACACCTGCCCCAGACACAAGCGCAGCTGTTTGTCTTGGCAACCACATTGCAACCCTGCAAACCCCCCCCCCCCCAACCAACCAACGACCCCAATCCATCATCCACATTGCATACACACACGTGCACACACAAAACACACACATGTACGTACACATACTGCTTTCGCAAAACCTTTAGTGATATATCAGATGAGTGGAAGGGTGAGCAAGTCTCTGGAGGTTCAGATCACACACACACACACACACACAAATAGGCCTATGCAGATATGTACATACACATGCACAAACACACATGAATGTCACACAGGCAACTCATCCATCTTTGATCATGTAATTCAGATCAGAAGTCAAGTGACCTGCTGTCAAGGCAGCTCTGAATGAGAATGAAGGAGTGCGTCTTCACATCATGCTCCAGCAGGAAACTAAAGGCTCAGATGACACAGATAAATTACACATGTGCACACACACACACACACACAAAACACGTTTAAGTGCAAGATCATTTATCTGAAAGACACATACGATGCATTTAATGTCAATTTTATGGACACACTTATCCATGTGGACAAGCTGTCTAGACACAATACTAATTTGATGCAGCACCCATTAGTGCATAATGCGCACTGCTAAACCTATTAATTACCCTTAATAATTAAATTGCTTTTACTATTTCTTTGTTGTTGTTTTTTTTTTATTCTTCAACTTGTGCAAGGATGTATATAAGAATACATAGTACATAAGAATGTGCATGTGTTACTTTTATTCGCTTCAGATTTGCAAATTATTGCAAATCTGAAGCAATAATACTACAGCCCACTATACCTATTGGTGCTTCATTTATTTAATCTTTATTGTCCGGTGGTGTAATGTTTAATGTGCATACCATGCAACCAAAACATTTATGGTTTGTTTCCTGGATTGCAATAGACTGTCAGATAAAGGTGAAAGTATATTTATGAAAACAACAGACAAAAAACAAACAGACTGTAATGTTTTGCCTACTTATGACTGTGTGACACGGAAGGAAACTGATTCTTGTCCTGTCTGTCAAACCATTATTACTTGAAAAATGACCCCCCCCCCCAAAAAAAAAAAAAAAAACAAAACAAAAAAAAAACAGCCTTCTCTGAATGTGTGTGTGTGTGTGTGTGTGTGTGTGTGTGTGTGTGAACTAGCATAACAGACAAGATGTTTTATCGTGGCTTACGGGGCACGGCACTGACTCACAGGGAAGAAACAAGATAGATTTTCAGCCACAGCGCATTTATCTCCATTACTTCTAGCAACACCAAGCATCTAAATTCTGATGACAGCCCAGGGATTTTATACCAGTTATCAGTATGACCCTTTCATATCAAATGTATCGCGCTCTTCTTGCTCATGACAGGATAAACTAAAAGTAGGAGAAACCTGCACTTTAGAAACTGCAGACGAGGCGTCCCTATTTCTCCTGATGAACATTTGAGTCTCCTGACTCGTTGCACACAACTGATTTAAAAATGTAGATTTTTCGGTCAGAGCCCAGACCTCAAACCAGCTGAGAATTTGCGGCCGGACTTGAAAAGGGTTGTTCGCTCATGATCCGTACGCAACCTGACAGAACTTGAACAGTTTTGTAGAGAACAATGGGGAACGCTGACTCAGACCTGGCCACACGGGCTCGACGCTGGAATCTCTGCCAAATATTTGAATACATATGCAGCCAATAATTTCGTATTGTTCTGTAGTTTTAATTCATTTCGACTATTTACGGGTAGATATCAGCTTTGACTTTGATGTGAAAGAATATGTTTATGTTGAAAAAAATAAAGAAATAAAAGGGGGGGACGTTTTTTATGGCCACTGTACAGACGCGGTCAAACTTTGTTGGTACCCTTCCACAAAAACAGAAGAAACAAAATCCCATGTATCGACAATTTAGAGACTCCAGCTAACCTAACCAACATGTCTTTGACTGTAAGGGAAAGCTGGAGAACCTGCAGAAAAGCCACACAGACACAGGAGAACATGGAAACTCCACACAGAAGGACACCTGGCCAGCCCAGGCTCTCCGAGCTGTGAGGCTGTGAGATTGTTTTCTCTTTCTTAGTTTTTTTTTGGTCCGTTTCGAGTTATTTCACACATTAATTGTGGTTTCTTCCAACAAACCTGTTCACGTCTGTTTGTGCACCTCATCGCTGCAGCTCAGTTCTAACCATTGCGTTTCATTTTTCAGCTAATTACACGTTGCCATCGGCCTACTGAGAACTCATGGTCTTGTTTAACACTTTAAGTTGGCCCCGCAGAAGGCTTTTCCATCTGTCCTGCTTTAATAAGAAGTCATGCTTAAGGCCACTGTCTTCCTATAATGATGTTTGGTAGCATAGCAAAGTGAGCTTACTGCTGCAAGGTACTTTGAGAAGTATATACACTATGGAAACTAAGCACATACTGTATGCTTCATAAACCTTAAGTTTCACACTCGCACACCTACATTCTGCAGACACACAGTTTCAGTCAACTTAGCTCAGCGTTAACTCTGATTATATTATCAGTATTGTAGCAACACCATTGTTAAGACTCAGGAAACTTCTATATGAGCTTTGACAACTCCTACCAGTCTAATAATAATACTGACACGAACAGGGCCACGGAGGTCACTGGAGCCCATATGTGGAGAAACAAGGAAGAAACACAAAACAGAACAAAAAGTGTCATTGTCCTTTAAAGATAAGCAGCGCTACCTGTTGTGATCATTGTGCCAGGTGGTGTTTTGACACCCAGGATGCCTGTGCCAACAAAGTGCAGAATCTGTAGGCAGAGGTAGAGCTTTCTCTGTATCTCCAGCCTGTAGTGGATGACCTCAGGCCCCTGGCACACGTCGAAGCACAGCAGGGCCCTCTGCTGACCCACCTCCCAATGGGCAAGCAGCTACTGGCAGCCACGTGGCCAAGAAAAAAGTGATGTCGGCCATGACAAAGCTGTTATGGAGACGGGTTAAGATAAGGACAAGTATGAATAAGATTTAAAGTAGCAACACTAGCACTGCATTGCATAATGTAGTATAATCTATGTAAAACAGCTTCCTACTTCATCTCTGTGATGAAGAAAAGGCCGAGTAGAACAGAAGGGAGTACGTATATGCATGTTTTATGTATGTGTGTGATAAGAACTGAGAAAATACCGTAAGGTCTGAGGCCTAAATTTATTCAAGGTCACACCCCAAGGATTTCTAAAGGAGGATATCTGCATTCAAGGATATCTTCAGTCAGAGTATACAGAGAGCCTTAGTCAACAATAGCTGGGATAGAGAAGATATGTGCAATAAATGAATAGAATGGGAAAATAAAATAAGAATAAGCAACCAAAGGTTAAGCTGAAACTAAGGTCACGAAAGCTAAAAGGTCACAGACATGCCAATTTGTGAAGGCGGTGGTGAATGGAGCTGCATCATAACCCTGCAATCAATTAAATCAAGAGTTTTTCTTTTTTCTTTTTTTTGCTCGAGGCAAACAGTAGTGTGATATTGTATCTCATTTCAAATTATATGCAAGCTTTTACTTGTTAAAATGCCATGTTTGATGTATAACATTCACAGTCTGATGTCCAAATGAAGAGATGAAGAGATAGCGTAGTTTTTTTGTAGGAGCTGGTGCAGTGAATGCCTGCAGGTTAGCCATTTCAGAGCAGAAGGAGACAGCGTCACAGCAATGTGATGGCTAACAAAAGGAGAGCAGAAGGACAAATACAATATGAGAGAAGCGGCAGACACCCACAGTTTATATGATGAAAAAGTATGGACAGGAGCGAGCTGCGAAGGAGATAAAAGGAGAAAAATCAAGCATTCAGACAGTGTTTCAGATACATTCAGCTGTATGACACAAGTGGCAGAAGCAGCATGAAAACATGAGAAGTGGATGGCACTGAACGCGTCTGACACCTATTTCAACCGCGTGAGCGTGTAGAGTTGAGAATGCCACAGTGCTGTGTGCAGGTGTGTGTCTGTGTGTGTTTATAGCTCTGTTTGTGTGAGAGGACAATTCACCTCAAGCAGGTCTCTGAACCCTTGAACAAAGGCATCAACCAGAACAAAAAATGCTGGTTTAGTCCACGGCCCACTCTCTGGAAAATACCTGCTAGAAATACAGATAATAGAAAGAGAGAGACAAAACAAGAGATACAGAGAAGAACTGAGAACACAAGCGGGAGCAGAGAGGCCGATAAATAATGAGAATGTTCCACTGACAGAGACAAACGCAACAAAAGTAAATAAAGAGTGAAGTTCTCGAGAAAGAGCAGCAGGAAAAGTCAGACTGTCTTTCAAACAGATGAGCACCTCAGCATTTTAGAGCCGGGCCTGCAGCTGTCACCAAATTGTAAAGTGCAGGAAAACAAAACGCGTCTGTCACAGTGGCAAACCGCCATCCATACAGGCTGAGGGATAAAGGTCAGAAAATATCTGTCATTGGCATAATTGCATCCGCTGAAGTTGTGTATCAGTGGCCTGGCATTTCTCAGATTGCTTGTCACACTTCATTCTTCTCTTGATGGAAAGGTAATCCTCAGGACATATATAAAAAAAAGTTTAGAGTTGCTGCTCACAGTGGAAATAGGAAGCAGAAAGAGGGAGAAATGGACTTCAGGTGAGGCCAAGGTGACCCCAGGTGAACTGGAATGGTGTCTGACTTCAGAATAAAAAGTGAAAAACTACATGTAACTCATCATTTGCAAAGCACTTCTGAAATATAGTTTTATTATAACTATATTCCTTTACTGTGCTAACAGTCGCTCATGCAGCCAATCTACATGATTATATAATGTAACTGCAACCCATGTTCTCCCATTTGGCCCCAACAGGCTTTCTTTACAAATCAAGAGTGTGTGTGTGTGTGTGTGAAGACTCACTAGAGTGTGTGCTGTTTAACCTGGAGGGACTTGAGCACAGGGTTGAACCAGCTTTGTAGCAAGACAGCATATCCAAGAAAAGAAAGGATCCTGGCATGCAAGAAAGTGGGTAATCGCTATACTCTGTCACTGTGCAAGATACAGGAACTTCTAATTAATGTGACAGCTCAAACTGTCTGTGAACTAAACAGCTTGTGTTCCACACACACTTAGAGAAACATTACATTTTACAGCTGACACAAGGATATGTTGTATCCTGGCTGTTCCATCACACATACAGTAGTCCCCAGTGTCAGCATGTATAAAACTCACAGGCACAGCACACACTGGATTTACCAGCAAGGCTGGATTTGCCAAACTGCTAAGGCAGGAACGTGCCCCTGCCCTGCAGGGCTCTAGAAGACTTAGTTCATTTGTGATGATTTTATTAATCATAGAGTATACAGTATATGTTTGGGGTCATACATGAGTGGAGCACCACATTAACTGAAGAAGCCAGGCGTACAGATCTACTTTGAAGACCCACATTACTCGAGCTCATATTATAACACAGCATGTCAGATTACTGGGGACGTTCTATTGCTAAATACTGTATCAACAATGCGGGATTGTTTCCTTCAGAAAGGAAAGAACAATAGGGAATCATGGGATGCGGATATGTAAAACAAAGAAAAGAAAAAGGAAATTAAATACCAGAAATGAACGATAAAGACTAAATACATGCCCCGATTTAATAAAATTAAGTGGTCTGCTCACTGATAAATGATGTGTAAGGCAATTACAGGGTTGATAAGGCATGTGTCAAGAAATCTCAGCTACACAGAACTAATACTCTATACTATTGGTGTCTCCTCAGGATCCCATTAGCCATTAACCAGCAATCAACGGCTATTCTGGTCACACTGTACATTATCGTCACAGTCTCACCTCTCTAGCTGCTGTGATCATGGGACACACACCTCAGACCGTGACTGTTGTTTGGTTATGACCATTTGAATCATTATTGTTGTCATTTATTTCTTATTATCCAGCTCTGTGATGGACGGCCGCGCTCCTCTGGCTGTAGTCCTGACCCCTGTTCGACCACAGCTCATGCCTCTGCTTGTGATAGACGTCTTTAATCATATGATTTAGATTTATATAAAATAAGCAATTGCTGCTGTATGTATATGACTAATTTGTTTTCTCTCTTTGACCTTGATACAAAAATAAATACATTAATTAAAACATTCCTAGCACTCACAAACAAACAAATAGCTCTGATGTAGTGTAGATAGAAATCAAAATCTGTTCCTTCATTCTTATGCATATATTTATGCAGCAGATTCTCAGAGCAGACAGCAGTGGGGTCAGATTTGTCTTTGCGTCTCTGGGCAACATTTAATTTTCCATATGTGCTCACTATGTTCACAGTACTTGGTATTCAGAGGAGGCAGGATACATATACTGTTTACAGAGCAAGGAAGGACTTTGGCCCAAATAGCTATTTTTTGCCCCAGGTCCCCGTATCGGATGATTCTAGTGCTTCATCCTAACTCATATACAAAATATATGTGATCCAGTGTAAAGAAAAAAAACATGCAATACACATAATTGCATTGGAGTCTATGTTGTAATCAGATGTCAGCACACCTAACATACACAGAACATGACTTCAGAACGATGTAATACAAGTAGTGTTGGAGTTGCTGTGTGTAATCGGACTGTATAATTGGTTATTTATTTAATGAGAAAATCTCACTGAGATCAAGATTTATTTTGTAAGTGAGACCTGAGAACAAATTACGTATTTGTATATACACACTGTATACAAATTAAAGGAATAATAAATGATATTCAGTACTTCATCCACTCAAACAAACAATCATCAATTTGCCTCAATGGGCTTGTCTGTACAACAACTTTAGATCAACGTAAGACAAATGTTTCTACTGAAGTAGTTTATCAACACATGATAAGCATATCATTGGATAAAACCATTGAGTCCCACCCATTAGACGATATACAGTACATGTGGTAACAGAAAATGTGCAGGAACAAGTGAAATGAGAGAAGGAGAGGGTGTCCACATGTGTCCCTCTCTGACTGCAGATGAAAGAAAACAGTTTGAAGTTTGATGTGATGCTATTTCTCCAATGACTCAGATTAACCACTAATGCCCATGCCGAGCAGCACATTCATCAATTCAATGATACTCTTAGTGGTCGCTCCTCTGCTCAGGCAGAAATTAACAGCACTCCGGTGCCCTGTGTGTGTGTGCGTGTGTGTGTGCGTGAGTGTGTGTTTGTGCAAAACCTGCTCTCTAACTCACATATCCACGCACACAAATAAGCATGCCCACTTTTGCTCAGGCCCAATTAGAAGCAGGTTATTTGGGTATGTAAAGCCCTCATTTGTCTTCCACTCTTTTTCAAACGCTGCGACATAAGATGAAGGTGCATTTTTTTTCCGGAGGCCTCTTTACTCATCTGACTCATTAACCTGAGGAGTTGGAGACTCTTAAAATATCCTATTAAAACATTATGATGACTCATTGATTTACCAGGTTGATTATAATTTAAATGGCAGATGATGCTTGTGAAAAATGTGACTCTTTAACACCCACTCTCATTTGAACTATTTATTACATTGCTGGATGATTAGACTGCTCTAAACGGAGGGAGACAGTATATTTTTAAGGTTTTGCTTGTATACACTGTTGGGTAGATTATTTTTTACAATAAAGCATCTTTCTTTAATACAACACAATACATAGCAAACAGGTTTATTAAACCCACTAGGGCAATTTGTTTGAAGCAGCTCATTATGCACACAACACAATAAGATACAACAGACAAATAAAAAATAAAAAAAAATCAAGGAGCTATATAAAAGAAAGGACTAATACCATACACCACCAGCAATATGCTACAGAGAGAGTTTGGAAGCTGAACCACAGAGGGAGAAACAGGTTTGAGTAGCGACTGATTTGTACAAGGAGGAAAGACATAACAACACCTTGATCACAACACGGAAATTTAACCAGAACAACCAAATAGATAATTTACGTAACTTTTCATAGTAACAGACTGTCAAGTGTCCCGCAGGCGAAACAGTAGATGGGGAAATGCTTGTTCATTAATGGTAAAAGACAATAGCTGCCTGCATGAGTTTCCATCAAAAAGATGGAAATGCTGACTTGTGTTTGCTCAGAGGGTGGACTACTGTAATCTGGGGTATCTGCTTGTTTTTAATTGCATTAATCCATCATAAACCATCATAATTGACCTTTTTTCTCTGCCAGCTACACTGACAGAATATATCACTGTATCATGTTTATGCTACTTTAAATCAAACCATTTTTAATACAGCTGGTCATCTCCAAATAAAACAGCAGCCCGTCTTGTAGGGGTTTCAGTATTTATGTGTGGTACTGTGAGTGCACTTTTAATGCCCCTGCATATAGAACACACAGTTGTATGCAGGGTAGTTACTTAGCTATGGAGAAGTCTGAATAGGCATAATTTGTAATTTGATCAGTGTGGCCCCAACCTCCTGGGATAAATATCCAATAAAAGACATTTTGCCGTCTGGATAAGCGTAAATCCATCCAATTTGGAGCCTAATTAAGTGGGACTTACACAGCACACTGGGATAGCTGGTTATAAGGACAGAAAAATGACCAGAGGCATCAGTGTCTCTGCTATCTCAGGAGAACACTAGATCCAATAAGGATGGAAATAAGACGAGGCCACTGTGGTTTATATTGGCATGGAAGCACGTCATCAGGACACACAAACACGCACACACGTGCGCAGGCACGGTAAGCATGCATATGCTCCAGCACAGAGATAGACACTGTGTGACACTGTGCGCTACAGCTAAAGAAAGAAAAAATTTTGCCAGATCTCAGCGTGAATCAAAGGCGCAGGTAATTTTTGCCCCGCTCAACATGCATCACAGCAGCTGGCTGACTTGGTCGAGTGGAGGGTGAAAACAAAATACTTTTAAAAAGCCCATAAAAAAGTTAAAAAATGAAAAAAAAAATAATATCTGTTAACATTAAGAAACAGACGATCCTCCTTATTTTTATATCACTCTGTATTATCACATCATAAACTACAGGGCCTATTAAACTGACTTTTGATGAAATATTTCTCATAGGCATAATAGCTCAGCTTGTTGCTTCTTTTATAAACAGGCAATGGTCTCGCACACAAACATAAACTCCCATGATAAGCGGTATCTCCTGATCATAAAAAGGAGCGAGCAAAAAATGTGGCTGCTTCCATATTGACAAAGATATACACGTCAGGCCACAAAACAAATTAGTCTCTGTCAGAATCCCTTCAGATGTCTTCCTGTGCATTTCCAGATTTCACAGGCAGAGCAAAAAAAATAAAGACCTCCTGCCACTGAGAGACAGAAAGCCATATCGGGAGGTCATCTGTGCTTCAAAACGGAGATATATTAAATTCATTCATCTCAGTCAGTGGGAGTGCCAGAACCGTGGCTTCTATGTGATGAGGGATGGAGAGATCGCCCCCTCTCTCTTTTGGCCTGCCTGGCTCACCGCCTTCAGAGGCATTGTCTGGGAAAATATTCCCTGTAATAGAGCCAGAGATTAAATAAAGACAGAGGTGTGTGTGTGTGTGTGTGTGTCTTGCATGGATGCACATGTGAAGAACACAGTGAGTGCTTGAAGTGGTCTCAAAGACACAAGAAAAGAGAAGGGTGATGAAAAATGCGAGAGAGTGACAGAGAGAACAACAGAGGGAGGAGGAGATAAAGAGAAACAGCAACGGGGGCCACCAGGAGGACAGAGAGGAGGGAGGGCAGACTGCGGCCAACCTCACATTCATCATGTGTCTCCACGCCATGCTCACACAACACTTGAATTCAAATACAAGATAAATCTAGTATCACACACACACACACACACACACACATTCAGGGCACAGTGACGAACCGTATCATCTAACACCCTCCAGGGTCATATCAACTAAACAAACTGCTCAGTGTGTGTCTCCATGCAAATACCGTAAAGCCTGACATAAACATATGATTCACGTTCAAAGAGTAAAGGAGGAGCGGAGAAACTGTGATTCATGGCTGCGCTCATGGCGAAGTCAACTCAGATTGATCTGCGAATGCATTTTAAACTCTCGTTGTTAAATTGGCTGCTGAGTGAGGGACAGAGAGCAGCGGCGCGCGGAGAGGAAGGTGGCGGAGACGAGGAGAGAGGGGAAAGAAGGTGGAGAAGGCAAAGAAAGACACAAAGGAAAAGAGGGACAAGAAGGGAGGCCAAGTGAGGAAATGAAGGGAAGAAATAGCTGGAGCCAGATGGAGGGCTCAGCACCTGGTTTATTACCTTATGAAGGCGAGGTGTTGCGTGATGAGGCTGAAAGCTGCTGTCTCTGCAGCTCTGACAGCCTGTGTAACAGGAACATGGCTGGAGAGGAAAACATCAACACAGCTCCTGAGTGTCCCCGTCCTAGATGGTTTATAATAGTTGGAAGAAATTACCCGCACATTAGCACCAATTTCCACACAGTAATCTAATATTCTATCCGTGATCACGCAGTAGGATTTGTAGACTAAAGAGAGTTAAAATGTCAGTTTTTAAGAAATGGGCATTCACACAGTACAGCAAAATCAGTTACTTAACTGCAATTACAGCCTGTTCTGCGCTGTTAATGTGCCCTGGAATCACTTTATTGCACTTAATACTGCGTGGGAGTGACCAATTTATCGCCGCTGAAACATGTGAAAAATGAGGTGTGCATGAGTCTGAGCTGTGCTTTAAGAGCAGGAGGGTGAGAAGGACGCAAATGTTACAGGCTGGCTACTGTGGTACCGGTGACAATTTGCCAGTAGACTTTCAATTTATGACTATATTCCACTGCTTATTCCATTTGCCACAGAGGAGCCTGCGTTCCCTGGCTGATACCTAATTCTGTGACAAATTCAGAGATGGTGGAATCCTTGGGGGACTAATAAATGGGTTTCCAAGCTGTCAGTATTGTTGTGTTGACACTGCATCTCACAGCACTTCACCAATTTCCCTGGATCGTGCTTTTTCACAGCTAGCAAATATGTACGGGTTCAGCCGTGTCAGACCAAGTGAGGAGCATTCTGATGTAAAAGTCCTCTTTTGCTTATTCATGCTGCATCCCATTTGATGCCATCTTCTATGGCCTATGCAGCACTACTCCACACCTCTTGTGCTCCATTTCGCCCCCCCCCCCCCTCTTATTCACTCTTCTCCTATTTAGCACGTCTCATTTCCTAACTCGTTTCTCCTCTGTGTCAGAAATGTGGTGTGAGCTCCTCGTCTATTGCTTTGCATTTATTTACCGCGTCGTATAAATGCGAGAGGCGGGAAAGCTGGGAAATCTGGGAAAGCAGCACTTATGTCCGCCATGCCATGTAGCCTATTCGTCTGAGCCACCAGGACAGAGCCACAGTCATACATTTTAGCCTTGTTGACTTGTCCCTTCATCTTACTTCTCATTTCGCCCCCCCCTCCCCTTTTTGCTTTCTCTCCCTGCCCTGTGACTGAACCCAGTGTGTGGACTGACTGTGATATTGGCTGTGTGGGTGACAGGCTCACTGGTGTGATATCTGAGGGGGAGAAAAACAGATCAGTGTCTCTTTACTTAACACCCTCCCTCCTTCACCAGTCACTGATGAAGGAGGGACTGACTGGTGATAGCACAGGATGCATCATTTATTTTTCAGAAGGTGGCTATCTTTCTACAAGAGGCTTTTTGAGTTCAAGGTTTCCTGGAAATTCCATAAATAAAGGAAACTGAGGAGTTTACTGAGGAAAGGATTTGATTGTGATTGTTGGTTTAAGTTATGACGCGCTCTCCCTCTTTAAAACATATGCCTCTCTCCCACTTTACTATTACAAACTCTATCTAGCAGCATTTCTCACACGTGACATACTCTGCATTCTTCTGCTTGAGCTAGTACAAAATAAATGTTGGGCTCAGTAATGCTGCTAAAAACATCTGCAGAATTCAGTGAGTCAGACACCTTGTGATAACGTAATGATGCATCATTATGAACTGTAATACAGCATGTTGGTTCACCGACAAGAACTTCTCATTCTCACTACAAGTGAATTACACGAGTGAGCATCATCGGTGGATTTGGCACACCGAGTGTGATGTTAGGATGAAGAGCTTTAGATAGAGACACCAAATAAAAACTCTCATTGGGTCACAAAGCGGACCTCTCTGAATAGCTCTCCTCCACTCCTGCTGTCCTCATCCCGCCCCACTCCAACCTCAGCCATCGATCAGGAACTAAGCGCTGTCTTTAATTGGTTGGATGAGGTCGAATGCCTGTGCAGACAGCGAGAGGCCCGAAGGGGTATTGGACAGTCTGGAATGTGTGTGTGTGTGTGTGTGTGTGTGTGTGTGTGTGTGTGTGTGTGTGTGTGTGTGTGTGTGTGTGTGTGTGTGTGTGTGTGTGTCAGCCAGTGAAAACACTGGGAGCCCTTTAGACTCTCTCTTAGGACAATCATAGTAATGAAGTGAAAATCTGCACTTCAGAAAACCATTGACCCACTGATTAACTGACAAGTGAAGGAAACAGCTGGAAGCAGAGTTTCTCCATCGTCCCTGGCACTGACCCCACACTGTGTTTTCTGCGTTATACATTTCTTCACCTTTTAATGGCAATAACTATGATAATGGTTAAATCTGCGTTCACAGGTTGCATACTTCATTACTAGAATAGCCTGGGACTACATGTCTGTCTGACAAAATGAGCAAAGTAGAAGATACTGTGGAAGAAAAAGCATTTGATGTCAGCTGGAAGTCAGCAGGCTTTGTTTTGTTATTATTACCAACTGTTCGACTATGCTATCATCAAGTGACAAGAATGTGTCATTGTTAGCAACAGCATCAGAGCAGTGCTGTGATAGCTGCCACCTCGAGCTTTTTCCACACAGGTGATGCATTTAAGAAGGTAACTGCAAACAAGCTGAGTAAACACAACTGCTTCTGGATTGAACTCAGATGAGAAAAATGTTTCAATCAATTATTGTGGTGACAGTATTTATTAGTGCAGAACAAAGACCAAATTCATAAAAGTGTGTGTTAAATTAACACCACTTAGGTCTCCACTCTATCCAAACACTGCGTGTTGCTCGCAGCTTTGCTTTCCCTCATCTACTGCAATAAGTAGTACTTTTATCTGCTGTAAATTGGGTTCCTATTATCAAAACTACCACTTAACACTTTGCCTTGCATTTTCTACATGCAGGGAAATATTCCGCTCTACTAATAAGGGAAGCATGGCTGTGTTTTATGAAGCAAATTAAATTAGAATTTGTTCTACACAATGAGTTGAAGCTGGCTAATGCGACACAAGTTTACTCCCCGTGGCACCTTGTGTACTGATGGTAAACTGATCTCATGGATGATCGGATTGATTCCAAATGTTCATCGAAACACTACAAAAAAGCCGAGCATTATTATATTACTCATGAATAAAAAGAACTGAGGATTGTGTCGAAAACATAAATCAACAGCACAAAGCAGGTTACCTTGTCTGAACTGATTTCAAACCTGACCTTGTGGATTAGATGTGCATGTTAAAGTTAACATGATCAAGTGAAAATGTAGAGCAGCTGGGAACACACTAAACTATTTAAAATCCCACTGTAACCCCAATTCGGCTGTTATGATTTTCTAGATTATATAGTCTGTAGCGGTCTGCACAAAATGGGGCCAAGGACAGTCAGCCCACATTAACTCTGATTGAAGATTCAAGTGAAGATCTCTTGCCTTCCAAATAAGGCTCAAGGTCAAACTCCCCCACTCACGCTGTTTTTGTTCTGAAGCCCTGTCTGTCTCGTGACCACATACACTTTCAGTTGTACAAGTATAACAATTCATCATCAACTCATCATCTTATTAATTCTTGTACATGATTGAATAGCTGCTGTAGTTTACTTAGTGTATTCTGGATTACTTTACTACCGTATACTGTAATCCTGACATGTATCCACTGTGGAAATAGTACTGCTACTGCTGCTGATGATGATGAGTGGGTGTCAGATGAATCTGAGTCCTCACACTTACTACTGTACTTGCTAATATCACAAAAGTTGCAGATTTTAAAAAGCTTCAAATGGACTATTTGAATGTGACTGTGTAGTTATCTAGTTTGTCTATGACTGGAATTTGCAAAAGGTCAGCCATTAATTGTGATGTTCATAGTTGATTAGTATTTTAAAAGCCTTTTGTCCCATTTCCAGCCTAACAAAGGATGAGAAAGCGGACGGCTAAACCCAGCGATTTACACAGGGTTTATATTTTGCACATTTCCCAACTATTCTCCAAATATCTATTTAATTTGACAGTTATGTGAAAATGTAATTGAATTAAAGATAAATCCACACGACACTGTGATAATGTAAAACATCTAATTACTGCATTTATTCAGTAATGCTCTACTGTATATGATTCTAAATGTGACTTTTTTCTCGCTCGTGGTAAATCTGTGAGCTGCACAGGTAAATGTTCCTGCGTCTACGATGGGTTTTTGCTTGCTGGAAATCACATAGCCCTTACAGATCTTGTCCAGAGAGATGCTTTGGAGGCACAGGCGAATGATCTCATTACTCATCTGCAACACAGCAGAAAACAAACACTGTCTCACACACTTGTCACAAATAATGAGCTTCGGGGGACCAAGTTACAGACACTGAGATTTACATTTATTACACGCTCAAGTGCTGAGCTATAATAACAAGTCACTGTTATACAAAACCCTGGATATGAAGAAGTCTTACAGTACAAAGTCATTAGCTACAAAAAGGGGACAAACAGCAAGCAAAACCAAGGTATTAGCTTATTCATTACTCGCTTCAGAGGACACGCTTTGGTTTTTATAACGCTCAGCTGAACAGACAGAAGTGTTACACTGGTTGAAGTGGACTGGTTTAGTGTGACTTCTGGGTTTGGGTCTGGTAAGGTTCACTGAGAGACTCAGCTTAATAAAGTAATTAGAGTTTGCTAAAATTAGGAGAAAAAAAAAGGAGTGTACAACCTACATGAAGGAAGCAAAGCAAAAATATATATAAATTAACAAAGAAACATTAAATCGCAATGTACCACAGTTGTTAGAGTTTGATACTGGAACACTTAGATCTAATTATCAACTACTGAAAACATCCCTTAAACCATAAAGTTAAAATGGAACAAACATCTAAATGAAATCATTTACCGAGTTTAGCAGATCTGAAGTGTTACAGGTCGACTTCGACCTTTGGCCAAAGCGCATTCTCTGTTAAGTCCAGTGAAAATGGAATTTCCATAAAAAACAGTCATAAAATATGAAAAGGATCACTCTATGACAGCTTGAATCTGGTACCTCTTGACTTTCACATCAAAGGTCACATATGGCATTGACTTAAATTGGCAGACCTTAAACTTACTTTACACTTGAGGCCTTGCTGTGTAACACTTTGCTTGAACTGAATATTTGATCACATTCATAAACTTAAAGCCCCAGATTGAAGCAGTTAGTTGCATATATTCCCTGCAGGTTCAGCCTGCCTGCCAGATGTGGGCTGAGCAAGGCTAGGCACATCTGTATCAGTTCAAAAAACGGACGCTCGCAGATGCGTGCTCATGTGGGCACACACGCACATTCACGACATATAAATACACAAATCCTACACACACGTACACAGGTGCGACTTAATACCACAGTGGAAAAAAAGGCTTAAAGCGAGTGTAATTCAAGCGGGCACACATTTCATAAAAGCCTCTATTTGATGTGCTGGGTGTCAGTCAAGCATGCCACCCGTGACACACACACACACACACACACACACACACAGAGACAGAGGTAGGAGGTTGTAAGAGGAGCAAGTGAGGCGAAGGAAGGAGAGGGTGTAATTATTGAGGATGATGTGTATAGAGGCCTATGTGGAATGACAGCTTCCCTTTCATTTCTCTGATCACTGGTTTAATCCTGACAGAGCTACAGCGGGCCACGGAGCTGCTCTGTCTGCCTGCCTGCGCTCCAACACACTCCGTCTGTCTGTTTGTGTGTGTATGTACGTGCACATCTGTCTGTGCAAGTAGGACCGGACGACACAAGCTCTGTGCAGGTGTGCCCATCTCTGCATTTGCTTGTGTCAGAATGTCACTGAATGTCGTTGTGTGTGTTTTTGTTTATGTCTGTGTATGCGCACGTGACAACCAGTGTGTGCAAGTGTGTGTAAGTGCTCACCGCCCAGGAAAATGTGTTGTACAGGCTGACTGCAGTGGCAAGCAAATGCTGCTTTTAATGAAGGAGGGGGAGAGAGGAGAGGGAAACACAGGAAATTAAATTGATATGTAAATGACGGAAATTCTCATTTGAGCTGAAGGTTGAGAGTGCTACAGCATTAACCAGCTTATGAGTTAATAATGATTTTTTCCTCCCCTCTAACTCCCTCTCTCCCTCCCTCTATGCCAGAGAAAAAGGATGGGAGAAGCGGGTGAGAGAGAGAGAGAAGGATGATGATGAAGACAATATATGTCCCTGAATCTTAACTATCCAGAGATTTCCCCTTAAGCTCTTGTATAATCAGCTTCCTCACAATCTGGACTTCTTCAAAAAGACTTGCATTTCAACAGGCCAGTCTTGATTTTAAGTACATATCGGCTGGATTTTTGTTCTCGCCTCTCTTTTAACTACACATCTCTCCACTTTGTGTTTTCCCCCCGCTGTAAAAGCAAACAGATGGTTTAGAATATATCTCAGATGGACATGGAGGAGACGAAGGGTGTCGGACAGCTTGTAATAGTGGTGTAGCTCTGTGTAGTGGGAAGTAACAAAACAAAGACAACATCAACTGAAGCTACAGAGAGCACCAGAGGCAAATGACTGCAGAATTATCACTGCAGCTATTATCAACCACTAGGATTATTATTTTCTCTCCCTTCTCTTTGGTATAAGCTGGAACGAAACAACCCAGTCAAAAGTCCTTGCCCTGCAGCCGGCAATGATTGGAAAATGATATTAAACCAGACATTGTGTTCCCCAGTGCAAAAAGAAAAGACGAGGGGAAAAAAAAGAAAGAGAAACACAAAGCTGCAACAAATGAAGAAAATGGTTGAGGCCCTACAGGAAAGAAAGGGGGCAGTGACAAGTCACACACACACACACACACACACACAAACTTGGAAGGCAAGGCAGACTCACACAGTCACCGAACACACAACGGGACACACTAAGTGCATGCATTATACATCACACACACATAAAAAGAGGCAGCTACCATGACATAAATGGAGCTTGATTAGAAAGTATTAGCCAAAAAACATCAGACACAAATGGAAACCACATCAGTGATCTGGTTCTGCTCCAGAAAGAAGGAAAAGGCCGTGCTGCCTGATGGAATACTTTTTCAGCAGAAAATAAACAAGAGATTTTCCATCTCTATTATTTTCTACAGCGAGAGGGGGAAGGAAGCCTCCCAACCATGAGAAAAGATGGCAACAAAAAGTGCGCAGTGCCGCAGGAGAGGCCGTGGCCATCTAAGCATAGTGAGCCACAGGTTTCTGAGTACTTCCATGACCGATGACAACGTGCAGCACTGCAGAGAGTACAGGCTGGGAAAAAAGACACACTAAGACACACATACACATCTGTTTTTCTGTTTTGCACAAACACACACATACATACATACATACAGTCAAATAATATACGTAAATAGACATGAACACTACACAGTCTGACCAGGCCAGCGGTCAGCAGTGGGGCCTGCAGACTGCTGGCCTCCTCAGCACAGGCCAGATGACTTTACTGTACCTGAGAGCACAATGGGCAAAGTGCCACATTGGCTTTGTAATGGCTTTCCCTCAGCTCAGGTATGTGAAATAATAAATGAGTAAAAGAACACCAGCCTGAGGCTATGATGAAGGTTACAAAGCCGGCACATGGCATCACTTAACTCAGAGTCACAGCTACAAAGTCAGTGGTGGCAAACACACGGCAACAGCACCGCATAGCAGAAAAATCATTTCAAAGCTGTCAGAAGGATAATCATCTGCATATGCACACAGTCCAACAAGTCCTGCAAACTAAACGAGAATCTAAGTCACTGTCCCAGCATCAAGTTGGACATAGAGACAAGTGGTCCTGGAAGAAATTTCAAAGCAGAGATAAGCGCCATGGTCACAGACTCCGTGGACTCCGGTTTGAATTAACTGATTGTGGCAGACATATGAATACTGCGCAGCACAAGCTTTAAATGATGGCACACACTTCACTTGGAGCCACTAACAGTGATTGCAAAATGAAAATGAAAGAGAACAAACAACAAATCAGCTTTTGTTTCCTAAATTGATAATTGTTGATCTAATTGCTGATTGATTATTTAAAAGTAGACATTTAGGTTTCCAAAGCCTTATCCTAACAGTGCTTGGGGTGTCAGATCACACACACACACACACACACACACACACACACACACACACACACACACACACACACACACACAAAATAATTACACCAAATGTTTTGTTTGAGCAAGCATGCCTTGATGAATTATCAAAGGAATCAGAGAGAGAGAGAGCAGAGAGGAAGAAGATGAGGAAGATGTCGAAATGGAGGCACACATAAAAGAAAGGGGAGAAAGAAAAGTCATGCAACGAGGCGGCAAATGATCATAACAATGAGGGTTCCGAACATAATTATTTTAGGTTAAACATTTTTCCCTTGGTCTATGGAGCTGTCAGTTTAAATGAAAGGAGTTGGGGTAATGAAAACGGTGATGGGGCCTTTTATTCAGCGTGTTCAGTCTCAGGGTATTGTAACTGATGTCTGGGCACCCTGGTTGAGTAGGAGTGGGCTTCAGTGGTGATGATGCCTTATCAGAAGAAGACAAAAAACTAATTCAACTGGAGAGCTGATCAACTAGTGGAAAGACAGTCTGACAGAGGAAGGTTATCTGTAATGTTGCTCCACAGACTTATCCATAGAATACATGATTGCTTGTGTAAATGACCTTGTTCTAGCACATCTATTAATCGACAGAGACATGCCTGAAATATTACAGCGAGGTTGTTGGACGAGGCTGTCTGTATGTAGTGCGTGAGCACCAACTTCGGCGTTAGAGAGATGGGGGAGATCTGTGAGCCTCTCACTAACAGCTTAGGAGCAGCTTGGCTGCGCCTGTGCAGGACTCAGTCTTTACAGGGCTCCTTCGGTGTGGACTGATGGACTGAGTGTGCACCTGCAGAAGGCAATGCTGGCCAACAAATATGCACCAAGAAGAGCGTTAAAATTAGAGTGTGGGCCAAATCGCTGGTGATTTATCCATGTCTATTCATCTTCCCTTTGAGTTCTCTCTTTCTCATGGAGTGTGTATAGTAATCCACAAATATTTTGAGCAGTATCTCAGGTGATAAATGGCAAACGTCAAGCTCTGCTCCGCACTTCACATAAAAGAGAAACACTGATAGACTGTGCTGTGCTTGCACCCCACAGCCTGTGTTTCCTTCTTTCTCTTCAAATACTGAAGCCTTGCCTTTACAGTTTGCTATCTAAATACATCAAAGCTCATGGGAAGGTTTCATGCACTCGTATACAGCATAGTAAAGGTTAGCACTAGCCACTTGCTTCAGTCATAGAGTGCCCAAATACCACATCCAAGCAGGTGCTGTTGGGCAGAATTGGCCTCACAGTGTTAAATGGATTATTTAGCTGGTTAAGCCAACACAGAGCTGTAAAGCCTCAATATTCGCTGTTTGCCCATAATTCATCACACTGTGCCTCTATGGTGTCTTTATTCCAGCCAATATGCTGTGCTGGACTAAGCTACAAACTCTGTTAAACTGCATAATGCTACGAGCCACACTTTTCTGCTTTAAAGAAAGCAGCCCAATGCAGACGGCACCAGCTACAGGAAATAACCGTTCACCTTCCACACCGAAACAAAATATATCTCCATAATAATGTAGTATCTGAATCAGACTTTCATTTAGTTTGACCTCTAGCTTCCATATGAACTTTCCCTTTTGCAGGTGCTGGCTGATGTGCCCAAATGATTGGCACAGCGGCTCTTCCAGAAAGCCATTCCTTGAAGGGGATGACAGCTATCCCTCATTCTCATCATTTGCTGAACACTGCCTCTATGGTCTGAAGTGATGAAGAAAAGTGAAGATAAAGATGGAAAGAAATCAAGGTACAGTAGAAAAAAAGGCAGCCAAGAAGAGTGGGAGAGTGAAATGGTGTTGGGAGCAGGGCACAATGAAAGGCTGAAATAAAAGCATGGCCTGCAAGAGATTGTTTAGAAATGGAAGGGGAGAGATGATGGAGGTACAAAGAGGTGAAGACAAAAAAAAATGATGAAGAATGTGGAAAAGGTGAAGTTGAGAGGTGGCGAGCCCAGTGCCTCATTAAATAAAAACTCTAAAGATTCAGGAAGCAGATGCTGCAGCTTCAATGGCGTTTTGAACAGAGAATCGCAGATCAAAAGATAAAGTCTGTGTGACCTTTCAGACAGCATCCCTAGAGAGACAAATGGAGAGACAAAGGCACCCACACAAACACACATACACAGAGCCCCTTAGGCTTACTCGCCAGTCTCTGCAGTGGCTTCTTGTCCTTGCTGGCCTCCTCAGGGCTGCGCTATAGGCCTTCCTTTGGGATGGACTTTGTCGTTATACATATACTCCAAAATGATGTAATTTAAACGATTACACGTCACACAGTCGCACCAAGTATTTCACTGCATTACACAGACATGTGACATGTCATCACAGCCTAAAAGAGAAGAGGCTGTCAAGACAGTGGCACTCTTTTGGGTTTGTTCTCTGTCTGCAAAACACAAGGAAAGCAGCTGTTAAGATACATGGAATGAAAAATGCAATACGCTCTTTGCACTGAGTTCAAATGGATTTCAATCTGAAACCCTCAGTAAGGGAAAACAACTTCAAATCCGGCGATGGACAAGAGAAAGCCAAGAAAAAAAAAAACATAAAAAAAACCTTCTTCTACTCCAAAGCACTCTGCACATGCAGTATGTACCACTTGGGAATGAAAGTGTACAAGGTGAAATGTAACATCATATGGTAAAATGAATTAAACTGTTAGTCATAAAAGAAGAATAAGTACACAACGGAAAACAGAGGGGCCACCATGCAAGGTCACAATGAATAATGAGGGACTTTTGAATGCCAATTTATTGGTGAGACTACAGCTTTCTAATGAAGACAGAGTGTGTGCATCATCGGAACACACTTCTATAATGGCAGCAACACGTAGCCCTCTATTAGCCTTTCAACAGAAGAACTACACAAGACGAGGACACGAGCCAACTCAGAGTACACAAGCTGAGCAAAACAGTGGAGCGCATAGCGGAAATCTGTGTTTGAGAGTATACTATGTGTTAGTTTTCCAACTGGTGGACACGTTTTCTTCTCAGCCAGACTTGACAGTCAGGAATTTTAAATCCTTGAAATGCATTTGATTGTTGGTGTATGGACTGAAAATGATACTGCAAAATGAGAATTTGCAGGGGGCTGAGGGAATGAAAAGGATTTCTGTCAGGATTATCCAATCTTTGTCTGATTATCCAGGAAACATGAAGCTGTGTCAGGCGGAGAGGTTGTAATTGCGGGTGTGTAGTTTCTGTTTACTTACAGCGTGGGCGTGTGCACGTGCGTAGGTGTGCCTGAGAACGAGTGTGTGTTGCTTCTTTGAAAAAGCAGTGGCGTTTTGTACACTGATTGACATAATTAGCATGAGAATTGAACCATCACAACGCCCCAGTATGCTGTACGCTCACCCCTGTATGTCTTTCAATTCATATAGTCCGTAGGCTTTTACCTCTCTGGCTTTGTGAACAACAGAGAGCATCTCTTTGGCTGCAACATGAAAGAATGAGTCCAAATGTAGTTGTTTGTCGCGCCACATGAAGCAGATCAATGGTTGGCTGTCAAACTGATATTTTGTCAGAGAGCATAGCATCATAACCGTTATTGTGATGCACTCGCTTGAAGAGCAAAAGCTTGGTGCATGAAACATTAATTCTTAAGGAGCTTTAGTGCAGAACAGCTTCTAGTGGATCAGAATGAACTTTTAGAAGAGGTGAACCCGTGTTAACGGAAGAGAAGAGCATCCAAGGCTTGTTAATGTTGTACACATGAGGCCATAAAAACATCCTCCTGCCTTGTGCAGCGTCATTTGACAGTGAACTGTCTCTTTCTCTACCCACCTGTGAGGCCGGCGTAGTAATAGTACATGTTGGTGGTGTAGTTGTCCTTGATGCTCTGTTCCCAGTAGGTGTTGAGGGCAACCAAGGGGGCATGCAAACAGGTCATCCTGCACAGCTTTGGGTGGGGACAGCGCTCACGGTGCCAAGCTGCACGGCCGCATCAAACGTCTCCTCTGTGATTACTGTCTCTGACACATGGACGTAGCGCACCAGCTGCTCTGCCACCTGTCCATGTAAAAGAGTGAAGCAGAGGAGAAATTAATCAGAGTGGTGGAGAGGAGAGCAAGAGATATAAAAGAGAACATGGGGATAAAAGGAAAGGGCGGGGTTAAAGAATCACAGACAAGACAGAAAGGACAGAGAAAAAAAAAAAAAGAGAGGAACTGGAAATGAGAAAAGGGACAGAAACGAGTGCTGAGAAAAGGAGAAAGCTGGGGTGAAATAAAAGAGCGAAGCAGAAAGGGAGACAGAAAAGACAAAAAGAAGGACTATAATGGGGATGCAAAAATTCCAAAAGGCGCAGTATATGTGGAGACATCCTGAAATACATAATTAAACCGTGGCATTCAGTGGTTCTCTTTTGTGATCTCTCGAAAGCAGGAAACCACTGCGGCCATGAAACGGGAGACATTTTTATTAATTCCTGTGGGTCTCTTTAGACGCAGCTCACTTGGTATTCAGGGACATCATTACCAAAATCTACAAAAGCTCTTATCAGTTATAATACTTGCATTGCACTACGCCTGTTTGTAGAGGTGTGTGTGTGTGTCTGTGTGCGTCTGTGTGTGTCTCTGACAAGGCTTGGCAGCAATCTCTGCTTCACATCTTTTGGCTTCTGAGGAGAATGGGCAGTCCAGCGTTTCTACAGTGTTTTTGACATTTCCATTAGTCAGGATGAAAGCTAAACAGGTATCAAAAGCTGGACGAGGCTGCACAAAGAGTGTGAACAAAGACTTTTGAATGCCGTTCTTTGACGGGGCCATGAAGGTACAAACTAACTACACTTGGCCAATTAAAAAAAGCTAAACATCAACTCATCCATCACTACATCCACTGACTAGTTCCTCTATCGAAATGCTACTTGAACCTACTCATAGGAATTAAGCGCCCCCCCCAGGACTTTCAATGTCAGAAGATTCATTATAGGGCTCAATGGGGCACAACTCTTTCATTAAGGGCTCCATAACACATGTCTCAGTGGGATTCAGTTGTTATCTGTTAGTGCTGTACGGCTCTCCACTGCAACTCCATTTGGCTGAAGGGGGAGGGAAGGATGTTGTTGACTATACCTGCGAGGTCATGGAGGTGGACTCGGTGGTGTGTCCTCAGTGGAATTACATAGCTACTTCATCATTCACAAGTCTTTTCTTACACCAGGAATTATACAGTGAAACTCTGCTGGACAATGGGTCCAGAGAAAGAAGGGTATTCAGTGTGATGATGTCACCACTGAACTGTACACACCCCAGAGCAATGGCAATAAAAATGTGTGCAATTACACCCGATGACATGTATCTCCCAATTATAACGATGTATATCATAATTGGAGAAGGCTGTGTTCTAACTCGATGAAGTCCCCATGCTCTCCAACCCACCTGGCCCCATTGCTTATACACACAAGCAGGTGGTGCTTGAGCTTCCCCCAATATTAGCCGACTGACATCGCTATGCAGATTATACAGGGAGCTGTCTTGTCGAATAATTCTAACAGGCAGGTACAGAAAAATGTGCATGATGTGAGAGCGTGTGTTCGTGCGTGTTGAGATCACTGCCCACACTCAGCAGATGTTACTTTCAAGGGGAAGCTGCGTGTAGACACACACAACATGCACACAAACGCATGCATAAACACTGCAGAGAATGGAGTACGGGTCACCACATGTAAATGCCAGCAGCGTGTTCCCAGGCAGAGAGTGGTAATTAATTCCATTAATTCAACTGATGAGAAAGACAGTGACTGTGCAGGTTCACTGATCACACACTAACAATCCCCATACACTGCTATCTGCATTTTTCTGCAGTGAAGGTTGTTTGTACAATTGATGCCTACTGCGAGTTAAAAAAAAGTTTAAAATACATGTAGGCTGTAAATACATATGTAGATGGATAAAGGAAGTTAGGGGAGGTGAGAGGAAAATGATGGATTCTGATGTCTACATTGTCTGACAACACTGCATTTACACATTCTTCAGTCATTAGATTTATTTTGGCTTTCAGATGCCACCCAATTTCTAAGATGCCATGTGTATTTTTCTTCATGGGATAAAGGTTAAGGGAAACCCAGTTAGCACAGCTGGAACAGAAACCTAATTGGCCACTAAAAAAAAGAACGAATACAGCTATAGTGGAAAACAATGTATACAGTTATATAATGTACAATGTACACACACAACCGGGGGAGAGATCCAAAATGAATCGCTAATGGAGGAATAAGCTTAGTGTCAAGAACCAAACACATTGTTGTGCTCCAACAGAATAGTTGAGTTTATAGTGCTGAATTGTTCGATGACAGTGAGAGAACAGGGAAAGTTTTTAGTCTGTGAAGTGGAACGTGGTAGTGTTAAGTGGTGTAGTGTTCAATACATGTGAAAATCAATTGGAAAAACATAGGAAGGAATTGTGTTAGAGGGTGGGAATGATTTTCTTTAAAAGAATATCGTTCTGGTTCTGGTTCAGCAGGAATATTACAGAACTGAAAACAGGATTATGGAATTCAAGAATAACATATGTCTTGAATTGAGGCATATTCCAGTTCGATGTCCATCTGCAAAGTAGATAATGTAGTAACCCTGCAGAGTGCCGCTGTGGGTGGTTGGGAGACCATGACCATCGATTCTTCACTGCTGACAATGTTTCCATTAACAAGTTGATGGCTTTACCAGGTCACTGGTGCATAGAAAGAGTCTGACATTTCTTGGTCCACCAAAGCTTCACTCGCTGGGTTTGTGGTTTACAGTAAGTGAGCACAGATAGTACACATTGACATATAGTGCGGTATAAGCAGTGACATACACACAGAGCATTTTAAAGATCGTTCAAATGCAGAAATATACTGAAGGACACCGATTTTCATAATTACATGTGGTTCAAATTGTCAGAATAATCTAGCCTTACTATTCTCCCTTTTGTTATTTTGAACACCGTTATTACTTTGGACAGCAGTCTGGACTTCAGGGTTGATGTAATTGTGCTGAGACTTACTATTGTATAAATGAACATAGGAAAATCCAAAATCCTGAGGGAAGAAAAAAATCACACAATTTCTTCCTCCCAGAGGTAATCACATAATTGCATAATGATGTATTTGAGGATAACGATACGGGATAATTACGTGATGCCTTGTCATTTTAAAGATGTGCTGGACACCACATCAAAAGAAAAAAACATTCACTGCTTCAAATAGAGAAGAAGCGAAGAAGTGAAGGAAATACATGGATTTCGACTTGTATTTACACGATCATACAATCAAACTTCTCATGTACTTATATCAAATCACATCACATGCTCCCAGTTATTTAATGAAAACCATTACATGAATCACTGCAAATAAAATATATCACCAAAGTGTAATATTTACACACAAATAATCCTCTGGATCTACATAAAAGATACCTGTCATGTTTGCACACACTGAGTATGTACTGTATGAGCCCGAGAGTAGCTTTCAAGTTGGGCTTTCTGGACCACTGGTCACTGTCAGTAATGCTGTAGCACACATTATCCCGACCATCTGGGAAACAGAAACGAGTAGAAAGAAGCAGAAAAGGTTAAAAGGAAGTAGGAAGTAGTCTTGCCACACATCTGTTTATTTCTAAGCTGAAATGATTATAGCGTATGCTATCATATAATCTTAGTAGTTTCATCATGGTACTGGCAACTAGGAAGCACCTGTGCCCATGACAAACAACTCCCATCTTCTCTACCAACTCCAAGTCTTGGGATTGATAGCTGGGGCCTTTGGGGAGCATGATGAATAATTTGTGGGCAGAAAGAGCTGCAGGCAGGCGGAAAATTCTGAGACAAAAGTAATAAAATGGTGAAGTCAACAGCTTCATGAACTATTTATCTTTCTGGAACCGATATGTCCTTCAGTCTCTCGCTGTACTGTTCCACTTCAGCTACCTCACTTGTCAAAGCCCACAGCAGTCCAGCCTTTATTGAAACTTTGATTCAGTTTCCCAAGTTGTCACTTTCCAAAGACTGTGAGCAATAAAGGAGACAACTTATTGGAGAGAAGAACAGAGAAAGGGACTAATGAAAAACAAAACCTATACTGGAAGGAGAAAAAGCCCAGAAACCTCACACTACAGTGTGATCTGAGGTTGAAGGAAGCACAGAAGTTGACAATGATCAATAACATTAATATGGGCTGCTGCAGCTAGACAGTCTGTTTCAGGCAGATTAACTACTGCATCTGCTTCTGAAGAAGACAAAGCAGACAATAGTGACACAAAGAGAAGATGTTTAGCCTTCAAAGGTTTTGTAGGCGTGTGGCTTACCAAGAGTGATCCCACTTATCAATTGTGGGTTTAAAACTGTGTAGTTCAATTGTTTGTGGAAAACCTTGATTGGCAGGTGCGGATTCAATGGCAGCATTGTGGTTTCCCACCAAATTAACATGCAACACAATGCAGTCAGTAACATTAGCTACACGTTGGAGTGGAACTATAACAGATACTGAGAAACACATTTTTACCTGAAGGGAAGACAAAACTGAACGTGGTACAAGGTCTTTAAGTGGTGTTTCTCTCTTCAGATAGGCACCTGTACTCGTCAGAAAGAGCAGGATTACAGAGCAGGACTCAGGTAAATAGCTTGAACATCGTATTTATTTAAACATCAGAACTTTTACAGTGCCCTATCAGAGCATATTTTCAGCTCTGTCTCTGTTTAATCAGTAAACGCTGTAGTTTTTGCGTTTCTGTCTCACTCAACATTGGTTCTCCTTTGTTATATTTTCATTTGCTCATTAATACATGTTTTAGTAAAATTACACTAATTCATGCAAATATTACCATGAGTCGTCAGCATTTCCAGGGAGGCATCTCTCAGCCTTTGAGACAGTCCAATATTAACTTAAAAGAGTTATCTTCATTAAAGCAAAGTCAAATGCGGCATCTCTCCTATTGCCACATCCCCCTTGTAGGTTTAAAACCCACAACCCAATGAAAATGGCATGAAGCTGTTGGGTATTTGTGTGGTTTTTCAAAATGTCAGTTAGCTGTCCCTGCGGTCGAACACAAGTATGAAACACCGCTGTTTTCCATTTATCACATGCCTGCCTTTTACTTTTGACCTATCGCAAGCTTTTAACAAGATGAAGGTGAAAATGGAGGGGCCCCTGTAGCATCTCTATCAGCCGGTTGACCCACAGTTGAGCAGAGCCACTTCTACGATTACCTCTAAAGGGTAAGTACTGTACTGTAACTGTGATGACTCCGCTCTGAGTGCTCTTTCGCTGTCTCACCCTTTTTTTTTTTACTTTCTGCCGCTCAGATTGTCCAAGAGTTGAACCCATCAAGCAAGGCAGCAGAGAAGACAGGAAGTTCACGGTCCCACTTTTACATCATGTTTTATTTAAAAACAGAGATTAAACATTAAACTGCCTTCAAAACCCTTTTCCATGTGAAAGCCAGACGAGAAGCTCTACTGTTGGTGATAGTGTCAACTCATCACAGAGAGCTTGTAATGCATTTCACCTCAATTACCTGTCCAAAATGTTACTGCTTGCTATCGCCAGAGAGTGCTCCCAGACTGTGCTGACGACAGGAAAAACACACAAACAGCCTATAAATTTAAAAGAGGGGGCTAAAAATGTACAACTTTATTTCCTTCTGGAAACATAGTTTCTATATTCTATGCATGGTGAGAAGACAAATTGAAGGGTGCAACCTTTAAAAGAGAACAGCATAAACATTGATGACTCTTCAATTTTATGATTAATACTCTATTACAATTACACAAACACTGTACATGTAGCTGCTGAGATCACTCAAGGGTGGTTTTCTAACCTTTTCCTTGTAAGTCAGAATGTATCGGACTACCTCTGAGCAGATGTGGACATGCATGTGTTTGTCAGTGTTCTGAACTGAATAAAATGTGAAGGTGAGTCAGCGGGGAGCTGGTGTTGGAACGAGCAGGATGGATTGATGTGCTCACAGCAGACGGCCTCGGATCCATCATCGGCTTGTCTAAATTGAGCTCCTGGGCTTATTCAGTGTGGAGTATACCTGCAGTATACCGCCCTTTACAAGTCTCTGCTGTGCAGGAGGCCACTGCAGAGAGGTCATTGTAGTAGCTTTATTCATCCATGAATGCACTCGTGAACAGTCCATGGACGCGGACACACAAACTCACTCGCACACACACGCACGCATGCACGACACACACTGTTGCTGAGCAGACCTGTGCAGAGGGCTAAATTGGGAACACCGCTGCACTACTGGGGTGTTACTGGAACAGATTCGTTGAATGCTGTGCATCAGACAGACCAGCTGTGTGTCTAGACGCTGTTACCTACTGTAGCTTACCATAACAGGACACATGGAGCAAACATTGACATTCAATCTTAACATCTTTTTGTCTGTTTGAGACCAGACCTTCACAGCAGCCGTCATACAAGTAGGCATATAGATGTTTTGTTTGTTTGTTTGTTTGTTTGTTTGTTTTTGCAGACCTGAGGACACAAAATCATTTCATGTACTGGGACTGAAATGTTCAAGTATTTACATTGGAAATGCCTAAATGGTTGTTTTAAGAGGACCATATCTGCTTCCACACATGCTTGAAGCTCACTGTCTACTGATTTAATTCAGTATTAAAGTAACAAAACAAAAAAAAGATACATAAAAGCCTGCTGTTGTAGTCAAGAAAGATGGAGCTGTGGTCCATTATATGTATTATTAATAGTGCCCGTTTGATTGACTGGTTTCTATCAAAATCAGATAGAAACATAGGTAAAGTGAAAATTAACAAAATGCACCTTATTAAAAATGCATTCCACTTAACTCAGTTACGCTAAATAAGAGAAACAAATACACAAATGACAATCACCTCTGTGAATTGCTGTAATGATCCTAAATCGGTTTATGTCAAGCAACGTCAGTCATGTTTGTTTCCAACAGCATACCGGTGTAATTGATCCCTGATGGTATTAAGAGATTAAAAGGTTCCCCCGTCCTGTCCGTGTTGCTGACAAGCGTTGTGACTCATTATGGCCATTAGCATTAAGCTGGCTCATCAATGAGCAGTTGGCTCATCAATCAGTCTTCCTCAGATGTATCCCAGGGGACCACGCAATAGGTCCCCGTCAGCTCTGGGAGAGGCCGCGCGGCCACTCTTCATCTGTCGGTCACCTGTCCTATTTGCCTGACAGGCAGGATTCAAGTGACACCGCGAGCATCTGGTGGTTAAAGTTCTCTGTTGATTCTGTTGTAAATGTTGGGTCAGTGTAGCCGCTTCTGCCTGTCAAGCATGCTAGTGTTTGTCACTGCACTCTTGTCATCTTCTTTTGTGACTTGATCACTAAGGCCTTGAATGTGTGTGTGTGTCTGGATGCACATGCGTAGGAGAGGGAAAAAGCAAGGAGTCGCTCAAAGTTAGTGTTTCTGCTGTAGACGTCAACTTTAATATTGTCTTGTACATTATTTTGATTTATGTATGCCATGTAGGTGTTGCTATGTCTGTGTGTGTCTGTGTGTGTGTGTGTGTGTCTGTGTGTGAGACGTGTGTAAGTGTCGGGTATGGCAGCGTGAGTGTCAGTCAGCGTGAGACTATGCGGTGTCAATGTATGACAGCCAGCCATAGTCTGATGTGATAGTGTGCCACATTGAATGACAATGTTTCGACTGAGAAACCAGTGTGTAGTCTTTGAGAGGGAAGTGTGTACGAAACAGACAAAAAAAAAAAAACAATATGGATGTCGGAGGGTGCTAGAGTTCATCGTGGAGGGGCTCTCCCTCTGCATGGTCCAGAGCACCCATCAGCAGCAGGGCTCCCGTAGCATTGTCTCTAACGAAGATAATAAAGGGGTGATCTGCGTAAAACAACTTGGGCTTATCCAGCATCTCCTCCTCCACATCTTCTTTCCCGGCTTGAGCGTCCAGCTCCATGGAAGCCCAGTGGAGGACACCGCCCAGATGAAGCTTCCCTTTACTCTTCTCCGACACGCCAGAAAAATCAGCCACCTTCTGGTCCCAGGCATCGGTCAGGCCCAGAGCGGACAGCGGCTTCTGGAATCGAAAAACGAGAGTCATGGCATTTATGGAGTGTCTTGAAGGAAATTGCATGTGAACAATCAGCTGCTAGGACACTGATCAATTATGCACACAGAGACACCAAACAAGTGGGAGGGAATGGAACAGTTTAAAATTTTCATGATGCTGTGACATTCAGAAGTGGGAGACATGCGCTGCCCTTCCCAAAGCTCCACATGATTAACGTAAACACACACTCCTAAACAGTCAATCATTAACTTTTCTGGGGGAGTTTGTCGCCATGTTTATTTACTTTCCGTCCCAAAAATTTGAGATGGGAAGGGAGGCTGACAGTTGCCCTTGTTGTGAGCTGGCAGAACAAAGTGGGCGACAGGCAGAGAGGAGACGGAAGGAGGAAGCAGAGGATGAATAATTTAAGAGTGATGCCCCGTGACCTCAGCACCTCCTTTGTTTTGCCTCTGATATGAATTCCACAGAAAGTCGTCGTCATGACAGGTAGTTTATCCTCTCATGGCAGAGGGCCACTCACAGTGACAGGCTTCTCCTGGGGCCAGATGAGAGCATGTGTGGGTGTGAGTGTGCGGATGTGTGGAAGGCCACAGCTAAAAGAAAAGTTGCACAGAAAGATGAGTGGGAGGCAACATTGTTTACTGTAGCATTGTTTAAACTTTAGCTGATTAAACTTTGTATTGGAAACATCTCACAGGCAGACAAAAACACTAGATCATTTGGATGGGTTGTCTGGGTAAATGTAAATGCTCTGTGGGTGCCGCCTCGCTGACTTTGGCTCTCTTTTCAGAGCCACATTTTAATAGCAAAGCCACCTGCTAATGGACAATTGTAATAATCCATGTAGAATATCTGGTTTTCTGCTTGAAAGCTGAGATGTGCACGGAAGAGGAAGTTCATGTCAGCACATGCCTAAACATGAAATCAAGTCGAAGGAATCTAGCTTAAGGCACATGTCACCTCCATGCTGGCGTTTCAGGCAACACTCTCCCTCCTCACAGTCACACACATGACCCCCTGCTCTAATGCACTTCTATTGTCCTCATCTATTATTCCTCCACTCTTCCTCTCTTCTTCCACCCGCTGCCACTATATCATTAGCTTCCTCTGCTGCTCTACCTCGCCTGGCATCCCCATCTCTCATCTGCCCTGTGTACCTCTATTTTATTCCACTCTGTCTCTCTCTCTCTCTCTCAGCTCCTAACTTCCTTCCCGCCTCATCCTTCTCTTCCTTTGACAGGCCAGCTCGCCTCAGTGTACATCGCACTCTCAACTCCTAGATCTCTATCGGCGATCATTTCATTCATTTTTCGCTCCTTATCTAACAAGGAAACAGACAGACTTAGGCTGCAGGAGTCCTCAAACTGCTGCAGACAAATGCCAGTGTGAGGAAAAGCAGCTGTTTCTGTCTCTGTCTGTGCCACTCACCTCCATCATTCTGCATTCGGATCACAAGTATTCTGTGGTGACCCAGTTCCCTTGGCCTACAGTGTTGCTCCACCTTAAAGATATAAATAGTTCCAAACAACCCCAACGTGACCTAGCCTTCCTTTCTGACTCTCTTATTGTGCTTGTCAAGGATAAACACATGGTTAATTTTTCTGAAGCTATAAAGTCTTTAAAAATTAAGGCACCCCATGGCAGCATGTTGGGAAAGAGGCCAGCAGTGTCAGAGGAGACCATGGAGTCCCAGTGCACTGCAGAGATGTGGTGCTGCATTATATAGGGAGAGAAACCTTTGGGAGGTGCTCTTTGGCTGCCCTTTCTCACTGAAGCACTACATGAATCTTAGATGGAACAGCACTGCGTGGACTGCTGATGCCTCCTGCACCACATCAACGAGCTATTTGTCTGCGAGTGAGAGCCACAGGCATTGTCAGCTGGTGGTTTCCTTTTTTTTGTGTGTGTGTGTGTGTGTGTGTGTGTATGCAGGGCTTACTTGGCCTACAGCGATGCAGTCTAACCAGGCCTGAGGTAGCATGGCATCAACCCTCAGGCGAGCAGCACTCCACATCACATTATTTCAGCCTTAACGGTTGAGCCCACTAAGTAGCTTGTTGGATGTACCTGTGGGGGTTTTAAGGGGATAGGTGTGGCAGGCAGGGCATGTCACAGCTCTATCTGTGAGGACTCACTGCAGCTGATGTTAAAAGACAATGAGAAACGAAGGTAAATGAAGAAAATCAGAGATTAAGCAGAGGGAACGTTGTTAAGCAGTTCTCTTTACTCGTTCACCTGCTGCTTGCAAACTATGCAATTTAAACTGCCCTTATTAAAGCCTAGGAAAGACTACACACACATCGCTTATGCAGAGATGGTCTGACAGTCAAGAAGGAGCACATGCTGAACAACTGAGTAAAGAGCAAAACAAGCGGACATTCACCCCCAAACCCTGTGATAATAGGATAATACTTTGTTACAGAAAACTATCATTTTTATTGTCCATTCTTGACATTTCATGTATTGTAACTTTGTCTTGCATGTATTGTTTTAGGAACTGCTGTGGAGCCAAGACCAATTTTCTCAAGGGTATGGTACAATCAAATATGTTCTTTTCTCTTCTATCCCACAAGAGCTGAAATTATACCAAAAGCAAACTCCACAGAAGAAAACTGAAAAGAAACACTACATTTCAGATGGTGGATGGAAACTGAAGGACTCTTAAGTCCCAATAGCCCCGACCAGCCACAGTGAGCTGGAGGTCGGAACGAAAATGAACTTCAGCAAAGCTGTGATTGTCAACATATCCTCATTCCTCAATTAACCAATTAAATAAAGTCCTAAAAAGGTTAAAAACTGGAGATTTAGGGTCAGTGCCAGTGCTCTAATGCTGTTCTACAGTTTGATAATTGGTGGCAGTGGTGCACCAAGAGACACAGATAAACAGATAAAGAAAAAAAACTATTAACAAGCAAATACTGATTTAAACAAAAACACTTTTTAAAATTGTCAAATACTGTTTTATTTATACTAGAACACTGAAAATAGTGTTTTATGAGGAAGGGCATCTTCTTCATGCATTTGTTAGTATTTTGGTGAGTCATAGTGAACAGTGAAGAAGTCCACAGGATACATTTAAACGCCACGTACCGTAAGATTTCATCTCTATTTGTTATTCCTGTAAGCTGACGCCACTACAGGCTGCAGACGTGTTCAGCCCAGTTCAATACGGCCATTACCATCGTGTGTGTGTGGTTTCGAGTATGCACTACGTGGCACTGGCATCATCACAGCTCCATTTCACGGACACATTTGATTCAGGGTTTCAAAAAAACAAAACAACAACAACTCAATTTCTCTCTCGCCACCAGCTCTCTTGAGGCTTCAAAGCCTCTCAATCTCTTTATTGAATCTCATCAGCAGTCCTCCTATTGGTATCTTATTTACATGGGCTTTTTTCTGTTGCGTGGTCAATACACTTTCTGCACCTCTTTCACTCACATACACATGAACTGCGTTATATCCCACAAGGCCATTTCACCACAAATGGAAAAGAAAAAAGAAACCTTAGCTTTTAATGATGGCCATGAAACACATCTGATTAATTCATATGATGCAGACCTAAGGTAACTGTGGTAAAACAGCTGCCCCTCAACACTGTATACTGCGAAGTGTGCTCTTGTAAATATTTGATGGCCTTTTGACCTCATTAGCCATGATTGAGTAAGCTCTCCAGTGCACACTCATATGTCTTAGTCACTGACTGGAGATACAGCCAGAATGGAGCTCAATCACAGCCATTAGTGTGTATGTGTGTGTGGCCTGGTCAGCAGTAGATCAGAGACAGAGGGAGAGAGCAATGAGGCTGGTTTAGTCAGTGACCTCTGGGCCAGGCTTGTTAAGAGGGTTCTCCATCTCCGGCTACAGGGTCCGACACAGTCTGCCCTTCACCACAAATAGGGAGACAGACGGAAAGAAAAAAGGCAGAGATCTGCAGCTATTGATAGGTTTCCGTGATGCTTTCTACCTTGTCCCCAAGCAATCATTGACCCTTCTCGTCCTCCTCCACCTCTTCTGCTCACAGGCCTCTTGAATGTCACTCCTATTCAGGTCAGCAGAGCCAAGGTGTGGCTATAGAGTGGTGGCAAATGTGAGAGCTACAAAAAGGAATTAGATCCCCAGGAAGGATACGGCAGAAAGGACAGAGGTGAGGGTGCATTTGGATGTGGAGAATCTGTGCAAAATGAGTCACACAACGAACACGAACGGAACGACTGACATACCCACACACTACTATGATCTTGTGTTTGTTCAGATGCTTCCCTAACAGGAGTCCATGGTCGTCCTGAGCTCTGACAGATAGTGTGGTAAACAGTCTTAATGCACGATGATGAGCAATTATCTGCCCGACCCAATTGGAAAAATGATCGTAAGAGGAGACATGGCACGCTGTCGCTGGCCAGTGGGTTTGGACAGACAGACAACATGAGATTGGAGTGGGATGAAGCTTTGTTCAGAGCTTTAGCCCTTCCATAATGATTCTTCAAATGCAAAGAGAGGGAGACAACTCATGACGAGTCAGAGAAACTCTGACAGACTCCAGAACATTCAAGTGCTTAACCATAATTAGGCTGCATAATGAGAGCGCTGTAAGGCACATTTTAGTTATTTACAATAGTAAATGTTTTTTTTTTTCTGTCTTCTGTCTGGCAAATTCTGTCGTAGAGACAAAAGAGGATTCGATCAACAGTAGGTTTTCCACTCTTTCTCAGACAAAGTCATAGTCGTGTCAGAAGAAGTCACATCAAGCTTAAGTTCTAGATAGCAGCCTCCTCCCCAGGGTGTCGTGGCAATGTTAATGTCAAAAGCTTGTTCTTCAGGGCATGGCTAGCAGAATAACATGGCAGCACGACTCTACAGAGATGTTTGTAAAACTATACAAAGGGCAAAGTGGATTTCATCAGCCCATGATGAGGTTACAATGCACATCTGAAGTAGACATGGTTATAGGTCCCAGTCAGTGTACCCTGCCCAAGGGAAATGGGTTTTACTGGCATGCCCTCTGTATCTTTATATTTTCTTCCTCATCTACAACTATTGCACTATCAACTACTGTGTCATTTCTTGATTCTGCCACAGTGCAATAGTGTGTTCAAACTGATTGCAGAACACATACAGTGAGAAATGTGAGAAGTTAAATACGGGCAGGTGCCAATTCCTCTCTAATTCAGCAAGAACTAGATTAATTCATACAAGTTGTAAATGTTATGACTAAAACCAAAAATACTGTGCTGAGGTTTAATGTTTTACTTAATCACACAGAGAAAAGATGAAAACTGAGGTAAAAATGGAGAATCTGGAGTTCCATCACATTTCATGGACTACAGATGACCAGAGCCACATCCCGGCAATCCACTTTACTGTGTTTTATCCTCCTCAGCCTACTTTACCATATGACAGCCAGGTGAACCTGCTCTCTAATGTTTGTCAGTTTAAACAGCAAACATCACCTTTGAAGGTCACATCAGATATTGCTAATTCACATTAACTACAGAATACAATTAAACTCAGTTGTTTTCTATGTGACTACATTATTTAAAATGAAAAATGTGTAGAACTATGAGAGAAACTAATGTCTGTACAATTAGCTTGAACCTGTCCTCCCACCATGACCTACATCTGCGGGATATTCTCAAAAGTGTGTGATCCTTGCAACCTGTCTGTGCCCTTGCCCCTGCTATGGACCCTGTGGCCTGCTCTAAAATGTGCTCTTCCACCAGCCTGACAACTCTCTAACCTCCCAGTCAGCAGCTCGACACAGCTTTCAGTTTGGCCTGTATGAATCTTAACAACCCCCTGCACGCACATTAGCTGCAGCGGCCGCCGAGCTGCAGCCTGCCTGTCTGCCTGGTGCTCCGTGTAGTTTCTCCTGTCCTGACTCAAGCCTGCTATTTGCTGGCTCTGAGTGTAACAGAAGCAGAGATCTAAACTACCAGCTGGGCAGTGGCATGACTTTTGTGCTACTGAAAAAGGAGGTCTGTGGGAGACATCAGAATTCCTCTGAGGAGCTACAGGTCCATAGGCCCCTCTTAGCCTTCTAGCAGCCAGGGTCTGAGTCGCAGCTGAATGCTGTTACAGCCTGATGCTGTGTGTGCAGCTGGATGCCTATCAACCTCCAAGAGAGAGAGGAGAACAGTGGGAAGGAGTGACATTTGACCTCAACTGAGTCAGAGTCTGCACTGAGCTGGAAGGGTCAACCCAGGCCACTGCTTCAGTTACTAAAAGCACTACAAAAGCACAGGAAGAAGAAGACAGATATGTAGTCAGGAAAGAAAGGTCACAGGTGAATAATATATGGAGGAAGGAAAAGAAAGAGGAAGAAATGACAAGTGAGAAACACAGCACAACATGGAGGCACAGCGGCAAGTACACAGAGAGGAGGCAACAGCCAAGTGAGGAAGAAGAGGAAAGACATGAATAGAGAATGAAATATTTCTGAAGAGAAAGAAAAAGAAAACCAAGATAAGCAGAGTGCAATCTGGAACAGGAGGTAGCCGATGCTGAAGCACGGAACAAAGACGACGTGACATGGAAAAACCAAAGAGGAGGATGAAGAAAACAAAGAAAAGACGAGTGTGACAACAGCATTTCACGCAGATATGAGAACCGTATCAGGTAAAGTGAAAAATGATGCCGTGTGTGGATACAGGAAATGAATGGAAGATAGAAACTAAACAAAGAACGTACAATAGTGGCTGCACGCAGTGGATCTTCTCTGTCAAATTCCAGTGCAGAATTAAAAAGCCGTGCAACCGCCTCTCGGCTGCACATTTATGGTACTGCATAAGAAAATCACCTCGGCCCTCTGTGATGAGCACAGGGAACAAACATCAAAAGGCGAACTAAAAAGAATCAGCCAGCGTTACGCTCCCAGAGACACCTGTAGATCTCCCCTAGGCACTGCAAACCCCAGTGCTGGGATAGCTCATCTGAGTACAAATAAGAGTAATTCGAGAGAGTTACATTAGGTGGGAAAGGAGGCTCATATAAACTAAAAAGAGATATGAACTAAAATTGAACCAGGCTAACAGGTCATTGCGAAAAGTGGCTGCATGTGTAATGCTGTACTAACCTGCAGGCTCAGTGTACTGCTGATGTTCGCCCTGGGCAGCGAGAGGGCCACACTCATAGCACTGGTCTTCTCCAACCACTTGGACAGCAGCTCCAGGGTCAGCAGCTTCTCCAGCCTGTCCAGGTTCTCGACGTGGAAGGGCAGCAGGAGCACCAGACTGGCCTTGCCTTCCGACAGCGGCGCCTCCAGAACCTGCACCATGTTTTCCATGTCTTCGTGGAAACGGTACAAACCTGAGGGAGAGGAGTTTTAAACAGAGGGAGAAAATCCTACATAGCAGCTGCGTTCAAACATAACGTGAAAGCAGCCTTAGACAGCATGACTAAGGATTAGTGAAATCATCTTTTTCATGAATAGGAAACGGCATTGTGATATAAGATTAAACAGAATCCAGTGTATATCTGCAACATCTTTTACTGCTGTCATAGCAGAAATCCACTCTGCTTTGTTGTTGTTTTATGACAATACATAAAATATGAAAAGTGTGTTAAATTAATCATAAGGTACACAGTGATAAATAGGAGGGAAGCAGATTGGAGCTTACAGATGTTCAAGGCATTTTAGAGCTCGATTGCTTTTCACTGCACTTATTTGCTGGCAGGAGTACAGCAGCGACAGACTGCCTTCCTTTCTGTTCTTTTTTTTTTTTTTACCTGCCCTGTGCATCATTTCCACTTTGGTGTATTTCTTCCCCAAGAAGGTACGACGATCTGTGCTCTTCACGCTGAACTGTTTCTTCCACAAGCCTGAAAAAAACAAACAGCCAAACAAAGACAAAGGGCAGAGCCATTTGAATCCAGAGCACTTGACATACTATAGAAAAGATGTAAGGAAATACTGAATGATTGAAAGAGGTGACAGGGTAGTCAATAGGTTCATAAAATACAGATAGGCCTCATAAACTGGATGACACTCCCCAAGAATCACTGGTATCTTGCTCATTAAAAAAACGGCCCCTCTCCTCAAAGCTATGGAGTCTGAGTACAACACTGAGGCATTTATGAGGTCCTTAAGGCCACAGCATCCCATTCAGCCTTCACCACATCCCACTTGGCCTCGCTAACCCCCTGACAGCTGTCAACTTAGGAGGGGATAAGAGAAGTGGAATTACTGTTGTAATAACCTCACAACACATTCCCAAAGCCAGCGGTCCATTCAATAGAGCAAAGGACAGTGGCTGGAGCGAGGAGGCTGACAGATTATAACTTATGTCACGCTTTGTGAATGACACCTGGGGCTGGCAAGGGTCTGATTAATGGCGGTTTCATTATTGATTAATCGTTTGAAAAGATCATTCACTCCACAATGCTGAGGTGCCAGCAGGCTAAAATAATAAAAAAATAAAATTTAATGGCTCATTTGCTCTAATGAAAGTTCAGAGACCAACTTCTCGGTTTTATCATGACATTTTTTTTTATTTTTGATTATCAATGTGTCAGAAAATAGCAAAAAAATCCCCCATGTCAAGCTGCCAGAACCCAAGGTGACATCTTCAAATTGCTCCTATTGTCTGAACAACCGTCTAAAACTCGATTTCCAATGATAAAAGACAGTGTAAAGAAGCAAATTGTCACATTTGACAGCGAATGTTTGGCATTCTTCCTTGATGAAATGACTTTAAAAAGAACTCGAGATTAGATAGATAGATACATTTATTTGACAACAATAAAACTGAATACAGGACTACATTTACCCCGTCCTGCCGTACAATTAAATTGTCGAGGATAAAAACACAATAAAGCTAAAAGCTTATTTCCATGGTGGTTCTTAGGAGAGCCTTGTTGGAGAGATAAAAACGAGTGAGGCTGTACTTAGACACAGCGGGTGCTTTTAGTTAAATGCTAACATCAGCACGCTCACATGCTCCACAATAACAATACTTGTCAAAACACGTTAATGCTAAGCAGGTATAAGGTTTACCGCGTTCAACGTGTTAGTTCAGCGTGTCAGCATCTGCTAACACTTTTTAATTAGCACTATGGGATGAGGATGGTCACTCTCTCCGTTTCTATTATTTTCAGCAGTTCCCATACAGAGACTATCTCTGTCCCCACTGCACACGGTGATGTATTGTGTTTTTTTCTCTCCCATTAATCCAATAAACCTAATTTGTACTGGATAAATTACAGTTTTGACCTGGGGATGACAAATATATTAGAAAAGAGGCATTCCCAAAAAAAAAGCACACAGGCCCAGTTGGAGCCCAGCCAATCAAAAGTCACGGCAAAACGACATATGAATCTTCCTGCCAGGCGTGCTCGCACAAGTCACAGGCATTCGCTCCGCTTCCTGTAACATCAGAGAGGGGGGAAATGTGATCGCGCTGGAATTCAAAAACAACTGGCTGAGAGCTACCTGAAGTGGCAGGCGTGTTGTTTAAATGATGTCATAATGATGAACAATTTCTCCACAGTATGTCCAAATAGTACACAGTCATATCGAGCAGGGATTAAATTAATGACCTCACCGGCCTGCAGCGCAGACTTCGTTGATCTCCGTGTGTGGCTTTGTGGGCTCTCGTCTAGACGAGCGGGCCCGCTTCAGGGGTTTGCACTGAATCTTTTTTTTTTTTTTTTCCCCCGCTGCGGCAGAGAGATCACTTGAAACCGGAGTCCGTTAATATACATCGACAATAAACAATGGGACAATGGCACAGCTAAGAAATCCAATCACTCACAGACTCACAGAACATACTCATACTGTAAACTTCAGACAAAAACCGGAGGAGAATCAATGAGACGGACCGGCTCCCTCTACTCCCTCATCAACGTTTAATTACAAGCCGTTTCTGCTATTTCAGAAACTATTATTTGAGGTTAAATATGTTGGGAGTTGTTGTTCCCCCCGACCACCACCTCCTCTCCTGCTTCTCTATATTGCTGCGTTATCTCTTGTATAAGTTTCTCTCTTCTGTTTTTGTCCTAATAATGTTATTTTTCTTCTTCCGTCTCCAGTGTTTGTCTAAACTAGGAAGAAAGCCTGAATTAATTAACTGGTGTGGACTGGAACTCCCAAGGTAGACCTCTTTACATCCCTTCACTACGTCTGTCAATCTCTTTGGCTCTCTCAGCAGGCCACCCTCTCTGTCTTTACTTTTCGCAGTTTTCGCTCTTCACTTTTCTCCCATCTCTTTTACTCAGCGTCTCTTTGTCCCCTTCCCACCCAGAAATCTCTTCATACACTGTTCCTTCTCTGCAGTCCTCTTTCCGTTCTCTTTGCTTTTACCATGTCTTGACTATAAACATGCTCCACTGCTAATTGGCCCTGACCTTCCCTTTTTGTGGATGCTGTGTTCAGCCCAGGGAAGGAGGGACAGCAAAGAGCTTTTTAATTCTGGCCTTCAATAATTAACTAAAGGGAATGAAAGTGAAACAAACAAAACGGGCACGGATGCAGAGGCCTCCTCTGTGCCAAAAGAAATTCCGGCACCGTCTCTGAAACCACTACATTATCAGACAATATGAAGTGATTCGGGTCCCTTAAATCAAATTTTAAAAAACTTACAACAAATCACTGGTGGCTAGAAAGAGCAAAAAAAGAAAACTATCGACCACTTTTAAATTATGAATCAAAACTAAAGGAATCCAATTTTCTGTAATCTAATTTGTGTGCTGCAATCTGCTGCGTAATCTAATTTGTATATTTCCTGCACAAAATTAATGAACCGGCCAATGAGGGTTGGTTCACAGAAAAAAACTCATTTCGTAATGAAGTCAAAACATCAAACAAAGAGAATTAATTAAATTGCTTATCAATGTATAGTCTGTCAGGGAATGTTATTTTCAGAGCGCTGTCTATCTGTTAGCAACCTGTTTTCACCACAGCAGCCTTGCCTTCTTTGCACCTAATAAAAAGCCTGCAGGACGAAGCAGAGGGAGTGGAGGCAGATAGGCGCAGATAAGGATGTGAACGGGAGACATACGGGACAGGGGAACAGAGGAGACAGAGGTAGATTAGACAAGCGATAAACAATGACAAAAGCACAAAAACAGACAAAGGCCACAATAGGAACATCCATTTAACACATCATCATCGCTGATGGAGGCCGCAAACAAAACGAGGATCTACGTCAGCAGGCAAGAAGGAGGCGGACAGTAGATTACATTCCTTATTCCTTATGTGAACTGTGGTTGAATAATAAGCTATTTGTCAGTTCTGTGACTCATGATAAACTAAAATCCAGCTGTGCAAACACTGCCGTTCGTTTCTAGAAGCGAAATTCATCTACACCTTTGACAGTTATCAACTTCTCCTTGAATTAGATAGATGTGCTCCTTTGGATGTACCTGCTAAATCACAGATTGGGCTTCTAACGGACTGAACCTGTATCAAAACACTCACTAGTTTCCACTCCTGCATCCCATCACAAAGAACTGATCTGAGCCAAGCTGTGCTGCCGCAGACTTGGAGCCCACCGAGCACAGATGTTAGGCACGACACCGAGGGAGAGAGTCTGGACACTTGTTACTCAATTATTTAAGATGACACATCACCCACCAATGGAAGATGAATAAGCTCTCAGTGATAGACCCCAGAATCATCCTTTATCTGCTGTGTCCACCAGCTGGAGTCCGCCGCATGCACGCACACCAAAACACACACACACACACACACACACACACACACACACACACACACACACACACACACACACACATACACAGCACACAGCACACAGGTGGGCATGCTGGCACTCTCAGTGTGGTGGGCAAACTGGCGTATAAGCTCTGTGTGCTGTCTGAACAGTGAAAATGGTGCATGTGAGAGTCACGTTCATTCAAATTAATATTCAGAGGCTCCACATAGTCTACACCACTGTAGTTCAGCTGCACTCACTCTGTTACATTATGTGTCTAATATTCAACCAGCTACGCTAATCATCACCTGAATGAATATTTAGTCAGCTCTTCATTTTTACTAATATAACTGTTTATGACAAGTCATGATGTGTTCCTCTAGTCTTTTTAGGTTTTCTCATTGACCGATCATTAACATAACCTCACAGAAGCCAACCAAACGTTAAAGACTTGTGTTTACTGTGCACCGTTTCTGCTCACCTTTAAAGCGCAGGGCATTGGCCAGTATTAGGGCTCCAGACCTGGCCTGGATTTCTGTCTCCAGAGGAGCTCCTTCCAGCCCACCAAGCCCAGCTTTAACCCAGCCACGGAGCAGCTTCAGGTCAGCCTTAGAGTCTCCTTTGCCCAGTGGTTTGTGTTGCAGCTTGAACTTGGCTTGGCTGTCCTTCACAAATGTCTGGCTCACTGAAGGCGCTTGCTTGGAAAACACAGCTGAGGATGTGTGCAGGTGAAAGGTGGTCCCGTTGGCTTGAGTGAAGCTCTTCAACGCCCCAGACAGGAGCTCCCTAACCTGGGCTCCGGCCTTGGAAGAGGAGGAGGAGGATGGTGTCTTGAGGAGGTCTTCAACCTGGCTGGCAGTGGTGCCAGCAGAACCACCACCCATCGCTCCGAGTGAGGAGGCCACAAGGAGAGGGGAGAACAGGGTGTTGACCGGGGTCGACTCAGATCGGACAGCCTTGTACAGACGCAGACCCAGAGCCCAGGTCAGGTCACCTAGAGGAGGAGGTGGGCGAGGTGGAGGGCTGGCTGGGGCAGCAGGGACCTTCTTGGGCGAAGTGGTTTTGCTGCCCTGCACCAGGAGAACTGGCAAAAAAACGTGCAGACACACAGAAAGCCTGGGAAGCATGGTGGATCTGCAGAAAGACACAGGAGGAGAGCCAGTTAACGGGTTTGCTTGCACAAGATAAACTATTTGCGTAAGAGAAAGCATCCATCTTAAACAGCCCGACCATTCATCTTTATCTTAAAGCACTATATTCATTACAGCCACTTTTATGAAATGACTTGTTTTGTTTTGTTTTTTAAATGGACCAGCTACTCATGTTGTTATTGCACCGTTCCTATTTGAGATAAGATAATACAGGGTTTCCTTTGCTGTAAAACTCCTCCTGCAAATAACCCCCCCCCCACTCCCCCCTTCTCCAGCAGTGCCACAGCAGTAAACTAGATTTTCTAAATTCTTCCCCACTTGCCAATATGGTTATTATCTCACCCGCTGCGCAAAAAGCAGAGTGTGACAATTAACTTTGATGGAGTTTCAAAGGAAGCTTTTAGTCGAGGACTGAACAAGAGGATGAAAAGAAGCAAATACAATACGCACTTTTTCTTTTTTTTTTTTTATTTGTCCTATCCTGTCTTACTCACACCCTGACTCATTGATTTTGCGGGAGCCGGTGACAGGAGTGACTGGAAACATCTGCTGTCTGGCTCAGCCTACTCTGTTCGCATGTCACAAGACAAAACAAACAAACAAAAAAAAAAGCAAAGAAGGAAAAGGCATGTTTGTTCAATTTTACCGTGAGTTTATTCAAGTTTCTTCCCGTGCTCCGCTGCTGTCCCCTCAGCTGTGCGCGCTCCAGAGGAAGTGGCGCCGGGACTGGACGCAGACGTGGCAGCGCGCAGAGGAAGTTCACCGTCTCCCCTCAACTTCATCCCCCGGACAGAAAGCTCTGCTTTGCGTTTTTTGTTTTCCTGAAGCTTCCAGGCTTCAGTGGGAAGTGTGTATGAGAAAAAGGCTGATTCAAAGTGATCAGATGAAATTAAAATACATATCATCCCCGCTAAATAACCGTATAAGCAGAGTGACGCGTAGCTACGGTACAAGAAATTAAAAAAAAAAGGTTTAGATGTAATCCACTTTTACTGTAGTTATGACAGCTAAATAGATGGTGTATTTACTGTATGTATTTGCCACGGGAGAAAATAAAAAACCCTTAGATCGCTTTACAACTGTATCCAACCGGTTTGTGTAGATAGAATTTACGCATAAAAAAACACATAATTACAAATCACTGAGTCCCCGTAGGGCTATATTATGTCTGTTCCCTGGGTGTTTGGCAGGGATTAAATAGATGTAATGTTGCTCCTGGTTTAGGGTAACAAAAACCCACCGGTTGCAGTAAATGAGGCGTTTCTCCATACATTAAAAGAAAGCCTTGTGGCTTTGCCTGGATGAGAACCCCTCTTGTTCCCGGCTCAGTGGGGGTTGTAGTTCCCAAAGCCATTCAAGCGGGGTCGCTGATGGTCTTCTCATCGCCTCAGCTCAGTGACCCTGTGAAAGGCTGCTGCATGTGGGCCAGGGCCTCCCAAACCTGACACCCAGCGCTCCCAGCGGTTTGGATCCAGACCACAGAGCCAGTGTGCGGATTGGTGCGTCTGTTTTTATCCTCTTTTAGTTATGATTTAGTATAAAAGCTGCCTGCATTGCTGCTCCTTCCCTAACATTTATGTTCAAAATGGCCTCTGTTATAGTCTTTTAATGTTTTTAGTTCTAGTTTGTTAAATTGCACAGGAGACCACCGAGCCATTTCCAGCCCACCTAACACTCACCTCCCTTTGCAGTAGCTGCGGTAATGCAGACATGCAGACCTGTCAAGGAAAAGTAGGACAGACGGTGGATGTCTGTGTTATGTGTGACCCCTCCAAATGTCCTCATTCTGTATTCTCCCCATTTCTTTGTTCTTCACCTGCCTAAACTGTACCGGCTCTCTCCCTACAGCACAACACGGAGCTGAGAGCTGATAACTTGTAACACACGGCTTCGGGACAGGGATTATTGGCCAAATTGAAGCATGGAGAATGGTCATATAGGGTCCCAATCAATAAATGTAGAGATAGACTAAGGAAGCTAGAGAAGGATCAGAGAGGGATATGGAGGAAGATAACTGCTCGAGACCACCAATGCTCAGCAATCAGGCCGAACATAACAGCTTGTAGACCCAACCAATTATTTACCCCAGCCAAATCAATAGAGCTCTCTCTGAAAGATAGCCATCAGCAGCACTATCTGGAACACATTCACAGCAGAAAGCGCAAACACACACTGAGCTCTCTGCCACTCTCGCTCTCTGTCTCTTTTGCAAACTCACACATGCACACGCGCACGCTTCCCTCGCAGACCTTCTTGTAAATAAGACACGCATTACTTAATTATTGGACGTCGACACAGAAAAGAGAAACATGAAACCAGAATATGTTAAACTACGGCGAAAATGAAATCACATCACGGACACACAGGCATAAACACACACACACACACACGGGCACACGTACACTATATGTCTGTTAATGATGCTGAAGCTATGGCGACTGGCTGAGGATGGTGGCGAGGAGCCGATGTGTGCAACCTCAAAGGTCGTAACCCTCACCAAATCAGTCAGCGGCAGTTCCTGGGACTCCCGGCACCACATCACAGTCAGTACCACGGCTAATGAGCAGTGACACGTCGTACAGTGCAGGTGATTCAGGAAAAAGCTGGGCTCGTGCCGCAGTTAAACGAGTCCCAGAGGAACTGCTTGGGAACCCATGAAGCTCCTCAGTCAGCAGATTGTGCATCTGGGGATTTGTAAAAGGATGCACTTTACCCACAATGCACCTCCACATCCTACAATTTACCACAACCCTGAGGGGGCTCACTTGCACCCTGCCTTGCTTGCTCTCACCTCTGGACCTGATTCAGTTTCTGGTGTCATTGTCTTAGGCAGTAAAAGTTGGATTTCACCTCACTTGTTATCCGTTATTTTACTCTTAGCCATCGTTCTCGACTGTTGTCGAGGTTAAACTCCTGTGGCTCAAGAGCCTGGCAACAGAATCAAAACCTTGCAACGAAAGCCATTACGGTCATCTGCCCTAGGGCAACGCTACATCCACCCACCCCATGCCCTGCTCTCGATCTCATCCTCTTTCTGTTTCTCTTCAAGACACATTTCACTGGTTCACATGTGTTGGAGCGTTTATTTTACGCTATCCTCCTCTTCCCCTTTGCTCTTTCCAGAATAAAAAGTTTTCCTTCATACTACAGTAGCTTAACTTCTTTAGATTACTTTTTACTCTGTAATGTTACTGTAACTTTGTTTTCTTTTTCCTTGTGGTGCGTTTGAGTAGCTACACACACCTTTCATTTCCTATTTGAAAAGTGACACTTAAGGCAGGATGTAGAACAGACAGAGCCTCTCTACTAGAAAATGAACCCGAAACAAAAACTAATGAATATGTGAAAATGTCCACGTCTCTGCAACATGTCCCACCTCCTCTTACTCACAGTCAACCCATTTCCTCTCCACCTTACACCTCCTCTCATTCCTTTGCCCCAACTCCAACTCTTTTCCCATCTCCACTGCTTTCCCTCCTTTTCCAGTGCCATGTAAATCTCTCCTCGTCCCTCCGTGTCTCCGTTTTTGGAGTCTTTACAGAACAAACAGTGTGTAACATGTGAGCCCCTGTTCTCATCAGTTCTGCTCTGCCTGTCTGTCATCAGCTCTGGTCCATTTCAACCAGTAAAGAGCTGGTTTAGACCCTGTCTGGACAGGTCCTCGGGGTCCTGTTGGTTTCTATCAGGTTCCATTGTGTCCCTTTCAAATTAAAGCTCTTACTTAATGTCTGGTAGAGCTGCTATACTGCAACCACTGTAACAACAACCCCAACTTTATCCTGGCTGGTCATCCTATGCCAGACCTTAGACATAAATATTAGGGAAACACACATTCTTCCATCAGGATTATTTAAGGTTCACCAGAACCTTGACCTTTATAAGTTTTTGTTAGCAGTAGTATTCTTAGTCATGGGGATTTAAAAAAAGATTTTTTATAAAAAAATAAAGCCATGTCTATGGACACATATAAAGCAAGGTTTTCTCAAGAATTGAATCAGAAGACAACAGCTAAAAGTGATGTTTAGGTCTAAAAATACACTTTTTAGATGGGGTTTGGGGATTTGGAGAAGAGCATGTCCCCTAACTGGGATGTTTTTTTCCCCACTTTGAATCTAGGGCAAAACTTTACAAGGCAGCAGAAGGTATAGATGGACAGATGGAAAAGACGGGAATATGTGTATTTAATCGATGGAGGGAAAGAGAGAGGGGGCAGCGGGGGAAAGGTGATGAGGGGCAGTGGTGGTCGGGGTCGGGGTGAACATGTTGAACAGTGCCAAAATCACAGACACATCTGCTGTTCATCTCGAACGTTTCCAATGAGCTTTAAATGTTTCCTGCAGTCCTGGGAAAGTGTACAGAGCTGCCAAGAAAGACGGGGGCTTGGTGTTTGATTTGCTTTGTGTGTGAGTGTGTGTGTTGAGGAAATAGGTGGTCTCTCACCTTTTTTTTTCATTAGATGTATCTATAAATTACCCAAACTTCAATGAAATGCACAGAAGTGACAAAAGCAGGGGTACACATCTCCACAGGCGCAACAAGAAAGGCAAATAAGTGGCTTTTAATGTGCTCAGTGAGTCAGACAGAAAAGCAAATGCCAAGCACCCACGAGAGTACACAGCTGCTTCAAGCAAGTGTTGACAGCTATCTTTATAGGAATTAAATATTGCTCCTAACTCCACCCCAAGTAACCGCCGCACCTATGACTCAGATCTCTCTGGCTCTGACTACATGACATTAAATCAACATGTCCGCGTTTTGACGTGTCGCACAGAACGAACACAATCTCATTTAGAGTGTGCCTCACATACAACCACCTGCACACCTAAGACGGTTGGGAATAGGGCACACAGATTGAAAAGAGAGATATGTCGACACCCTCATCCACCCCCACCCGGCCACACACACACACACACACACACACACACACTCACAAACACGCACAGCTTATATCCTCTGGCTGTGAGTTTGCCAGCAGCCAGCTGGTACTGTCATGTCTGATAGGCTGGAACAGAGACAGAGACGGAGATGAGGCCGGGAGAGGGAAAGAGGAAGGAGGGAGGCAAGCTGGGAAAAGGGTCTACAGCAGAATGCATTAGTAAGACCCCTGTCTGTCTGGATGAGCGTGTTACCGATTGGGAAAACTGTTTCAAACCCTGGCAACTCATTATATTGTCTCATGTCAGTCCATAGGGAGTTTTCCTCCATCCTGCATCCCGGTCCTCTCAACTCCAGGACGTTTTTGTTTGTCTTCGGCTCTTTTCTTTTCCTAATTGAACTCCTGTTTTCAATTTTAAAGACCTTTGTAACATTTGAGTAAACTAAACATGATGATGACAGTGATGAATGTGCGTTGACACTTTGTATCAGCGAAGGATCACATTTTTGTATTAGTTCATCTAATTATGTGTAAACAATGTTGTTTTTAATAAAAGGGAAAGAAGTCCGATTTTTGCTGCCCTGCAAGACAAAACAACCATAATTAAAATATCGTTGAGCAAGACGAATCACTCAGCAGCGATTCGGTGATGTGATTTCTGGCTTTCAAAAAAATAAGCTCAGACTTCAAAAACACAGGAAAGCTTAAGACAAAGCAGGGTTATTATTCCAGCATTTTGTAGTGTCTGAATTTGCCTCCAGCCCAGACATTGTTGGTTGGTAATGTGAAAATGTGAATTTGTTGTTTGTGAGAAGTAAAGGAAGCACAGATCAAAGATCATAAAGGTCACGGTCTTCTTAAAACCCAATTGCCTCTGAAGATAAATAATCCTTGAAACACTCGCATTCCAAAGTGCTATATTTGAGTTATACTGCAAGTTTTAAAGAGACCCTGGACTTATTTAGCAAAACTTCAAACCTAACGACATCTGTAGGGTCTTTAGGTAAGTGTACAAATTAATGGTGGTATAAAAGTGCCTAGCAACATGTGCTATTAGTTTGGCTTTCTTTAGAAAGTCAAAAAGAAATGCCCCGTACATCATTAAGTCATGGAGACAGATGTCATGGGGAATGATGCACAGAGTCTCATAAATAAAGTGAAAACACTCCTACGCAGTGCAGTGAGAAAAACATATAATGTGCAGTGTTTAAGTAACGAAGGTCAAACAGCCAAAATGTAACTGCTTCTCTCCAGGGAAATCGGGTCCAATTTGGTTAAATTTTGTTCTTATTTTATCCAGAACTAGAGATTATTGGTATTGTAATAGTTCACAGAAGAAAAGAAAAGAAAACAAACCAAGAGTTTGAGTTTGCAGCCATGCTCACGCCTCTGCGAGGCTGCGCTTACAGTGTGCATGAAGATTTGTGAACTGTTTCTATTTCTACATGAATATGACCTACGATGTCATATGATCATCAAGCAAATCTTTAAATTTACCAATGGAAATCCAAATGAGACAAAAAACAATCCACTTTATTATTTAGTTCTTGTAGAAAATGATTAAACATCAGGCGCGATTCTGGGAGTTTCTTACAAAGAAGACTATCAAAGTCTGACCTTGACAACACATGCTGTTGTCATGACACACTTGTTGAAGTGTGCCGTGGCTGGAACAAAGGAGATTTCTGAAAAGCTCAGAAGAAGGAGAGTTGTTGATGCTGGTCAGGCTGGAAAAGGTTACAAAAGAATTTCGAAAGAGTTTGGACTCTATCAGTCGACTGTCAGGCAGCCTGTGTACGAATGGAGTGATCAACCAACAAAGACCACACACGGCAGGGCGATAGGCACGAGAACCCCTGGGTAACATATAGAGAACTAAAGGTCTCAAAAGTTGCTGTCCTACACAAATAGTCTTTTAATACTATTTTTTGTCTCACTTTCTAACTGAGTTCTATATATATTGAATTAACTCATTTTTATGCATTAATAGAGAAAATTCTGAAGCATTCACAACTGGCTGAGCTCCACTGTGCGTATGTCAAATCTTTGGAATATTTGTTTTTTATTTATGTGTCTTAAGTCTTCAGATTATATTATTTTATAGAGTGAAACAAACCGATGAAAGGAATCAGGAGAAGTTGCTATTGGACCTACTGTCACGCTCAGTTTCAGGTCTTATTAGGGGCAGACTTTTACCTTCATTTTCTTTGTGCAAATATCCATGAGCCCACCACTAAATAAGGAAAGACACTCTAAATGTTACCAGAAAATGTCATGAAGTATATCCATATTTACCTCACTATTGAAGATATATACCAAGATATGTTAATTAGATTTTTCATAAGTAGAAAAGGAGTTGATTTGGGTGATTAAAAGCAGGTTATGATGTTTACAGGCATCAACTCCCCCCCTCTTTAAAAAAAATAATACAAAATAAAAAAACAACTTGTCCATCAAAATGACTTACGATATCCATAAATAGCTGGGTTTTAAAGTTTCATTAAAACTTATGGTTGCCCTTTTATTCTAGTAAAACTTCAGATGAAAAAGAACTTTTTTAATTATATTGCAGAACTTTCTCCTTTATACAGACAGAAGTGCATCTATTCAAAAGTCATTGTGATTGTAATCTAATCCCCAACATAAAGAACAGTCATGTAACACATATTCCCTTTCACCTGCAGAATGTGGTGACATTTAAACAGGATATTGTGAAGTCCTCACAATCACAGCCAGGTAACGGCCTCGGAGATTAACATCCATAAAGAGTATTTGTAGAGCTACCATCACCTGGTCCCATGTTTTATTCACAACCTTTCTCCGTGCATTACCATACATATTTATAGAGATAACTGCATTTACATGTACATGGACACCCCCTGAGCGTGCACACACACACACCCACACACAGAAGTTCAGCCTAACCCTGAGGGCCGAAGCTGTCATTTTAGTCTTTCACAGCGGTTACTGTACGCGTGTATCCCATGGAGCACACAAAGAGATCCATTGTCTGCGTGTGCGTGTCTGATTCACATTGACTGATAGATGATGGCTGCAGGGCAGGTGGGCACTGAGTCATCTGCTGGTCCTGGGAGGTGAAGAGATGGGGATAGGTGGAAAATTTGGGGGCAGGAAGAGGAGATGAAGTTAGGTAGAGGCAGACTGTCACTCACGCTGCCACTCAGCCTCGTGGGAAACTGGATCCAGCGTCACTAAAGGGTACACTGATGCAGGGAAGGAACTGAGATCATGGAGGAATGGGTAGCAAGGCAGAAGAGGAAAGGGTTACAGGTCAAAATAAGGTCCACAGGATGAGATTTGAACTGTAACTGGAACATGCAAATGAATAGTCACTGATTTGTTAAAGACTCATAAAAGGTGGGGGGGTATGTTAGCACACATACTGTAAAGACACATATTAAAACAGGGAAATTCTGGTAAGCAACAAGCAATAGCAAGATGAAGCAGATGAGTAATGCTGCATTCCAGTGCCAATGACACAATGAAAGACACAGATAAAAATAAATAATTAAATAAAGAGAGAGAGAGAGAGAGAGAGAGAGAGAGAGAGAGAGAGAGATGTAATATATCACCACGGCTCTGCTGCCAAATCAACAGGTGATGTCATATGGTTAAATTCAACACTGTCACGCTGGGTTTAGGGCGACAGAGTTAAGATGGGAGAGAGGGTGTAACTGCAACCTCGTAAAAGAGAGGAAAAAATCTGGTCTCTCCTTTCTCATTATCCCATCATCTCTCCCTCTCTCTCCGGTTTGCATCAAAGCTTCTCTGTCTCTCTCTCGCTCGCCCCCCCCCCCACCTCCCCTATAAGCCGCTCTGCTATTTTCTCCAGTGAGGCTTAAGATGGAGGGATTTTACCCTCTTCTCCCTCCGTGTCAGTTCATTTCCAGCACGTGCTATATGCAGAGCCTGCATCTATCAGCAATGAGATATAAGCTGCTATGAATGTTAAGGGTCAACTTGTGATATTATTCTGCTGTTAATGGCCCACCGTGTTCTAAGGCCTCTAATTCCCCAGGAAATGACTGCTCAGACAGCAGCGTGGTGTGTGTGCGTGTCACATCATGAGGCTGTGCGACCACCTTGCAGTCTGTCACATGGCTAATGCTCTTTCAAATTGTAAGCTGAATTCAAACTCAATAAAACGACTTTGTCTGTGGAATCCACATCCAGGGACAAACATACAGCTGCGCACACAGACACACAAACAAACAGACACTTCTGACTATTTGCAGCCTTTGTACAGTCCTGACTTTAAGTTCACAGTCCCACGTTTGCACTTTATTTTCTCTAAAGCACTGAAAACACAGCAAAAAAAAAACAAAAAAAAGGCATTTAATGGCATTTAGTCAAAGTGTGGGATGTGCTCGGGGAAAATGCGGGCATGCATTAATTCAGTTTGCATTCATCAAAATTACATTAGTTTCAGCCTTACCCAGTGTGAAGTCAAAAGATGTACACCGAGAGGCTTGTAAATATTGCTTCGCTGTAATTCCAAAGTGGCCACAGGTGCAGCCCTCATGCATTTATTAAAAGCACATTTGAATTTTTAAACTGGTGAATTGCATTGTGCCGATCTGCCGATTCAGTTCATGCGGCTACCCTCCTGCAGCAATAAACGACTCACACACTTAATTTTAAAACAGGGGCACTGTCCACCACATCCACATTGTTGAGAATTCCAGCAGGGCGAGTTTAAGAGCAAACCTTACTGTATATACTGTGGTCAAAGCAGTACTTAACAGTACTGGTGAGACCAATGTTGCAAGGTTATTGGTGCCTCGTGGAACATTTAAACATCAATTATTCAGCGTTGCATTAATTTAGACATATAAATAATTACAATAAATGAAAGAAGACCTTAGCCGCGTATAACGGAAACCTTTAATGGCCTCTGTGCTGCACAATACATAGTCTACAAGGACATGTGCTAAAAATACTTACGCAATAAGGTTGGTACCGTATTCCTACCTCTTCTATCGTCGCAGTTTCCAGTATTTATGCTAAAATGCTGGATTCGTTTTTGGATAAATTGATTAAGGTCATTGATTAAGAATTCTACACAAAGCAGCTTTTAAAATCTGTACAACGTTGTTTTTAAGAAAGTATATTTTAGAGTTTCTGGATGACATTTTTCAAGCAAGCTATAACAGATGTCAAGAAGAGTATCTGATTGGGTCTGGTTCATTTATTTTGTCTGAAGTGGCCTTGCATTGTGCGCCGTCCAGATCTAATTTCACAAGTTCTGTTTTTCATTTTATTAATAAAAGTAGAGGAGAGAACAGCGGTGGGAAAGAAATATTCAAGTCCTGTAAGTAAAAGTAATACGACAATGCAAAAATACTCAAAGTGCAAGTCATGCATTTTAAATTTTACTTTAGTAAAATGATTGATGTATTAGCAAAATAATTTCATTTAGTATAACAAGTACTCCATTTGAAGAATGGCCACTTTTAAGACATTAAATTATCAGTTCATTAAAGTGTAAAAGATGAGCTGCATTTTAATGATAGGTAGCCAAGGTGGAGCTATACCTTTATTTTACACTCTCAAAGCTACAACGAGCTACGAGACAGTGAGTTTCATACAGTACAAATAAGTAGGTAGCCTGGACCAACTAGTAGTTAAAGGTACTATAAGTAAAGCATGCAAAAAACAAAACCTGACATCAAATGTCTACTTCCTTGATTTAGCATCATGACGCTCACGCTTCATCGTATGATATTAAAGGACATCTTAAGAAATACTCATACTACGTTATGTCATTAACCCCTCGTATGTGCACTGAACAGCTTTAGTTTGCTGTTAATGAGTCCAATGCTGAAAGTTCACAGCCTGGTTTCATGCAAGGATACAGTCCAACACTAACTGACTTTACATTAACCAGGGTTTTTTTTTTTTAATGGCCAGCATGGACAGGGGGGGAATGATAAAAGCAAGAACCTGCCCTTTCATGTGGTCACATGATAAAAGGTGGCCGTAGAGAGCCCGGCTGATGGTACCCCTTATCTTGGTTCAAGAACGGTCTCAACCTCTTTGATCTTTCCACAGACACACACAGTCTCCGGGTTGATGACCTTGACTGTCTCCCACTCAATTCTGTGACCAATTTCCAACCGGGGAACAGACAACTGATGTTATCCGTTTCAGTTGTTCATTAGCTCCAGGTTCCCTCGTGTCCCCGCAGCAGTGTCTCCTATTGCTTTGACAAATGATGTGATATGCAACTGCTTCTTTCCTGTCCTCTCTTTCTTTAGCATGGTTAGCCGATGGTAGACGAGCTTCCTGTGACTTGAAGACATGTCAAGCTTTTGTTAAAATGTATTTATTTTGAAATGGATGCACAAAAGCTCCAAAGTATGGTTGAATGAAAAGCAAACTTCTTGGGTTATGGCTGACTTTATAACAAACTAACAGTAAGATAAAATGCATTTTCGTCACGGGTTATGTAAAATTACACTGCTCGCTTGTCGAAAGTGCTTTTTGGCAACTGTGATTTCTTTCTTTACTGTAGAGAAGTATGGTTTTAAAGATGTATGCAGAGCCTGAGACCACCTTGCAGGGCATTGCATGACGCCCTCTGATATAAAAGCTACCTTTTCAGAAAATGACACCACTTCTAGTTTTTCTTTGCCCTCAATAACCCTCATCCTGTTGCACTCCCTGGCTTGATTTACGGTCGTCAAGGTAACCACTCCATTATAAGCCTAATAGCTCACACAGAACAATGCATGTCACAATTTTGACAAATTTTTGTACGGCTTGCTGGAAAATCATTGTCATCTTAATTGCCGTTACATGTGTGTACCACAGCATGAGCGCGTACCTGGGCACCTGGTATATATTTTGTAAATTGTCTGGCTCTGACAGCACTGACAAAGGGCGCAGAATAAGCACCATACTGAAATCTGTTCTCTGCAGACTCCTACTGTTTGCTGTTTTCTTTTTGAAGGCTCTTTAATTCTTTTTTTCTTTAACAATTTCTTATTCAGACAGCAGGAGGCTGACACAGAGGCACAAGAGAAACGTTCTGTGTGGCCAGGACTGAGCTGCGGTGATACAATGCAGACTAGTGAAATTCAAAAGGAATGTCTCCTTTCCAGTGGGATCATATTCCTGCTTTGTGGGAGTGATGAGAGCAGCACGGAGACATGGCAATAAACCAGGAGGCTGTAGTCTTAAGTATGCTGAGGCCTTTTGCATAATGAATAATTATTGTCGGCGCCCGCTCTGTATTGGGTTGGGTGTTAATCCGAACAGATGAGAGCTCAGGTGGACAGAAGGCGGTAAAGAGCAGAGAGACTGTTGCAGGGTTTAGTGTGCTGTGGCCTCAGCTGTAATGAAGCAGGTGCATGCAGCGGAGGTACAGGAGGGAGCTGTAATCTGGAAGGCTGTCTGCTTTATTACACCACTGTCTTGCCATGAGGGCAACACACTCACACACACACACACACACACATGTGGAAAAAAAGAGCAGAGAAACAGAAAGGGAAAAGGAAAAGTGAGAGAACAAATCTGAAAGTGTGAAGTAGAGAACCAGAGGGCGAGGGAGGGAGGAAGGGGAAGCAATCAGCCGCCTGTTCCTAATCATGTTCTTCTCTCTTTCCTTTTCACTGAAGCCCTGCTCCCAGCTCTGCATTTGGACACATTAAGTTGCCTAAATTATTTCATAAGCATCTCGGCCTTCACCACCAGCGAAGGAAGAATGCAAGGGAATGATGTACAAGGCACTGATTAGACCTAATTATGAATCCTGATTAAGGCTTTTAATTAGTCGAGCCAGCACTTCAGCTGGAGAGGGCGGCAGAGATGGAGAAGACAGTTAGAGAGAAGGGGGTGGGGGTGGGGGAGTGGGGGGGGGGGGGGGGGGGGGTTTGAGGAGGGGAGGGTGGGAGATTTGAAGGCAAGTGGAAGAGGAAGCGTCTGCGCAGAGGACCGAGGTGAGCCGTGAAGTGAGAGAACGTAAAAGACTAAACCCTACTGGAATATGAATATAATATAGACAATGTTGAATAGTACTTTTTATAATATTCAACAGAATGAGTGATGTAGGAGGCAGAAAAAGGGAAAATAGGTCGGGCGGGAGTCGACTTGATCTGACACAAAACACGTCAGTCTAAGCCAAAATTGATTTACTAAAGTAATGTGAGCTTCAACTCCATTTTAAAATAGTTGACATTGACTTATGAAAGATTGCAATCTTTTTCAGTAATACTCAGCAGGCAATTACTGGATGGGGGTGTGTGGAAGATGTGTCTCGGTTCAATGTCAACCCAAATTTATGCAAAATATGATATCATGGTACAGCAATTTTATGGAAACCTTTAAAGTAACCTTAAGCTTAAACTTGTTTCGTTAACTATTTGGAACAGCGTGAGTCAGTAAGCTTTCTACCTATGCTATTCAATCTATTCTATGATTCGTCGCAAATTCAAACTAACATTCAATTCTTTAATAAAAGCCTCACATGTACACTATTTTAAAAGAAGTTGTAGATTTAGCATTGTTCTGCTCCCGCTCGGTATCTCTGTTGGCCCCGCTTGAGTGACAAGTTAACGTTAGTGCAAGTCAGCAAACAGCCTTATCACCTTCATCCAGCATTTTTCCAATTATAGTGTCTAATCTGCTTCTGCATATTCATTCCTCTGTTGCATATTCATTCATTCTCGTTTATTGATTGGGCAATGCGTGCTTTTAAAAGAAGGCAGTACTTGTTGTGCATATAGAACAAAAATTTTGAACTGAATTTGCTAATTCTATGTTAAATTGTTTCCTATGTAAAACCAGCAGCAACTGAACCGATCAGCAAGTGGCAGCTCTGAAAGTAGAGAGCAGCTGCAGCTCTCCTTCTGCTGGTGCAAAGTTGGCCGACACTTTATTTTATTAATCTTGTGTGCTGTGTAAACTCACACTTCATATTTTGATGGACCTTTCCTCAAGTCAGGAACCTGCAGCTTTTATGCCCATACTGAACAGACCAGCTGAGCAGTCCTGACATGGGTGCCTTTTCTTGTGTGAGTTGTATTAAAAGTAAATTAATACAAAAGTCTATTTCTGCTCCTGGGTCTGTGTAAATTAATAATTAATAATAAACCACTGCATGCTACAGGAAATTGCAGCTAAACTACAAGCAACTCTGCAAATCCTCCCAACGGGGAATAGAAACATATTTTCATAAAAGACAATCCTCTCTCAGATTTTTAATCAGCATTAGTACTTTTGAATCTGACCCTCCAAGCCTATCAGATCTGGTGGTCTCACGGGAGTTTCTCTGTGGAGTGCAGCGACATGTGTTAAGTAAGAAAAACGCATCTGTGCCAGGTAATGGCAAGAAGTGCTGATTTTTCCCTATGACTTTTCCACCACTGTTTGCAGCCACCCGTCTGATCTTCCTATGCAGGAGAGCCCTGATTTGCCTCTGCGCAGTTGATCTCCACATTTTGACAGATCTTCATACAGACATAACCTCTGAGTTGATACATTCTTCTTCTCTCATCTTCCTCCTTTCTTCATTTTCTTGTGCTTTTCCTTTGTTCTGCTTCCCATCTGGCTTTTTTTTTTACTCAAAGTACTTCATACACTCTGTCTACCCCTCTCGCTTTCTCTCTCTCCTCTCTCTCTACAGTAGACCATTTGGCACAAACCTCATCTCTCCTCCTCTCATCCCTCGCTCTCACCTCAATTTTCGGCTGTTGCATAATTAATTAGCAGCACTGTTCACTATCAATGCAATTACTCCAGAGAATGGAGAAAGGGAGAATGAGGAGAGAGAGGGGGAAATAAAATGGGAATACAGGGCCAAAATGGAGATGCCATGAAAAGCATGGAATAAAAAGATGGAGAGAGAGAGAGAGAGAGAGAAGGGGAGAGTAAGCCCTTAAACTGATGAAGTCAATGTGGGCTAAAATCAAAGTGGTAATTTTGACAATGCAAAATCCATTTGGAGGCTCAGGGATCCAGATGGAAACAACACAGGTTTGGCTCCTCGTATTAAAAATGAGCTTCATTTTTCAGACTTCATCTACATATTTATTTTTCTGTATCACAATCAAGAGTTGAGCTTTTGTAAAGTTACGCACCCCACTGCTGTTTCTTCTGGGGTCAGGTGCTTAACATGCTACACAGATAAATGACTGAACATCTGCATATGCACAAATGTCCACAGCGGATTCGTCTGAGTCATAGTGAAAGTGCTTGCATGTGTGCAAGCCGAACACCCGTTTCCAAAATTATTCATAAGTGTATGTCAACACTCCTATGTTTAATCTTGTTTGAACATAACCCAGCCTCATTCCATTCCTGATCTGACGCTGGCGGTGTTGATGGGGTTGCACACTGGCGCATGTATCAGTATACAGTGTACTGTGAACCATAACAGCCTACTAATAAGAATAATGATACATAAGTAGGTCAAATTTACAGTATGGTTTTCCTTATTCTCTGGGTACTTCATAATTTGGATAGGGGACAATGTAACATAATTTACACACACTGGCTGCATTTCAAGCTCATAGAAAGAGATATTTATTCACACAGCTATAAATGTTATTGAAACGGCTGTTGAAAGCTATGATGTCATGAAAAGTTACATTTCAAATGAAGTGTCACACATGGTGTGAAGCATGCGTGAAGGTATGCACATTTTAACAGTAAATAATAGCCTGTGTGGAAAAGTGTTTTTCTTTTGTCCAGATACATCACTTATACATCTGGCCCGTGCTGTTTTTTATATTGCAGTGACTGGCCCACAGGGAGGATCTACAATTGCAGGTCAGAGAAAGGTGACATATACGCTAGTGATCGACCCAGATAAGTACAGAAGCGTTTGCTGGAAATGACATTTCTGCTGTTTGACTGGTTTATAACAGGCCTATCAGCTGGTATATTGTTACAACAGAGAAAGTATTTCAATTTACTCTCAGTAAAACGCACACTATCACTGCTCGAAGATGACAAATTATTTTGTGTGTCGCCAGCGCCGTTTCCCCTGCCTGCCATTGTACAAAATCAAGAGTGAAAGTGAAAAATGCCACTAAAGACAGTTTCATTCCAAGAGGGGACTTTGATCATTTACGTGCAAACAGCCTTTAGCAGAGATTTAGCCAAGACCCACTACTTACTCTGTGGCAATTAACACAAAGCTAGTGCCTTCAAGGATCGATGCCATTTGTCTGTCTTTAATTTGTTAGCCAGGCATCATATAACGCTGTTGGGATGCAGGCGTCCAGTATTTCATCCGTGACTGAGGGATATGGGGAGTGTGATGCATATGGAGAGGCTCACCATACCAAATCGCCAACAGAAAGAAGATATTCTCTAGAGTCTGACAACCCATAAATGACAGATGGACTAATACGACTTAATTCCTTCCCCTTGTAATTCTTTGTCCTGTTCTTAACGATGTAATTGCGATTCAAGGAGGGATGTATTTTCATAAACAATGCAACTGGTGTCATTGTGTGCTATTTTTGGCAATCTGCCACATTTCTATTCCATGCTCTCTGTCGCGCAGCTTTCAAGTCGAGTTGATTCAGCGCTGATTCTGATCTTCTTTACATTGGAAATAATAAACATGATGTGTTAAAAACTTGTCAAGTACAGCGAGGGAGACATACAGAGAAAGCTATTTCAGTGTATCCTGTTTCTCTATTCATCTGCAGCACATTCAGCCTCATTTGATTGTGGTTTCTATGGCTTTACTTTCAGACATCCATTACTGAAATAGCAATTCTATGAGCATTAATGAGCAAGTCACACAAAAGGCCACCAAAGTGGAAAGAAAAGCTGTTTTAAATGAATTTATTAAGACAACACACATATGCAGTCATTTGCATGAGTACACACACACATATTCACACAGAAATAACCTGGAAGGTATTCCTAATTACAAGCAAATGTATTCATTGATATTGTTGCAGCACTTTATCATCGGAGGATGTGATTTGCATTGAAATGCTTTTTTTTTTCCTGTTGTGTTAATTGTTTACTGTGGGCTAATTAGAGCCCGCCTGTCATTAACAATGATCACTGCTCTCTGCAGACGGAGGCAACGGTGACAGACCCTGACAGAGGGAGGACAGGAACAAAGGAGACTGACAGAGGGGGGGAGAGAGGGAGGCAGGGAGAGAGGGAGAGCGAGGGGACATTGTAGCGGCGTGGCTTTAGGGATGTCTGACAGTAAAACACTTTGGCCCTGAGTAATATATAACACCAACTATTGGATTGGATTGACTACATTTCTGTGCAGTCGTGGTCTCCAGGGGATAAATTACTGACTTATTGATTTTGTTGATGTGTATTTTCTTATAGTTTCATCAGCAGTGTTTTATCTTCTCAAGTCAAATCTACTGGATTGCTACATTACATTTGTGAGAATAAATATTTACTAATGTGTTAGAGGTCCCTATTTTAGAACATTTAAGATCCTTAAGGCACAACGTTAAAGTTATTAACTTACCCCTAAGCCATCCATACATAATGACTTAGATTTATGATATTACTACTACTACAGTACATTCACCAGATGGAACTGAAGAAAAGCTGTGATAACAAAGTTGCTTTGATTTTACACAAGTCACACACTTATCACATTGATTTTAGACCCAAAAATTGAGGTAAATTATGAACTTGGAATCTGGGCAAAATGTACACCAGGGTAAAACATTTGGTAGCAGTTAACAATGTGTCTTTTTAACCATTTGCCATAGTTGGCTCTTTGCAAAAGACAAAGTGAGTTTTGTGCAGGCTTGTGTCAATCACCGTTAGCTAGAGTGGATCTGTTTGTTGGTGCTTGTCTTTCTCCATCACTGAACGTCCATCCACATTAGATCCTATGGTAGGATTAAGTGGCACTGTTAAAGGTACACAGCAGCCAGGAGTGGTTATATCATCATTTACAGCTGGCATCTGGTGATTTGTTCCTTTGCGCATCTCGTAGGTGTTTGTGCGAGTGAGACAGACTATGTGTGTCTGCATGCATGCATGTGTACACACTCATTCGGGGGTAAATGGGGAGTGAAGAGATTTCGAATCAAGCCGATCGACTGTGTGTATATCACATGTAGTGATAGGTGAGTCTCTTTGCATGTGTTTGTGTGTAAGAGCAGCAGAAAATAGATGGATTGATAGATGGTAAATGGGAGGAGAAGGCTAATCTCTATTGATAAAAGAAGAAAGATCACAGGTGAAGGTTGCTGATGTAGAATTGATCAATAGAATACCGACCAGCTCGGTTTCCTAAAAAACAAATTAGGCAGGAGACACTTGGAAATGCAACTAACTAATGAAACCTGATAAAACAAACTCTACAATAGGGCACATGCCTTTAAAATGTCAAGACTCGACTGTAAAGTTAGAATTGCACTACAGAGCTGCTCTTTGAAGGACAGGTTACATTACTATGACGTTTCGTGTAGCACTGACATGGTTGTAACTGCCCTTGTACTGCTGCATGTGTGTCCATATTCATCTTCAAGTGAGACACACAAACGGAGAAAGAAGCACGAATTGTTTTTAGCCACCTGCTACGTTCACAGCCCCACAGTAAAATCAAATGACTGTACATGAAATAAGTACGACGTAATTAGACTCAGTGATGTGGGATATAAATTACACAGTTTGCAGCAGGTGAGCCAATCCATGTTAATTTGAACCTAGTCATGCCTAGCCATGTATGTCCCCCCTCGTCCAAGCTTGCAATGCAAACTACCACCAGCACCTGCTTCCTCCCAGCTCCTGCCTGAGCAAACAAAAACACTTTCATATCAGCATCATTGTGTGCTTGACTTTCTCTTTTAAAGACAGCAATAATTGCATACAGCAAACACAAGGCTGATAGGAATTGCAAAGAACTAATCGTAAAAACAATTTGCTGGAGAAAAATAAGGTGTGTAAACTAAATTTCCGGACTTAAAAGCTGGGTAAACTATGTGTGTTTATCCTCTAACAGTGCCAATCAGCTTTTAGTCTATCTCACTGCCCCCAGGATCCTGGCCCATATGTGTGCCTGGTCTGCAAGCCTGGTCACACAGGTCAGGGCCCTGCCAGCCTCATAGTGACACAAGACTGTGTGTGTGTGGAAGTGTGTGAGAGAGTGGATGTGTGTGTCCATCTGTTACAATCGAGGTGCGTTGTGTGACAGATCACCCCTGATCCCACCCCTCTGGGAGAGAATATGTGTGTGTGTGTGTATGTGTGTGAGAGAGTTTCTCTAGTTACACACTACAGATGTAGCGTGTGTTCCCGTGCGTCTGTGTGTGTGCCCGACCCCCAGCCACTAGAATCACCAGTTTCCTTTCAACACCCAGCCCCCCTCTCTCCTGTCAGTGTGTTCTGAACCAGATGGGGTGCCAGGGTCACCTCTGACCCCCCACCTCACTGTGACTGATGGGACAGCCCAGCCCTGTAACCCCCCTCTATTGTACCCTGATGGGCATCTGACACCACTCGGGCCCATTCATTAGGACCCCGAGCACCACGCACCTGAGCTTCTTAATAACTCTGCCAATCAGTGTTGTTCTATAGGCAACACATTTCAATAACTCTGCTTCTTTATCAGACGGGTAGAATCAGCCATTTGTCATGTGGCACCTGAGCGTTATAATAATGCTGACATTCAATGCATTTGGCAATGGAAAGCCAATGACCTGTGGTTAAAGGGTCGATTCACCCAAATTACAAAAAAACAAAAACAGAACACTTTTGTTTCTCTTACCTCAAGTGTTATTGAGCCGCGCTGATCACTTTAGCTTTATTTGCTCCGTCTCTGACGTTTCTGTCACCATTTCAACACCATAAGAGTGCATCCTGATTGTATCGCTCACAGCACTGGGAAAGAAAAAGACATTTTAAAATGTTTCTCCAGAAATATTGTCTCAGTAGCATAATCCACAGACCAACCTGTCAACAGTTTCACAGGGTCTGTTTATTCAATGAATGGTGAAATGGTGAAATTGTCTCTAGATTGTCCAGAGTAAACCAGACACTACATTTGGAAAGAAAGTTGCTCTTGTCAAATTTCGTTTCTGTGAACACCATGAATGAAGTTTTTTTCACCTCTTTTGTATTAAAGTCAGACTTGTTTGAGATATATATACTGTATATCTGCAAAACCTAAAAACAACCAGCAAACAAGTTATTTTAAAGTGTGGTTTACATGAAATGACTATTTAAACCATAAGCTAAACACTGCCTTCTAACACCTTCTTCCACAGGCTCACAACATGGCTATGTAGTATGAAGGCACCTTACGGTAGCTTCTACCAAACATAAACACATTTTAATCAGAGGGAGGGATTTCACCTTGTCAGTGTAAGTCTCTGTGACAATGTATTCATCTCTGCATTTTTTTATTTTCTCCATGTGATCTCCATGTATCCGTCTTGTGAACTCTTGCTGGGGTGTGAAGGGTTGCTATTTTTGTAGTGTAAAGTATGAGGTGCGCATCAAGGCCATCAGGAGGCGGTGGATGTTTGTCTCATAGAATCTGAGGGATTGCCTCACGCTAAGGCTCGGAGACAAATTAGCATACAAATTCAGTCGCGGCTGTTGTAAATCCATTTTTCTCCTTGCAGATCTGTAATAAGCACCTTCTTTGCTTATGAGAACTAGTTTTTTTCCCTTGTGATGATTGCTTTTTCCCCAGTGTGGGAAATACATCTTTGAGTATTATATGATTGGTACAGCATGCTGCAATATTAAGTGCAATGTGTTTTTTTTTTGTTGGGGGATGATACTTATCAGTGTATCAAGTAAGACTGAAATCATATGGTGGCATGGACCCACTGGCTTGCAAATCTCTTTAGGGCAGAGGTGATAAGCCAAAAATGTTATTTCCTCCAAATGCCAACGAGGGTTGAAGAGGTCAATCTGCTGCTCTAACAGAGAAAAGTGATTATCTCTGACTTCTCAGAAAGACATTACAGTTTCAATCCTTTACAAAAGCGCACATTTTAAATGTGGCAATTTCTAGCACTTGTGTATGTTTGGGGCACTGGCTGTTGCTTCATTATCTCGTCCAGATGCGACAACATTAGAGGAAAGAAACACAGAAATGAACATGAGCAGACAAGATAAGACAATATGCAAGTGGCATATAGTGTGTGGGAAGCAGCAAATGTATGGCCATGTCACAGACAATGAAAACAAGATCTGAAGCCATTTCTGTTTTTTTGAAGTTAGAAAAGTCTGTTTTCGATTTGCCTTATTTTCAAAAACATAGGTTACAAATCTAGTCTTGAACTGGACTGAGAGCACTGAGGGAAATCTAAATGAAAACAATCCAAAAAGCTATTTGCCATCTGCAATCCATATCCTTTGGGAAAATGTGCATATGCAACAGTGAAATAACTGAGGAAAAAACCATTTGGGGCTTCAAAGGTCAAATGTTGCCTGTGAAGCACTGTCCCTACTCAAATGAGGCCCCTGGGGCCGTGTTTTGAAGTGAGCGTTTAAAATGAGTACAGTGAATAGCACAAGCAGTCATCTCTCACATTCGGAAGGTTACATTATTTAAAAAGGGCACTCTGTCCCTGAATGAAGGGCTTTTAGGGCTACATGTCACATTCTGTACAGTACCTCCGCATTTAACCAAAGTGCAAGACCACAACTGGCGGCTCTGGCTCAACCTGCAGGTGTTGTTTCAGGATGCCCTTCCACAGGTACACTTTGGTGTTGACCTTTACATTTTAATATCAGCAACTAATTCACCGCACATTTTCGACTCATTAGAAGTCAACAGATTCCTCAAAATGTGAAATGCAAATGTAAGAAACAAAAAAGTGCCTCCAGTCTGACTATAACATGCTGTTTGGATGCCACTGGAGCTACCAGGAACCTTTCACAGACTCTTGATTTTATGACAAAAATGAGCTCATTAGCATACAGTGGGCAATTTATCTCATTAGAGAAATTAGTTTCTCTCATATTTTCACTAGTTTACCATATAAACTGGTCTTAAAATAAGTTCACATCTGCAGCATAATCTGATTATTTTATTATGTTGCCTCATTTGCACTTGTGAACTAGGAGATATGATTTAGGAATGTCATCTATGTCTAGTTTTCATATTAAATCAGTGTTTCACTCTAATTCAATCCCGGGGATTATCTCTGGTAGAGGACAGAAACATAACAGGTCTTTGTGCTGAGAAGGTCAAGCTTTCATCCATTAGAAATTGTAAAATGTAAAATGCAATGTCCTTAAATGAATGCAGATTCACATTGTTCAAATTGTCAGATTGCAAAATATGATAATTCATGATGGACTTTTACAGATTTGGGACATGGCAGATTCACCCAGGATTAAGAACCCAGACAACTTGTTCAATTATTACAAATCCCACGATGACCTGTGGTGAAACTAATCCTGTGCAAAAAACATGTTATCATGATGCTAAACAGGCGACGTATTCCAAACAAATTAGTTGGAATGCCATGCTATTTTTTTATCTACGGCCATAATTAACTGTTATTCAGGTTGTGCTAAATGACTGCAACTCTAATCTCACAATCAAACGCCTCTGGTGCTGCAAGAAAATGGTTGCCTTTGCAACAATCAACATCATTGTTTCATGTGGTCTGATTTAGATCTAAAGACTTGACTTTGAGGAAACGTCTGAATGATGAAAAGGTTAGAAGACTGTTTGGAAATGAAATGATGACTGAAAGACGGTAATGAGGTTAATAACTGACTAAATTTGACGTGTAGTAAAAGAACTTCTGCGGGTTTTATTACTTGTTTGTTTTGATTAAGATAACTCGTACCTCTTTCCCTATTGCTGGGTGTGAGAGGGACACACGTTTAAAACAGGCGATGGCGATGCTGCCGCTGTACAACTTTGGATGACCTCAACAACATATGTCACTCAATAGTCCAGGGGCTGCAAGCACTGTTAGATAGCGCTGAATCGATTTCTAAATGCTGTTTGTAAGCACAGAAATCACTTACGAACGGCTCACTGCCTCTGGCCAATTAATTAGTTGGTGTCACACATGTCATCAGTCGTAACACACAAGCTGGCTAACAAACTCGAGGGCCCCATGTAATATTAACTAATGAGAGACTGAATGTAACACAGCGAGGCTATCAATTTGTTGCTCACAGAGGGGCATTAGCCAGCTGTAGCCTACATGCATCCTTTGTGGTAGGCGATCTGGTATGCATGACACTTTGGGATTCAACAAGCCTAAAGCAATTGAGTTTATTGCTTTGCTTCCATTTATTTGTGCCCATGCGTTTTTTGGGCCCCTCGGTGCACAGAAAATGCCCCCTGCAGGAGCATGCACGGCTAAAGCACAAACTACTAGACATTGTAATGATTTCCAAATTTTCTTTGTTGCGTTCATTAGTGATGATAAATGATCTGAAATCTACAGTATATGAACAGTTAGAGTCATCAATGTTTTAAAAGTAGCATTTCCTTGATTAGATTGGTCTGAATTCTCAAAGGTTCTCTTGATTAATATCTCAATTTCTCTGAAAGCAGGTCTTTAGTGTTCTACATTAGTGTGTTTTTATGCATAGCATTTGGACACACACCAATATGAGGTTTAAATATGAAAAAATGCATTGCTACTTTGCTGAGGGCCGAATGCATTATTTGGCAGAACTGACGGTGGGTGCAGAGTAATTCATTCTCTATTATTTCAACATTTCTATTATTCCACAGTTGAACATGCACTGATAAAACCATTTGATTAAGAGATCGCCAGAAATAAAGTTAGAGCGTGTCGAATGAGCTCAAAAAACACAGTCTGTGTGGCTTTAGCTGATGAAGACGCGTGATCAGGTACTGTACCTCTCTAAAATCACACTGTACTCCTGCAGGGGACATACAATTCTGGGTGGGCAGCCTTAACTCAAATATTATTGGTCAGTCTGTGCACTGAGTTTGAAAATCTGTGTGCAGAGTTTATTTATCTATTTCAACCAATTCAAATGTAAATTTTTGTAACACACTAGTTCTGGGGGCTCTGAGTCAGATATCATATAGTTGTGAACACTAACATCAGCATGCATTGCCATTGTTGCATGCTGACCTTAACGTTTGCCTCAAAGCACTGAATGTGTTTGCCTTGCAACGCTACTAGCCTGTCTGTGAACTCTTATCAAGCTGTTCATTTATGTTTTCATACCTGTATCACTGCCAAATAAGAACACTTTGGCAACAAGCAGAGGAAAGGCCGTCAACAGAAGTGATTTATTAGGATGACAGCAGTAAAGCTGTCCAATAAAGAAGATACCCACCTGTCCTTTACTGGAAGAAAGGGCTTCTTGCTGTTCCTTAGCAAAGGACAACAGTCTGTGGGTTTGGTGGTGCGTTGGTTGAAAGCAATGAATAATGGTTTTAAAAAAAAAAGGCAGAGGTGTTCAACGTCTGTTTTCAAGCAGGCTTACTGATAATGAGGTATTGTCGACAAACAAAGCAAACTTTCCTACTGCGGTTTGGCAAGCAGACAGCAAACTGTAGGAGTGAGATCATCTTCACAGTTTATTCCCCAAAGCACATTAGTCCACACCTCCAAACTTATTTTCCTAACTTATGCTAATACCTGACACCAATTAGCTTTTTCGAGGTCATTATTGAAAGGGTTCACATACTTTTTCAACTCGCGCCATCAGGTTTTTATGGTTGTTCTCAATAAAGACATGAAAGATCACAAAAGTGTTATTACTTTAGGCACATTGTGTTTTTTAACAGCTTCAACTTAGATGAAGATCAGATCACATTTCATCACAAATTAATACAGAAAACCAGAAACGTTCACATGCTTTTTCTTGCCACTGTACTCTAACAGCAAACACTTCTCTTCTGGGGACTTTCCACACCGAACACAATGGAAGAAATATTTATTAGTGTAGCTAATGCAAATTCCAAGTAAGGTGTGGCTCGTGGCTCAAGAGCAATAGCTGCTCGTACCGGTGATACAGCCTGTAGTCAGTGAGATGGAGCTGTGGCCACCGTGGACAATATTTGACTCAGTGTTTGTATTCCAAAGACTTGCTATGGGAAATGTCCACTCTCTGCTCCTTCTCATTCTGTGGCCTTAAAATCCTTGTTTGTCAGCATTAGTCATCCTCTCGCGCCCTCTCCCCTCCACTCATACCTTCCCTGGGTCCTCTCGTTCACTATCTCAGCATGTCTGTGTTCTCCCAGGCGACCCCTCCCGATCCCACACAAAGGTATAGCTCTTGAACTGGCTTTGGGGGTAAAACACAAAGAGAATGTAATGTATCTGTTTCTACCAAGGCAGCCAGTGGGAACAAATATTGACATGTAATTTTTTTTTTCCTCTCCCCTCTCTGTCTGTGTCCAAACCTTCACTTGCATTACAGCTGTGAGGGAGAGTGGGAGGGAGAGTCGGTGTCACCGGGGAGACCGACGTGAATGATATATTTTTTTGTTCCTTTCTTCCGTTTCTGCCCGCTCCTACTCTCCCGTCCGTGCTCTTTCTTTTTTGCGAGGCTGCCCGGGCTTTTGCTCACGTCCTGTTGTCGATCTCTCCGGTGAGAAAGCGAAGCCCTTTCCAACAAGGTAAATAACCATTAGCGGGTGAGTGAGTGGGAAAGAGGGAGATGGCAAGGGCAGGAGAATGAAACACACAGAGTGAGAAAGACAGGGGGAAGAGATGAAACTTGGAGAAGGTCATTTGTTGCTTTTTCAATATCCTCAAGCCCCCCTGTCCTACCTTTTATTTTATCCTAGTGCCTATTTGTCTTTGCCCGAATTGTGTCTTGACTACAGCGAGACAGCGAGGGCCTTTTACCATTCACGACTTGTAATATAAGAACACAATGGCTGCTTCTCACAAGGTTGTAAGATTTCTCATTACATCTCTTTATTTATCTTGCCAGCACATAGACACAGACAGAGGGACGAGGAGACAAAAAAGACAGAGAGTGATGCGAAATGAAGGGAAAATAAGTGATTTCTTTTATTATTTAAGCACAATATCCTGTTCCAGCAGGCGTACACTGTTGCTGTGGGCGGCAGTGATGTAACACATCCGAGGCCTGGGCCCGGCTGGTGCTCGGCTCTGCCTATCACACATTGGACACATATTATTGATCACAGATGCTGCTCGTTGCCTTGGTTGCTTTAACTCAGCTTGCCCTCTGTCTTGCCTTCTGCCTTGCTTCCTCATTGTGTCTGCGTCTCCCGTCCTCTCCATTTCTTCTCCCCTTCATCCTTCTGCCTTTCCCAAGCGCCCCACTCCTCGTCTTTCTCCATCTGCCACCCCTCTCTGCACCTCCTTCTGCTCCTGCTTCCATCCCTAACTAACTCTCTCTCTTTGTCTACAGCAGTTCTCTCTCTCTTATGAGACATCCCTCTCTCCTCCCTCCTTCCCGGGTCCCTCTGAGTGTCCTTAGGAGACACTTGTGGACGGGGCAGGGGCTCATATACTTGGAGGTTATGAAGGAGAAACAGTGAATCAAGTTCGAGGCTGTCCAAGTGTTTGCTCAGCATCGAAGCACCCTTGCTCGATTGTGGATTTCATGAATAATTGATTAAATAATGGAAAATGTAATGAGGAAGATGTTTTAAAATTCTAATTCAAATCAAACAACTAGCCGTGGCATTCGCCCGCTCTTCAATAAGCAGATATTTCCAGTGATTGGCTGAAGGACAGGGCTGCGTGACTACAGTGTTCATTGAGGCATGGAGGCAAGAGATTAATTTGAGGATATTTTGGGGGTGGGGGGTTGCAGACACACTCAGGTGAGTCTGCGTGTGCACGAAACTTGGCTAAGTTCAAGTAAGTCAACCTTAAAATTTGTGTCTCCTGTGTTTCTAGAGTATGGGTCTCCCAAGATCAAGATGCATGTGATCCTACTCCGTGTGTCATGTGCAAAAAACATGTGAGCAATCATCTGTCTGTGCTCTGTCTGAAAAAATGCATTTGCATGTCTCCAGCGCCTCGGTGGTTCTGACTGGATGTGTGAAAAGACTCAGTACCGTGCATGTCTGTTAATGTCGTGCTCCAGTGGCAGGGAGTGTGTGACATGACGGATCAGATGCTGGAAAAGAAGCCAGATTAGGAAGCCGCGCTGTATGGAGGACGCACGTCACATCCATGTTCGCCCAGTCTCCCTGCAGAGCCATCCTTCACTTTACCGCACTGCTTCTTTCCTTTATTCTCCCCCTACTCTTTTGTCACTTACTTTCCCACTCCTTCCTCCTTTTCCCTCTCTTTTCTCTTTCCCCTTCCTCTGTCTTTCCCTCTTTCTTTCTCTTCTCCATCACTCACACCGTAATTTTACCTCTGCTGTGAATCACTTCCTGGCTCTCTTTTGCTCAGACCTTTCGGTCCCTTTTCCAACGCTGCCATGGCACAGTGCAGGGATCATTAGTGACTTAATGGAGGTAGCCATTTTCTGCGGGGGGGAATAACAATGGCAATGAGCAGTATCCACCACTCGTCTGCCCTCCCCTTCCTGTCTCTCCTTTCCTTTTCCCCCCTTTTTCTATATTGTTGACTGTGCTTCCTCACCCTCTCTATTCCTGTGACAGTGACACTGAGTGCTGTGTGCACCCTGTGCAAGAGTGGTCCTCCTGTCTCATTTACACTGATATTGGACTGGGAATCAGGTATGTATATGTGTGCACGCGTGTGTGTGCACGTGTGTGCATGTGTGCGTGCGCGCATGTGCGTGCGAGTGTGTTTTGACATGGGAGCGACCATCACTGCCAAATAACTGCATAAGAGTACCGTGGTGTGACACATCGGTAAGAACAAACGCAGGTGGGATGCTTACACACTCACCCTCTCTCTCTCTCTCTCTCTCTCTCTCTCTCTCACACACACACACACACATAAATACATGCAGACTCTCATGCACAATATTTTCAGTTCATATTTCTTCATCTGAGCAACTCTTGACAGTTTATTTTGGGTGATATTGTTGCACAGAGAAGGGGAGAAAGATGGTGATTCAGTGACACATACTGTGGCTGGAGCTTTAAGGGAAAGAATGGGAAAATGTAATAAAATCCCACATATTCCCATAGACACACACACACTTGAGATAGATGCACAACCTACAAACAAACACACACTAGGGCTGCTTGACGTCAGCATTTTCAAATCGTGAGTATATATCATTTAACACTTTCCAACTGGCCCTGAACAAACTAACGAAAGCCAGAAAGTCATGGTTATGTAGACTTTAGAAATAAAGAATGTTGAGGATATATGTTGAGGACGGGAACTTTAGGCAATTTTAATGAGTCACATATATAAACTATGTCTAAGAAACACTTTCTTACGACATAGTGGTAGCCCACTTTCCACAAATTCCATTACCAGCATCTATTACGACAAAAGTGAAATGCCTGTGTTGTTTTTTTATGCCTTCCCATTTCCACATGATCCTGTGACATTTTTGTTGCTGCTCCAGTTCTGTCCTGAGTAATTATTTCTCAAGGTAACTATAGCACAGTTTATTTTGAAGGTCTTAACATAATGGGAGACTATTTTAAATGGTAAAGTGCCCGACTGCACGGCTATTCATTGCTTACAATAAATCGGTGAAAACAGCTTTGCTATTTTGGAAAAACTGGACTGAACATTAGGGGTAGAACGGTTTTGAAACCGAGACTCACGCTGCAGTGATCCGTTGTATTTGTTTAAAGATGAGTTTAATTCGTTTTGAATGTACTGGACTTTAACACGATAGACAGTTGATTGTATTTTGCCTCCTGACCATGAACAGTTTATGCCACTGATGACAATTCAGGTCTGTTACTGGAGTACTGATGCTATACAGTATGTCACGTTTATGCCTTTTGCTTTTACTCACTACTGCACATGTATTTGTGTTTAGTTACTAGTTACTTTGCAGATTCACCTTCTCATTACAAAATATGATTGCAATTGACTTATTATTATGGATCAGCCACCTGTCAGTACATGAAGTAGTTAAAGTCAGCTCCACTTTTCCACCTTGGATTTTTTTTTTTTTTTTACAGCACAAATGTGAAATGAGTTTAGTTTCACTGGCTGTGTAGCCTCCAGTATTGTTGTTTTATCTAACTAAAGGGTCCAATTCTGAATAGAAGAAATTGAATTTATGTTGAAAGATTTTAAATGAAATTCCCAGAAATAAGGTTTTTGTGATGCTCTGCTTGAATCTGTACATGATTTAAACTCAACAAGGCCTGGAGATTTTGGAGTTCTGCAGAAACCTTATTTATAAAGCACATGTGGAACAAATGTGGACTGGCTTGTACATTCATGTATTCATGGCATCAAGCTGGATACTGTTTAGAAAACAGTCTATTATCTTAATAGAGTACTTCTTACATTGGATGTAGAGTGTGTACGTTTAACTTGAGCTAGAGCAAACTTCAGTGGCGGAGTACTTTTTAAAAGTAAGCACAGAACTACTATTGACTTTTGTTGACTTATTGAGTATTGACTTTGCATCGTCACTCTGAAAAATCCAATGTTACAAGAAAGCATACTAATGAATAAATAACAAATAAAATAAGAGAAAATATTCTGCGTATGTATAAGAACAAAAGTATCAATTGTCTTGAGCAAAATATACCTAAAGTATTAAAAGTAAAAGAGTAGTATCCTTCACATTTGATTTTTAAGTTTATACAAAATATACTGTATCTGAAATCCTTACCTGCAAAATAGAGAGGCTGTTTGTGGCATATGTTAATCATATGCTATGATTCATCCACTACATCTCAAGCCAACTCAACACACTGGAGATTTTGGCATGACTTTGACAGTCCCCTCTGCGAATGTGAGAATATCTTTAGAAAAACATATAGTTCTTCATTCCAGCTCCACACTGAAGCTGAACTGAACACCTTACTAAGATTTTTTTTTTATTTAATGTTGAATGTGCCTTAAATATGTCACCCACCTGCACATACGCTACTAATTGTGCCTATTGATATACATTGAGCACCCAGTCAGAAATAGCTGGCATTAAATTTTCATTATATAGATTTGGCTCATTAATATGAATGAGGTCTGCTGTGTGTTTGCTGCAGTCCATCTGTGAGAAGATTCACAGAAGTCTTGCACACAAACACACATCATGCAGATTGACTTAGCCCACATTTGTGCACATGTACACATCCATACAGAGGCACAAGCATACACACACAAACACACACAAACGTTAGCACAGTGTGTCTGCCTGACAAACTGCTACCACCCACCTCACATCCCTTTATTTACCCAGTGTTGTGCCCTGTGTCCCTCCACCTCTTTCCATCCTGTCTTTTTCTTCCTCTCTTTTAATACAAGCCTACCCTGCAGTTACACCTCCTCCCCTGTCGCTGCCTGCTGCCACAAATCACAGCAGCAGAAAGACTGAATGGACAGAGGGAGATGGTGAAAAAGAGAGAAACTGAAAATGTTAAAGGCTGGGGAGGCGTTGATGGGGGTCTCAAACAGCAACAAAAGACCAGTGGGCATCCATCTCAGGCCTATCTGTTGACACAGGGCCACTGAATGAGCAGCCAGCTGGCTGGATCAACATGGATGAAAAATAGTAGCCAGAGAAGGAACAACAACCAGCGCAGTAACAGCTATGACAACAGTTGCTCCAAAAAAAAAAAAAAAAAAAAAAGAGAAAGAAAGAAAGAAAGAAATGACAAATATAAACAACCAAGACATCTGCAAAAAAGCAAAGTCCACCAATAGATGCATGCAACATCAAGGCTGGCAAATCACAGCAATAAAAGCATCCAACAAGAGGAAGAATCACACCTGCTGTGACAACTAAACCTTCTCCTAAGACATCAACAATAACAACCATCTACACAATAGAAATGCTAGCAGGAAAATACAGACAAAAAAATAACACACAACTACAACCACAGAAACAACCGCAGCAAGAAAACCATCTCCAACCTTCACCACCACCTCCAACAATTGCAGTGTCTGCTGCAACAGTTCTTATTTTTGCTGTCACTCTGCTCTTTATGTCACTTTGTTATTTTTGTTTTCTCACTTTCCATTCTGCTCCTTCATTTCTCTCCCAAATCTTTCTCTCTCATCCATTTTGCAGCTGTGATGGTGTGAACATCTGAAAACCCTAAATCCAAAATTTGTACAAGGGGGCAAACAGCACCCCATCATTTCTCTGCTGCACCCGCTCATCTTCCCTCTCCATCTCGCCTCTTTCCTTCTCTCCACACAGCCATCAAACACCAGCAATCAACCAAGATCTTCAGTGAGCCCAGAGAGGGAGGGTGCAGAGAGCATAAAGAGGAGGAGGAGGAGAGAGGGAGGAAGATTAAGGAAACAGATGGAAGAGTGCAGCTGCTTGGCATTTAAGGCGAGAATTGACTGGACTTTCTGGGTACTGAAGGCATCAGCAGTGATTTGATTGAATCTTATTTCACATTTACAGGTCACACTCACTGTAAGTTTGATAACACTGTTAATCTGCAACATTCCTGAAATAGCAATATTCACAGTTAACAGCAGATTCTCTGTTTGCTGATTTAACATTAAAGGTGGGCACAATGTTCCCCTTTATTTGGAATCATGATTCCAAGCCCAGTATTCATAGATGTTGTAGCTCAGCTTTGGTCTCCACCAGATCACACAAAGATCATTTGCTAAATGCTCCATTGTGCACTTTGGTGTTGTGCAGGTAGTGATTTATCAGATGTTGACAGTGAAAAATATCTGCCTGCTGTGCCTAGAAACAAGGCTGTTGACAGACACTAAACATGTTGTAGAGCCGGGGGGAATGATTTTCTGTGGGTGCAGGAGCCAAATGGACTGATTAGATTGTTGGGTTTTAGGCTGTGTTAATTAAATAGACCTTGTATTTAAGGTCTAAGGTAAGGTAAGGTAACCTGCACACCAGGGTCATCAGGGGGTTTGACCTGGACGTGTTTTCACCGTACTAGTGCCAAGCTGTGAATTGTACATTGTTTGCTTGTTTAATTTATGATTAACTTCATTGGAAGATTAAGGAACCAGACTTCATGGAAACAATAAATTACCTTGTCATCAAAGCAAGAAAAACTGTCTTCTCATGTGTTGGAAATTGATGGAACAAACAATATCACAGTAAGAAAAACGTGTCAGCCAGGTTAGTCCAAGTACAAACACCTCAGTAGCTAATTATTAGACTTTGCTACTATAGTGGGTTTTAGTCACCGAAAATGCCTCATTTCACGTGTTGATATAAAAATGTTGATTAGAGCAGTAATAAATTTACACCACCTGTTTTTTATTTTTGTTATTGTAACCCTAATAGTGTCAGTCCAAATCTAAATTTATCAGAAATACTGTCATTATTAAAGCATTGCTGAAATCATCTTAAAACCTTTTTGGTATTTCACTCATATTGGCCAATTGTGGGCAGCACCAAAAACCAATACCCTTCAGACAGGATTTTTACTTTTCAGCCTAAAAATTTCTAAGCTGACAGTGCTGGTGAAGATGGAAGAGGGTGAGCAATGATGGAGCAAACACAAATCAGTGAAGGAGTGAGGAGGTGCAGAGGGGAATGGAGAGGGAGGACTGAGATAAGAGTGCTGAGGAAAGCAGAGAAGGCCACTGCAACGAGAACTGACGAGAGTTGATCTCTATTGATCACCACAGACAGCTTCATTATCAGCACTTACTGGACACGTGGTGAATTCACAACCACTTCCTCCTGAGTGTGGGTGTCTGTGTGTAAGTGCACTTGAGAGCGTACATGTCTATGCCTTGAAAATCCACTGTCTAGACAAGGAACAACTTAGGTAAATGAGAAAACTACTGAATGAAGGCACTATTTTTAAACTTGTAACCCCCTTTAACTGAATTTTTGTCCTAACCCTGCTTATTTTGTGTTCCTATGATGATATGTACTACAGTATGCCTGTGTTCACCTTATGTATCCCTGCAGTCTTCTACAACAGTTAGTGTGCCCTTTCACCGGCAGTAAATTCATGAATTAATGACATTGGCTGCTGAGACATCTCTCTGAAAGCTTGAGAACATTTTGAAGAATAAAGGAGGACTGAGAGAATGAAAAGAGGAAGAGATGAACAAAAAGCTAAATGGTGTTTTGTGAGCAATTGAGACGCTAGGCCTCCATGTGTTGATTTTGCTACTATTGCAGTTTTTGAAGACCAGTGTCAACATGAGCGCAGAAAATATATTTTTCCATATCAAATTTCTTTTTAATTCAACATTTAAACTAGAAAGATGCAAAGAGATGATGCACAGTAAAAACTAGTATATTTACTGTAGGTGCTTTACTTAAAGTGATCATTATGCCTTTCTGTATTTTCGGTTGTACTCTAATTTCACTGTTAGGATGTTAGGTGTACTAAATATATAATAACAGTCACGCTAAGCTGTTATTTGTTTGCATACAAAAGCGACATAGATGAGACAGGTTGATTATATCTGTCAACAGTGACATAACGTTACCCTTCGTACAATTACTGAAAATGATTAAACACCCAATGCAGGTTAGGTGCATTGGCCCCATTGACAAACTTTCAACTGTTTGCAATGAACAAATAAAACAATTGCTATTAAAATAGCTCAACACAACTAATGTTTCATAGCCTATGAAATATAATAAGGACTTTTGGTCTTAAATGCTCAAATTATAAGTTAAAACAAAACATTTGCTGTTATAATTACAGGATTTACCAAACTGAAAAATGCTACTGTTTGTTTTGTTTATGGTCATATTCCAGATCAGATTAAGTCTCAAACATCTATTTCTACGTCCAAACTTGACATTTCAAATGATAAATGAGTAAAACTACGTGAAAGTTTAATGTGACAATTTGTTTAAGTGGCGTATGAAAAACAGGATGGTGCTAAGGGCCTTAATAAGACAGATGTTTCAGACCGAGATTGAAAAGGTACTGTATAAAGGCCGAAATGTGAACCATCCCAAACTGATTTAGTCCCAGAATATAAACAGTAATCCAAAAATAATGCATAACATGGATTTAGTCCTAAGTTTTATTTTTAGGTACATGCTCTGTAAAAACATCACATGTAGGGGTGGGCAGTATAGCCCCACAGTTATATCACAGTATTTCATGGAAACTTGCAATAATGATATTTGTGAAGCTATAAAAACAAATTAACATATTATTGATGATTGCAGGCATCAGCATTTGTTAGTGCAAACAAAATGCAGGGCTTTTTCCATCCTTCTCTTTCAGTGAGTTGTGTGCTTTGACTACTTTTTCCTCCCCCCCAGGTTACTCAGAGATAGGACATTTCTGAGTAGTTAGGGAACAGAGAGTGACGTTTGGTTTATGTCGTTGTTCTGCATGCTAGGGAGCACAAATGCACCATACATTGTCATATGACTATGTCATTGATATTGTGAAGTGACACATTTGATTAACTACAATTTTATACTGGTGATAGTAAATAATTGACAGCATGATAGATAGATAAACTGGATAACTTTGTTGTATTTCTTTCCAAGAGTCTTAAGAGCAGACAAACCATTCAGTAAGGTCAAAATTAAATTGTAGCCAAAGGCCAGTTAGATAAGCATTAAGACTGAAACTAATTTCTAGGAGTCATGAACTAAACAAAGGAGATATCCATCCATCCATCCATTCAGCCACTATCCTAACTGCTCGTCCTTTTAAGGGTTGCAGGAGTGTTGCAGCATGTCCCAGCTGTCACTGGGTGAGAGGCGGGGTAAATCCTGAACAGGTTGCCAGTCTATCACAGGGTGGACATACAGAGACAGACCATTCACACTCACATTAACACCTATTAGCAATTAAGATTCACCAGTCACATGCAGTCACCTACTGTAGCTGTATGCCTTTGTACTGTGGGAGGAAGCTGGAGTACCTGGAGAAACCAACGTGGAGAACATGCAAAAACCACAGACGATGACACCAAGCCAACCCATGGATTGGACGCGACACCCAAAAAAGATGTAACAAGTTTAACCAAGGACAATGTCGGGTTAGTTGTTCCATCGCTTTCCAGTCTTTACTCTACAAACATGGCGATGTCATGGATCTGCTCATCTTACTTTCTAAACCAAAATGTCTTTGAAACCATAAATAAATACCATAATGAACATATGAAATGAACTGTGATTTAGTGCCATTCTCAGTTTATAAAAATGAGCGCCCCTTCACCAGTTTCATTAGCCTACAAAGAACTGTTGTATTCAGATAATTTGTAAATGTCAATACAATTATTTCACAACTTAGTAGTTTAACACCAATAGGATCATTAAGTACATTTGGCTGATAAAAGTAGTATTTTACCAAATGCTAAAACATTTAGCTGTTATTCAATGTTATTCAATAACATTATAAATAGAATTATTTATTAATTATTAATAAATTAATTATTTATGTCATTTAGCAAAAATAAAAAAGAGCACATCTTCTCAAATGTGATAATGTGATGCTTTTCTACATTTTATCTTTTTAATCATTGATCTTTTGAGTTTTAGACCATTAATCTGACAAAATACACAAAAAAACACAACAAGATGGGCTCTGAAAACCTGTTAAAAGCATTTTACACTCCTGTGTTTCCAGACTAAATAATTAATCCCCAAAAAATTCAGCAGGATAATAGATAATGAAAGTAATAGGTTTTTTCCACAGCACACATTTTGGCATCGTAGAAAGGGCACATCCATCACTACCAACATTAACAAACCTCTGTTCTTTTCAAGGGTCTCGGTAAACCCTAACAGTGAGCCAGCATGCACAGTAGAAGCCCAGTGCAGCTACATTAAACTTGGCCATGATTCATTTTCTTATTTGTAACTGTGCTTTTCCTACCGTGACATGTCAGCATGTCTTTCATGGAAAAAGGCCAATTGTTAGTTGCAACCAATGTAACACTTAAACTAAAGAAGATGCCTTGTGCTCGCGATGTAGCTCTCTGTATGTATGTATGTGATTAATAACAATAACGGCTGAACCAAATTTGTGATATGTAGTAAAAGGTCTACAGATGAGTACTGAGAGGACAGAAAGATGTGGCACTCTATTAGCTCCGTGTCTGTGTTCCTGGGTTCCTCTGATCAGTTTCCTGCAGCAGACCTTTGTCCACTCTACATCCAAACACTACATTAGTGAGGGCATCACCTCACTGCACAGTCAACAGGATCCAGCAGATTATGTGGCAGAAGGAAGGGAAACAGGGTATAATGCATGTACACTTCAAATCTTCTTTCTTTCCCTTTTAGCATCCCCCCCCCCTCCCTCTGCCTCCCCCCCCCCCCCCCCCCCCCCCCTCCCTCTGCTTCATATCTTCCTTTCATTACCTGGAGAGGAAGCGGCGGAGAGGAGGAGGAGGAAGGAGGAAGGGGTTGAGATTGAAGGTAGTTAGTGGTTGCTGAAGTTAGAGGTGTGTGTGTGTGTTTGGTTGGGGGTGGGGGGGGGGCGGTTGAGGAGAGAAGGGAAGGGAAGAAAGAATGAGCAAAGGTTGGCGAGGCGTTGCCTTGGCAACGGGGAGCAAGGCCCTCGTTAGCCCAGCAGGTGCTAATAGAGATAACGAGGGGGTGTCGAGGGGGGAGCAGGCGAGACCAGAAACCCCCTTTGCACCACTTTACCTCTCCCAGCATCCTTTGCTGCTGTCTCCTCTTCCTCCTTTGCTTTAGACCCCGTCTCATGCCCCCTTTCTCCTCCTCTTTCTTCCCTAGTCCGTCTCATACTCCCCTTATTTCTTATTCTCCTCTTTTTTTTTCCAGCTACTCCACTTTAACCATCTCTTTCCATTTCAGCTGCACCGGTTGCACTCATTTCAACAACTACCGGCCCCATTTCTCTCCCCTCTTGCTCGCCGTCTCTCCATCTCCACTTTTCTTCTCCGATCCATTTTTGTCTTCCTCTTTAAGCCTCGTCCTCTTCTCCACCTCCCCCATCCTGTCCTCCATCCATCCTTATAGTACTTCAAGATGGATATAAAATAAAGTCCTCCAATTGCTCTCTAGATGGAAAAAAAAAAAAAAAAAGCGGAGAGAGGGAGAGAGAAAAGGAAATAAAAGCTGAGGGGATGTGAGGGCAAAGGAGAGAAAAGGAAGAGAGGGAAGAGAGAAGAAAGAGACACAGAGGGAGGACATTCAAATCAATACTTGTGTTTGTCAGGTTGTATTTTTCTGCAGCCTCGTGTTTAGTCCCCCCCCTCCGACTATTCTTTCTCTGTATCTCTCTCGCTAAACACACACACGCTCCTGCTCTGGCCATGAACCCAGCAGCCGCTACCATTTCAGGTTGTTTTCTCCTGCTCAAAGCGCTTTCTCTTTCAGCTGCCCTGGCCATTTTGCCGTCTCTGACAAAACCTCTTCATGAGGCTTTCAGCAAAAGGACAGATCTTACACCGTCGTTTCATGCATTTCGAGTTCATACAACCTGATGCTAATTAAAATACAAGTGCCCAAGGCCTGGCCACTTATCAGCACAAAGAAAACACAGGGACTCTTCTCAGCCACTCCACATCAATGCAGCCAGACGTGTTCAAATGTGAGGCGCTCTGCTACAAATATGTTCACAATGCACATCATGTGGCACAGTCGAACCTGATGTATGAATATATATTTTTCAGATTTCCTCAAGGTCAGCTACTCTATTAAGAGATGAATACATAAAGAGAAAACTCATTTCTGTGTCACCAGTAAATCATTAGCTCCTGTGCTACCTGAGCCACTTTAGCATAAGTTGTTGCAATATAGCAGCCTGGTGGAAAGCAAGAAGGCTGATCTTGTGGTAACACTGTTTATCGGATGCAGACTGCTCACACAGGGCAAACAGGAAAGCCCGAAGTACACCTGCACCTTTCCCCCAAATGAACATCTATCCCTTGTTCTACTTTTGCATGCGAGTCCAGTAGCAGCAGCTTCCTCTGTACAGTACATACAAAGACAGACTCAGTACTCTACAAAGCATTCCCCATCTGTTAACATACATGTCAGCTCTGTTTTTACCTATGAAACTCCCTGTCTGCGTCTCAGCTGACATCTCAGGGCTGTGCTCTGGATCATCATGCTACCAAACTTAATAGAAAACAATATATATGTCATGATCCTGGTTCAGTGATGGAGCAAGGTTCCTGGCTTTAGTGTTCTCAAGAGAGGTGGAACCCAGAGTGGGAATCAGTGTTGCGGGGTAATTTCCATTGTCTGCTGCGTTTCAGGCATGACACAGCTGACCTCAAAAGTGTTTTGCAGCAGAGCCGAGAGTCGTCTGATCACAGGTTACACTAATTCCTATAGGTTTTACATCAGCCTGCTTTCCACTGCAGCTCTGTTGACAGATATGCGTTAAGCGGTGGTTAAAATGTTCAACAAACCATTTAAAGGAAGCAGGGAATTGATTGCCACCGCAAATTGGAAGCTGACTTATTTGGTTAGATATTTTAAAATAGATTGGCTTTGACTGCAGTCACCCAGGTTGCTGCCGTAATATAACATCTCTGCGTAGAGTCGATGAGTTTGTTTAAATTCCAGCTTTGTTTGGCTGTTCGACTGCCAACAGAAAACAGAGACAGGGTGGCAGAATATGGACACAGGAAAGCGATTAAAGCTGGTATTCATGATTAATACAATCTAATATAGGACTGGAGCTAGCTGAAACTGACTGGGGACCTTCGCTGCTCTCCTCTTTTCCATATTTTCTGGCAGAAGCATTGTATATTGTAATATATTCACCAGTATGCTGGAGGATTGTAAAATGAAAAAAAAGAGCACATTAACCCTGAGTGTAGAAGTCCTGTAGAAATGTTAACTAGTTTGGTGGGTCACATTAGTCATGGCTGACTATTTAGTCAGTATGCTGGAAGCAACACATTTCACACTGAAGCTGTACTTCCACATGGACAAATGTAAATCATACAATAACATGATCCCTCAGTACCTGGCTAGAGTCCAGATATTTGAAATAGCTGTCCACTGTCATTCTATAGTTTAAATAGAAAGTGACTGTTTAAGATTACATGAATTATAGATTATAATAAATGGTACAGACACATAAATTTCAACTATATACAAGAAAAAGTATGTGAACCTTTAGGAATTTCATAGTTTTCTGCATTAGTATGTCATAACATGCATTGTGATCTTCATCTAAGTCAACAGCAATAACAAATATAATGTCCCTAAAGTAACAACAACAACAAAAAACTTATACATAATACAACAAAATCAGTTAATCAGTTATTAATTTGAAGGGTTCACATATTTTTTTCACTAGCACTGATTTTTTGGTTATTTTTAATGAAGACGTGAAAGATCCGATTTTTTTTGTGCTATTATTTAAGGACCATTATATTTGTTAATACGTTATCTTAGATGAAGATCAGATCGCAGTTTATAAAAAATTCATGCAGAAAACCATGACATTCGAAAAGGTTCACATACTTTTGCATTTATAAAAGGAGTGATTGTTCCTACTTCCTACTTCATCAGTCCACAAGGTGCTCAAGTGGTATTAATACAGAAATGAAAAAACACTTGAACATGGAAGAATGCTTGATTCACCAACTTCATTAGGATGATATTGAAAACGTGTTGAAAGCATAGCGTCGTGTGCACACGAAGGCTTGGTCGTTATCAATTATCCAATGAGAGCTATAAGTGGGTAGTCTCCAAAGAATGTTCCCCTTTCCAATCCCTTCAATAAGAGTACATAATAAAATAGGAAGCAGCTCACCGTCACATAATTTCAGCACGAGTAATAATAATAAAAAAGCAGATTCTAAATTGCCTATATAAAATGTCTGGTTACTGGTTGTTTCATGTCTCCTCTTTACATTTGCAGACCTTTTTACAGCAGCTTTATGAAAAATAAACTGACTGACAGAGTAGCTATGATTTTGCCAAGCTGTTCATAGGGGGAATGAACATTATCCATGTCAACCAGTAGCACGTCAACCTTGTTGCACTCCAAAGTGGATATGTTGATGCAGTCAACATCCAAACCCCTTTTAATGTAACCTGATTAGAAGTCAGCTGTCATCCATGTCTCCTTAAAATTACATTTCAATACAGCTGAACTGCAACTGCAAATAACATCAACTTAACTTCCCTAGTTATAGAGAAAAGAGATAATATCACTGTACTAGCAATGCCTTACTGAACAACGCTGCCCACCTGTAAGCTCTGATTGGAGTTTCCCCACAAGGGGGAAATAAATTATTTGAAAGCCCCTTTATAGCTGTGGGCAGCCCAAAGAGAGTGAGGAGTAACTAACAGTAACTAGTCTTTTTACAAATGAATAAAACCTTTCCACATATTTGGCTGAATGAGCATCACAGCCACCCCTTTTAGCTGATGATAATAGCCTAATATTACTGCACTAGTGCTTTGAAATAAACAAAGACAGTGTTCTCATCATTTCAGAGCAAATTGATCCAATCCAATCCAGCAAAACTTAAATGTGCACTGTATTGCTTTAAAGCGCCGCTATCAACCTTCCGCTTAAATTGTTGTGAAATTGTATGCGCTCACACTGCTGCAAAGCACTTTGGAAGGAAGGGCCCCGCCAAATAGCATATTATGCATATGCTGTGTATGCATGCAAGATAGAGGACACATAAGTAAGTGCAGTGATGCACAAACCAACAAGGACGCCAAAGAGCGCACACACACTCACTAACACACATTAATGCAGCAGATCCTGAATGAATAAACCAGTGAAGCAGAGGACTAACTCAAGGACTATCTCTTTCTCTCTCTCTCTCTCGCCTTTGTCTATCGTCCTGTCTCTGTTTCCCCCTCTCTCTCTCTCTCTCTTCACAAGAGTAAACCAGGTGTGCATCTGCTGTTCCCTCCTCCCTCTACCTATCACCTCAGGGATGAAGGAATGAGTGAGTGAGTGCGAGAGAAAGGGAGAAAAAGAGGAGAGGAAATTCCCACAAGAGGAGACAGGAGTACAGACATTCCTGGGGTGTGAATTGTTACAACCGCTCCCTTTTATCCCGCCCTAATAGAATGAAGTCCAAAATGCCTGGAGGCAGCTATGACCCTGAAACTTACACATATGCACACACACATACACACAATGAGCACAAAGTCTTCTGAAACAGCTGGATGAAGACATCATCTGTCATGGTTGTCAGCTTACGCCCCTTGCTTCTCAACAACAACACCAAAATGCACATGTATGCCAGCGTGTGCACAGGCACCCCCCTCCCCCAAGCACACCCCGGCTAAAATGTGTGTGTGTGTGTGTGTGTGCTGGTTAAAAGCCACACTCCCACCTCCAGTGAATCACATGGACAAACACACATTCGTCCTTCGCTCTCATCTCTCTATAATGGTAGGATAGAGACGTCATCTGTCACACTCAACTGTCAACTGTCCAAACACAGCCGCCCACCTGTCCAGACGCTCACACACATTCATACACACACCCAAAACCTGCACACATACTCCCACCGAGACAGATGCAACCGCGTCCCCCTCACAAGCACACATCATAACATTTCTGTCTGTAAACACCCCAATTACCTGAGAGCAGCATGAGGTCTGGGGGAAATTGCTGCTTCATTATCATAGCAGTTATTATGTTAACCCACAAGTCAGAGTCACACACGTATGTAATGACAGGGTCACACTATAGGGCTGACAGCACTTCCATAGGTGGATGGAGGAGGTCATCACGAAAAAAAGAAAAGCTAACCTGCATTTAGCATGAGAGGAAAACACATGTGCTCGCGATCGCAGATATTGCAGTTGCACAAATAGAGAAGTATGAACGTGCATGTGTAAGAAAAGAGAAAGTCCACACACTATTTGCAGACACTGAAGACAAGCTGCTGCCATTTTGAAGAAAACCTACTTGCGTCTAACAGTCACAGCTGCTTGCATGACAGCAGCTCCTTCTCTGTAATGCATTGTCCAATATTCTGTAAATATGGTAAAGACCAGCTCTAGAGTGGCGCGGCTATTACTGCTAAGTGCTTCCTAATACACTTCATCCTGCGCACTGCTTGTTTAGAAAGAAAAATCAAAGTAAGTAAAGAAAAGCAGCTTCGAAAAAGATAATGGCAATTCAGGAATTGCCGCAGCAAACAGCTGGTGGACTGTTTTCTGTCACTGCTGGAGTTTTGTGCTGTTGTTCGTGTACGGACAAATCCTGGAGCTCTTCTGTTGTATTTTATGATTTTGAAAGACACTCTCTCTGCACACTACTTTTCTGTATTTTTCTGGCCACCACATTCACAGCCCCTTCATTAAATCCTGGCCACCTGCGCCTGGTCAGTGCAGGTTCAACAGAGGATAGTTTCCCAGAGACCGTGCTCATAAAAACTAGGCAGTTTTGGACACCTCACTGGACTGTGATTGGCCGCGAAAATACACTCCTTTATTCCCGCTTGACAGTGACTTTTCACTTGCTGCTGGCGCGGCTCTAAAATGAAGTGAAATTGAGTGTAGAGAGAGCTATAGCTCAGCAAGATCTACTTTTGAGCAGTGTTTAGCCCTCTCTGATGGTGTTGGCTCTGTCATCCAGTCAACGGATTTAGCCGGCCAACACATTCAATAACATCCTGATCACCGTCCAACCCTAATATGGGCTCCATAAAATGCCCCAGTGCCAGCCCAGCTCATAACGTTCGATGTCACCACCGGGAGGAGCGAGGAACGCAGGGATCACATATTTTCATAGCACCCTGACCTTGACGATTGAAAGTTATTTGTTTTAGGATAATTCTCAAGTGTATTAACAGGCCCAGTGTTTCACGAGGCCGGTGGTATAAACACAAGCTGTGTTTAGGTTTGAATGGGCCTGAGCATTCCTGAATGACAGGGAAAGGCAAATAGTGTGGTCAAAGCTGCTGGCAAGCCAGACAGTAGAATAGAATATTGAATCTGCCCAAATATGGAAACAGCCATACAACAATCACATCAACAGCAGGACTCTTTCAGGACAAGCGTTTTTGTGGGCGTCCAAGTGAGGGGATTGAAATGGCACACACGCTCGCATTCACGCTCACACACCCACACACACAGAAACACACACACACACACAGTTGGACGGTATCTCCATTTAAACAGGGGAGTGGAGGGAGAAAGCACATAATGGCAAAACAAAAAGCACCAGAGAGACAATTAGCTCTTGCATATAAAGTCACGATGGAATATGTGTGCTTGTGTGCCTATGTGGCAGTTTGTGTAAGTGTGCATACATGTGCCAAACTGTGTGTGTGTGTGTGTGTGTGTGTGTGTGTAGGACTGTGCATGCATTGCAGCCGGCTGTATGTATGCATGCCAGTCTACTTGTTTGGTCACTAATCAAACACACGCCACTTGTGTGTGCATTGTAGCCGTCACTCTTCTCCTGCCCAAAACACACACGCGCACACACACACACACACACACACACACACACACACACACACACACACACACACACACACACACATTGGTTGGCATCTGGGTTGGCATTTGCATTGGCAGTAGGGCACTTGTGTCTGGTATCCACACAAAGAGGCAGAGAGCTGTAATCCAGACCCAGCCCTTGGTGAGTTTGTGGGTTCGTGAATGTGTGTGTGTGTCATCAAGAGACACAGTTGTCGTCCTTAGTGTGTTGCGTAACAGCACGCTTCAGCCTTGCTTTCCTCCTTCTCTGGCACAGCATACCACAATGACAGCCAGACAACTAGCGCTTAGGCCCTGGAGATGTGCGCCTGGCCGGGACTATCTGAGTATGTATGTGTGTGTCTGCATAGTTGTGGTGTGTGTGTGTGCTTTTCATGTGATTCGATGTGCACCAATGTGGCTTAACTACTATATGAGTCTGAATCCTCCCAGGTGTGTATAATGTGTTCCAGCTCAGACTGTGTGATATCACACACAGATACACACAAAAACACTGTTACACAGGTGCTGCAGTACTGATATACTTTTGTGTTCTCACACAAGGACAGATTTATACAAGCTACATATTTTTCACACCTTAAATCATTCACTATGCGATCTATGTGAGTGTCATTGTGTCTGGTTGTGTATGTGTGTGTGGGGGAGACTCAGATGTGGATTAGCACGCTGGGACTGAGGGAGCCAGCTCAGAACAAAGCGACTCCTAAGGGGGTTTGGTTGGGGTGAAGGGGGTTAATTAACAATGGCTACACTCACTGACAGACACCTATGCATCTACACACCTTCAAATCATTGCAGAAGGCCTGTGTGTTGGTTCACCCCCTTCGGAGACTAGGTGTAGGTTTAAGGAAGGTGTGTGTGAATGTGATGGCGTGTGATTGGGTGGTACAGATACAGAAAGTAAATTGGACTCAGACACACAGGAGGAGAGGGAAGAGGACAACATGGAAGACAGATGAGCAGACAGAAAGCAAAGGTCAATAAACAGAGAGTAAGATTGTCAGAATGCAAACAGATGAAGACAAACAGAGGGCAGCTAAACTAGATTGAAACTAAAGAAACTTATTATAAATCACAAAATCCTGCAACAGGAGCTGATCGGAAAACCAACACAGAAACAGTAACAGGAGCAGCCAGCATCACAAACAACTTCCCTCTCTAATAAGGTCAGACTGATTATTGGTTTGCTGATGTGTGAGTCAGTCCTTCGGTGACATCTTTGTCGAAGGCTGGCGCGGTTAGATTAAATACATATTTGAATAATTGATTACGCATTTTTATTGAAGAGAACAACATTGTTAAGTTAGGATTATTTCCATAGCCGTACAGCTCATTCAGTGTTTTGATGGACTTTACAGATGTGGCTCAAGCCCTTTGAAGGCTCTTTCATACAGCAGTATGACGCAGGTCTACTGAAAGAGTGTTTGACCCCTTTGTGCTGCATGAGGCCGCTGTCAGAGGTAACTCTTTGTTCAAATTCAGGCTCCAGTCTGGATATTTTTATTCCATTTACTTCTCAATATTATTCAACAGAAGAAGGGAAAAGTATACAGAGCATATTGCATCTCTGCTTTATTTGTGAGGGTCTTTCCTGCAGTCCAACCCTGTGCACCATCATACATATTAATGATCAACAGACCCAGTTTATAATGCGATACTGTACTGTACAGTGCTGTGCATGTAACTGTACTACTGTCAGAAGAATTGTCATATTATATAAGAAGTAAATACTACTAAATCTCTCCCTTAAGGGAGGTTATTAAATTATGGCTAAAGTTTTATTCCCATGCTTAACCCAGGATGGGTGGGAATGATTCAGGTTGACATAGGTCTAAATAGTGTACAATGTTAAACAAATCCAGGTAAAATGTCAGTTTAAGATGAAAAAAAACTTAAACATAAAGCTCTAGAGAGGAAATTTAAAGCGATGACCTTATTCCTTCAATTGAGATGTAACATAACATTTTAATCAGGTATTCTTGAGTGTGAAAGAATTTAATATCATTATGATTATCATCCTCCGTACCGGTGCAGGAGGTTTCAGTGGACCATGTCTAATCCTGCTTCAGAGGCATTTCTATTCTACTACCATTTGCGAGGGAAACATTGAATAATGACTGGATTTAAAGTCGTGAATATAGGAAATATCAGCTGTTGGCTGTGTCGGTATTGGCTATTAAAGACAGCAGTTGAACCCTGCTCTCCATTTTATTTTATAGTCAGTCATTAATGGAGAACTATTGATTCTTTTTCATGCAGTGACGCCAGACTAACAGTCTGTGTCTGTAAAGGTCAGTATAAGTATTGAATTGATCAGGGCTCATTATTAGAGGCCGAAAGAGAAGACAGCCTGCCAAAGTGAGAGACAGGCATTACTGTATAAACAGGAAGACCAGCAGAGGTACAGATGGCAGAAATATGGGTGGTGGACAAACTATATTGAGGTCAGGGTGACAGAATGGAGGAGATTGAGGCATACCATCTCATATAGGAGAACCGAGATAGAAGGAGAGAGCGGGGGAAGGCACAGACAGGCAGATAGCAGACAGTCAGTGGGGAAATTACTGAGGGGTGCAGAGCGGGAGATGCCGGCCGGCACTGAGAGAACAGTAAAATGTCAACTCAACACACACATTATGAAACGCACAGATAGAGGGAGGTAGGAGAGAGAAGTGAGAGCCAGAGAGGTGGGGAATGAGAAAAGCCTGTGCGTCTGAGTTTGTATGCGAGCACATATGCTAATGTTAGGGAACGTACAGGTCGCTGTGACAGTACTGTGTGTACTGTGAGGCCCAAACAGCAGAGCAGTCATCACGCATAAGGAAGGAAAAGGATCTGGAGGTAAGGATCAATGCAGGAAAAAAAAAATGTAATGGATGTGAGTCAAACACGCAATTCACCAGAAATATAGACTGTATGTAGGGTGTAGCCAAAAAAAAAAACTTCACTAAGGTTTTAAAGGCAGACATGGGATTTGTGCCATGATTATATGAAGTAGGAGGACATGTAAGTGTGTGCAGCGGGGTGTGCGGGTGCTCCATATGGGACACATGTCATCATTAAATATTCATGGTTGGATGTGTTTCGTTATCTACACTATTTAACACATCTGCATAAACGTGCATGGAAATGTACACACACACACACACACACACACCATACGTTAAGCTACACACAGAAGTCATATATGAGTTATGGGACATGCCTAATGTGAAGTGTCAGTCAAGACATATAGCACACACACACACAGATGCAGAGTGACAAACACATGCGCTCTAATGGCAGCTCTAGGCGCAGCAAATGACAACGTCAAGAGCTCCCAATTACCACGGCGACTGATCTGACTACCATTTTGCCTGCCTCTATCAAATGCGCTCTGTCACACAGCCGCCTCCCCCGACTTGAAACACACACATACATACACACACACACCCAGAGATGCTGCTCGCATAATGAAACACATGCAAAGATACACCCCTATGCAGCAGATATCTCCTTATTTCTCTCTTCCTGGCAGACACACACTCACAGAGAGGAAACCCTTCTCCCTCTTGCCGCCCACCACAGCAGCCTTAGCATGCCATAGAGAGAGGCATGAGGCCACACTTAGAAAACAGAAGGGGGGCTGTTGCTCTGCTTCGATGGTAAGCTCACACCAGGAGGCGCCTGCAGCTTCAGTGCAAAAGGCAGGATGAAAGAGGAGCAGAAACTCTCCCACACTCCTCAGTACACATTAGCCAGAATTCCTCTTCTTCTCTCTTTCCTATCACAGTGTGCTGCTTAGAGAGTTTCTATTGTAAACAGAGCTGAGGAGCGCTGTGATGCAAAGAAGGGCCCAACTCTTTGGCTAGCAGCTCCTGTCCTGATTAGATTGGTAATACATGATATGTCTGTTTATGTATTTTTTATGTGATTGTTTTTGTTGTTGCTGTTTTACCATTTTCTCTCTCTTTGCCACTGAAACAAACAGTTCGATTTGGTGCTAGATTTCCTATCCATCAGTCAAACTGTGTTGGCAGCAGGCTGCTGCCATGTGTTTTTCCCCTCGAGTTTTTGTTCGCGGAGTTTCTGTAGAGGACGTTTCTTTGCTTCTTTGCTGTTCTGCTGCTTTTCATGTTTATCCCAATTTGAGTGCTGCTACATGGTACGAAGCTTGAAGAACCCTAAAGAGGCTGTTGATTGAGTCGGCAGGTGATCCTTACATACAAATACTGTTCTAAAAACAACAATTGCATTTTGGCATTAAGAAACTAACATTCAACGTGTTCACACGGCGCTCCTATCACTCTGTATAATCCATAAAAAATGTTTTTTACTGGGACCGTTTGAGAAAAATTGATTCACCTTTGTTGCATTTGGATGATGCAGGCATTTCAGAGACTGAGCTCAAAATTTGGACAGTTAACAGAAAACAACCTGCCTAACTTGGCATGGCTAGTATTAAAATGTGAAATTATATTTTTCAACTGCCTAGCTGTCTGTATGTCTGCATGCTTGATACAGCGCTTATCACAACAAAATAAATAGATGAGGGAGAAGTATGAACCAGTTTCAGCAACCAACCTGATATACTGTGGTTTTACACGATCAAAATAAAGGCCTTTCCACGCTGCTGTGAGCAAAACCTGATCCGTACGTGAGACAACTCCCAAAGTTAGACACTACTTGGATTTCTTGAATATTAATAATGTGTTGGTGTGTGTGCAAACTCATTGAGCATTGTTATGGAAGTGGGTTCAGGAGGAAAATGTGAACATATGGAGAGTGGAAAACATGCCACAGACCTGAGAATAAAGTGGACTTAATAATGGCCAGAGGTGTCATTTGAGACACACACAACCCTCCAACCCTCTGCTCATGCCTACACACACTCACAAACAAATATGTATGCTGATTCACACACAAACATTTAGGCTGGCCTCATTTCAGCTGCTCGCCTCGTTCTCTCGTCATCCTCTGTCTCTCTCTCTCTCTCTCTCTCTCTCTCCCACTCACCTCACACATACACACCACACATCTCTGTTCTCTGGCCAGGCAGTCGAAGCAGGGTCAGAGTTCAACTCGGTAATGGAGTCTCTCCCACCTGGCAGTGTCAGGTAATACACAGAGGGGGGAGGTGTGCGACTGTGTGTGTGTGTGTGTGTGTGTGTGTGTGTGTGTGTGTGTGTGTGCGTGTGCGACTGTGTGTATGTGTGTGTCTGAGCGGGATGGCTGAAATGGGGCCGAGCCGAATGACCCAAATTGTGGCGGCAACCTTGAAGAGCTCAGGTGGTACATGATGAAAAATAAAAAGCAGGACTTAGAGAGAGATAGAGAGAGAGAGAGAGAGAGTGAATGAGAGAGGGGAAGAAATGGGGAGAAGGGGTGAGGAAGAGGAGGGAGGCAAACGGGGAGCACTGTGGCAATACGTGTTCTTAAACTGATTTCGGTTGTTTTCAGAATGTGGTGTGGTCCTCTCATCTCTGCATGGCACTGCTGCTGATTGGAGGCTGTCAGAGGTCTGTGTTAGAGTGTGTGTGGTGTGTGTGTGTGTGTGCCTGTGTTTCTAAGTGTGTGTGAGAAGCACACAAAGTAAGGAATATGTGTGCCGATGTCTTTTGTGTGTGCACGTGTGACGCATATCATATGCAACGCATGCGGCGTGCGTTACACTTGCTTCCTTACCTCGATGTAATCACAGTCTTTTGCCTCTCTGTATGTATTCTGCTCCACTCGTGTGTGCGTGAGTGTATCTGCAGAGAGCTGTGATAGGCTGAGCAGCTGGCTGTTTCCTCAGTCTCTGATTAGTAATCAGTCAGCATTGTGCTTGAATGCAGATTGTTAACAGGGCTGGATGTCGAGGTGGCCTTAACACTATGGACCTCATCAGAGCCCCAATCTAGCCTTTATTTGGCCTCATGAATTCCTGCTTCACAGTATTCAAATAGAGTCGAACAGGAGGTCACATGGTTGGTCAAGGGATACCAAAACCATCTCCATCACCACGTCCCTGTGACAATACATGTTTAAAAGAAAATTGAGATTGAAAAGATTTTGATTAATCATAGCAATCATGACTGGAAGTAGAAATCAATGAAAATAAGTAATCTTACTATGGTCATATGTGTCTAGCACTTTATGTATAGACCGCACAGTAGTATCAGTTGAAATCAAAGTGTCAATTCTGCATGAACAATCCTCTCCCTCTCTTTTTCTGTCCCCCACCCCTCCATACAAACTGACTTGAGAGTCTAAGGACAGAGACACACCAAGCTGACATCAGAAAAACTCAGAGAGACAAAGGACGACTTCTGATCCTGCGTGACAGGAAACAACCCTCCGTACCAGCTGGTGTCAGGAGTTGGTATTCGTGGTTCAGTAAGTGAAAGTGATTTGCAAACCACAAACAAAGCAGCGTTTGCTTACTGTTGTCACATCATTTGGTGCCGTAGCCACAAAAAAAAGGGAAGATAGACATTAGCTGACAGGCGGCTTGGTTTGTTGCAAGCTTAAGGACAGACGGTGTCATGTTTAGGCGTATTTGTGACGTTTGCTTATTGTATGACTTTTCTTGAATGTGCTCAGACCACATCAGTGGTAACGACTTAAGGAATATTTGGTTTCAGGTTCACATATGTATAGATATTTTTAAATTCTGTCCCAGAACAGCAAGTTATCTTATTTTTTATCTCAATGATCTTTATAGAAATGTGGCTGCCTGTCCAGATTTCAGCAATGAAGACCAAGGCTATTATCTTAATTGGGAAGGACGATAAAAACTACAAAACTGAAATCCTTTTTGCAATAAACTATCCTCCACAAAGCATGTCCTCCACAAACCCTGCATTCACTTTAGAGGAGCACTGATGTGAAGCAGCTCTCTGCATCTTACATAACGTCCTGCAACTCCCAATGCAGATCTCTTGTATTTGTTTGTATATATCACTGAACATATTGTAGCTATATGAAATACACATTTTATGGTTTCCCCCTGCCAGAAACATTCAGCCTCAATTAGGGCTGTGATGAAGTTTTTCAAACATTTGTCATGCATATTTGTTTTGAATACGTTTTGCTCCATTATTTCAGCATTTTTCACAGTTGGAAAAACATATGGCCATATTGATGAATAGGACCTATTGTTGGAGGTATTATTTGTCATTCTGACTCGCTCACAGTGATGGATGTGCATGTGTGTGATCATGATTTATGGTACTGGGGGTAATATATGGTTGTGTGAGTGAGTATGTGTGAGAAAGCAAAAGTCTATTAAGATGACCTTGAGAGGAACTCCCAGAACTGCTTGTACATAAACCAACAATGAAAACTAAAAGTGACGAGCTGACAGAGCGTGTTTATGTGTGTATTTGCAAGTGTGTAATGTCGGGCAAGATGTATTACTAAGTTATATTATATTCTGAGCATTGCAATACTTCATATTACTGCAGTGACATGAAAACTTTCAATATTACTGCTGCATTTTAGACATTTATATACAATATATATATATATATATATATATATATATATATATATATATATATATATATATATATATATATATTATTATATATATATTGGAATTTCGTGGTTTTCTTAATTTGTCATAAAACACGAGTATTAACAAATATAATGAACAAACTTCAGACGTCCAGCAATGTTCTTTCTAGTAAGCAGCAGCTTCGTCCTGCCATAGACATCCTGCTTATTCAGTGTTTTACCTACTATAGGCTCATGATGTTAGCCAGTTTCAATGATGCTCTCAAATCTTTGCCTTTTTCTCTGAGTTGTTTTTTTACCTCATTGATGAGCGTTCATTGCGCTCTTGGGGTCATTCAAATATATAATATAAATATTTAAACTCATTTTCTTACCTTATGCTGACACCTGACTCCAATTAGAGTTTTTGAGGTCATTATTTAAAGGGTTCACATACTTTTTCCACTCACACTGTGAGGTTTTTATGGCCTCAAAAAAGACATGAAAGATCCGAATTTTTTTGTGTTATTACTTATTTACTGGCACATCGCATTTGGTAATACTCTTGAAGATTGTTTTATGACAAATTAATGCAGAAAACCACAAAAATTATACACAAATTTATGTGTGTGTGTGTGTGCGTGTGTGTGTGTGCAGCCGAAACAGGATAATTATATCTCTACTTTGCTTTCTTCCTCTTTTTACATTTTATTCTTTGACATTTTTTTCACCTTATCTGCAGTTACATTTTTCCTCCCTCCCTCTCTCCCTCCACCACCTTTTCCGTCTGTCTGTCTGTCTGTGGTAATGTGCTCTTAGTCTATTGCCAGGGGAGGTGTGTCTGTTAACCAATGATCATCCAGTAATAAACACAGTTCATTACACCACAGACTCTCATTCATCAGTAGCCTGCTTACATCCTCTTTAGGAGCCCGACTTAGACACACACCAATCATTTACTGCTAGATGTGTGTGGCTTCCTCCAAGTGGGACGTCTGGGCCCAACTTGATGATTTATTTACAATTCTGACCATGTGCTCTGGTAAATGCTTGACTTTGAAGGGAAGGATTACTTTCTGATGCAAGGGCACTGGGCAGCAAGCCTGGGTGTGACTTAGCAAATGTTAGAAGTCGTTGTGGAGTGCAAACCGTGATGGAGAAAGTGCCATTTAATCTTTATTACTAGTTGCTTTGACAAATAGTCAACATATATGGCTCAAAATAATAGTGAAGTAATATGAAGCACGTTACTTGGATGTGGTCGGAAAATGTTTTTCTTGAACTTGATATTTGTCGCTTTTTAAATGATTATTTTCAATATGCCTTCAAACCAAAAACATTTCTTCCTCAGAATCACTTGAAAGAAGCACAAGTTGTTAGACTGGATCTAAAAGCATCCAAAAACAATGTTGACACAAGTTCTTTCCACTGAAGCCACTGAAACAAACCCATGCAGAAACTCACAGCAAATGACAAAAATAAATTACATTAAAGGAGCAGGGAAACTTTTCCATGAATAATATAGAAGCCATTCAGAGCACACAGATGGATTATGGGCTTGAGATTGACAAGGATGCCTCTCAGCGGGGTTATTAGCTTAAAAGACCGTACTGGCAGTTTTGCACATTTCAGTCCATTAAGCACAAATCACATATATTTAACTTCAGTGCTGACCATTTTCCAATGCACAATCTCAGTCTGAAGATTGATTTCCCCACCTCTCTACTAATGCTACAGTGAGCAGGTTTGCTTTATACCTCTTCCCTGTTAGTGCATTCAGGGAAACAATGTTTGGCAAGTTTAGATTTTTCTTAAATGCAAAAAAAAAAAAAAAAAAAACTATGTGATTTGTTATTTCACTTTTATCTTTATTTTTCTGACAGAAATATAAAGAAAATACTTTTAGTGTTCAGTGTTTAGCTTAACTAATTATATTTTGTAGATATTAGCTAATTTAAAGTTTGATGCCTGCTATACAGACTGTCTGTCTCTCCTTTATAATGAGAGACAAGTATCTCTGTTTTGATGGAGCCTTCACATATGTGAAACTTACTAATCCCAATGATAATGCTCTGGGTGGTCTTCTATCTTTGGCACAGAAACAAGAAATGTTGACTTGTCGACTGACAGAACTCGGCTGTGTTTCTGCACAGAATCGATGTATGGCTATCTCCTGGCCTATATTAAATTCCATTATATTCTAATAATTATTATTATTAGAATATAATTGAATATTAATATCATTAATAGAGTTTCAGGGTGCATTTCTGGATACAGTAGCAGACTGTGTTAAGTGGCAGTGATTTTCCAAAGTCCCTCTAAACCCATGTGTCTATATTCATCACAGCAGCATAACAGTTGCTCATGCAATGCAGCCTGTCTCAAAAGTCATTCACTAATGGCTTTCACCCAGTATAAGAGAATTTAAGATCTGTGTTGGTCTTGTGTCTGAATAAACATGTAAGACTCATAATGGCACAGTTGAGGGGTTGGAAATAGTAAACTGACATGAACTCACATTAATAGGCATGTTGCAACATCACAAGGATTAATACAAGAGCAGAAAGACTTAAAACACCAGTGCCAGCATTAAAAAGTAATCACCTTACCAGACACCAATGTTATGGCATGTCTTAAAAGAGCTTTAGAAAGGAATTCATTGGAGAAAATGATGTAAATAACAGTTAAACAACAAATGTGGACTGCAGCGATACAGTATCCAGGTGTATGTCATTGTCTTGGAGTTGCTTCAGAGTTCTGCATGTTTTGAATTACTGATTATTGCACTGTTGCACACTACTGTACGTGTTGTCCAGATGGTCTTAAAACTTGCATCTAACCAGTTTGTTAAGAAGTTTGGACTTGCCTATTCAAACCAGGCTTTCAACATCATTCACATCCCAACATGACGCACACACGCCGGCCTTGATTGGACGAAATCTGCCTGAATGGCGTCATTGATTAGTTGGAAAGATGGATGGTGGTCAGACAGCTATTAAACGTGACCCACCCCTCCCCTCCCAGGCCCATGTCAGATTCAGAGCTTATAGTAAATCACAGACTCCGCTGAAGGCAGCATAGATCACCGCTAACAACACTGCATCAACAAGTAGACAAGCATAAAAAAATAAATACCACAGGAGACAGAGAGCAACTTTAATAAACATGTTTTTCCTTTTTGATTTCTCACCACAAAAATGTCAGGCTCTAAAGGTCATCTAATGTTCGGAGGAGATTGTTTCACTTCTGCTTCAGATTTTCTCCACTTCTCTTAAGAGTTTTACTTGGATCAAATTAACATATCTTAAAATCAATGTCTTGGAAAGAGAGGTTCAACAAAATCCCAATTTTTTATGTGCTTTTCTTTCCTGCTTCTTCCATTAAAATACATTGTGTGAGCACTGGGATTCTGTAACCTATCTGCTTACTGACTGACAAATCCCATTTTGAATATTTTGCGTTTTGTTCTTTCAAGCCTGCCATGTCTGTGGAAAACATATCTGTCATTCATAATAAAGTATTATTTAGAGAAAACATCCCTGGGGTTGTCAAAGATGAGGAAATGTTCTCAAAATTAATACTGGTTATGTTCCATGATGTTTTGTCTATCTACAGCCAAAAAAGCTATAATCAAATCATATTGTAAAGAGGCAGCTTTTAAAATGTAACTGATTGAATTACATCCCTTTTAGTTTGTTCTCTGAAACATGGGAGAAAGACTAAAAGAGCCTCTTCCTAATACGAGCCAAAGCTACTCATATAAGACAATGGCATCAAATGCTGCCACTCATCCATGATGCTATTGAGAAAGCCTTCGAGAGTGGAAAAGGAATATTTAGCGGAGGGTTTATTTTTGTTTTACCAGAGTAGGTTTCCATTCCGTTCTCTTGGAAGGCAATAAAAACAAACTGGATGTTAGTGGGCGGGGGAGACCCATCAATTTATCTTGTTTATGGGAGCGACAGGAGACCGCTCAGCTATTGTGTCTGCCTCTCTGCCACAATTGGTACAATACTCAGGACAAGGATTTAACCAGCTCCATCTGCCTCCTCCTGCACTCCACTCCGTCTCACTCTCCAACTCCCCATCCGAATCATTTCTCCAATCCTGCATGACCGTCAGTGTTTGCTGTATGTTTATGCCTTTCTGCACTCGATCTCTCCCTCTCTGTGTAATTCCACCTCCTTTCTATTCTCTTACTGCACCAACCCCTCTCCCTCCTCCTTTCATTGACTCCAGTGGCTCCATCATTGACTTCTCTGACCCTCTGACAGCCTTGACTTGACATTCAGACATTCTGTTCACCTCCTGTTTGTCTCCGTCTACACAGCCTAGGGCATTTGATCCATGCGCAGACTGTCAATAGGCATCACAGCGTGGCTTGTCCACCTCCGCAGACGTTCTCAGGAAGACATCTATACTTCAAACTGGCAAGACCCTAAATCCTTTTTTCGTTCAGCTGTGAGCTGCTGTTACCTGTTTTCTATGTCAGAGGCTCAGAATTGTACAACCTGTGCTGTGGTTTATTTGTACTTTATGTGTCAGCGGTTGTGATTGGTGAATTAGCAACTAGGATTGCTAAAGTGCAGACCTGCATCACGGCTGGGCTTTGTGTCAACTGTGTGACCTGGGTAAATCAACCTGCCAAAGCTCAGTTTACATAGTTCTTCATTTGCACATTTTAAATTGATATGATATAGAAGTATTGGCAGTCTATAACTCAATATGAAAATATATTGCCTTTCAGAATTATATTACGATCTTATCATGTTATGGTTCTCCAAACCTCTGTTGATCAAATTTATGAGCGTAATTAAAAACTAACAAAATTAGAAGTGAGTTTGGTCTCATGTGATGCACAACAGTTTTAGTAATTATTTTGTAATCATATCTTCTTTCCTTTTAAACTTACTTCTATTTTTCTTAAATGTGTGATGTACTTAACTTTTCATTACTGTTACACACTTGGCAGCTAAAATGTTTCATCCTCAGACAGACTGAAAACATTCCGATATAATTAAATGAAAGTATGTCTGACCCCTTGAATTGTGGAAACTTTATGTTAATACAGTAGATTACCTTTTAAAAAAAACATACCAGCTGCAGACCTGAGACGTGATTTCATTCTTCCTCTATCGTCTTCCTCCTGCTCTTGACTTGCCTATCTGCTACCAAGAGGAACAACAAGAGACACCACTGACTCAAATTCTCCACCTGCAGCCAGACTCCACATTACACTACTGATTGACATCATTATTAGCTTAAGCGCCAGGGCCATAGAGTTGAGTAACAAAGGTAACAGGTTGCAACACATGGCACTCTCTTTTTGGCTTTCACCTTCAGCCAAATTAGCCAGAAGGCATCTAGTGTTTTTGGGAAATGCGGTGAGTGGTGAGTATTAAGACAGACAGTCATGACACACAGCATGATACAAATGGCAACACAGCAAACAGTCTGACGCTGGAATCGTGCTGCTGCTGGAACGACAAAACATATCAATGCACACAATATTTAATTCCAGCATTCTCTGTTTTCTGTAAAATCTGCACATTTAAATTATGGGATGGTTTAAATTTGGGGGGAAAAATGCTTCTCTGGCAAATAAACCATGACTAAGGTATGGTTAAATTGAGGATATGGTTAAGAAAAGACTTTGATACATGAAACCAAACACATGGCAACAAACTTTGGTCTCTTACATGAAGCTTGCTATTTATTCTATATCACAACCTTAACTTCAATGGTTCTGATGAGGATCTGCATGACACATAACACCCTCTGACCTTTAAATCACATGTTGAAAAACGTCTCCCGAAAAACTTTAACAGGGGAAAAGAAATGGACAAAACTTATCTGATTAAATTCCTTCAATTCTGGACTGGAAATGGCAAAATGCATTCAAGCATTTTCGACAAACACGCACAAAAAAAAAAAAAAAAAAAACTGCATACATCTGCTGTCCCTGATTACATTTTTACACTGAATCACATGCAGATGTTGAGGGATATACCTAATGTTCAAAAGGAAGAACTACATAGTGGATTTTCTGAATCACTGTGGCATGGCAATTGCTAATAAGAAACTTCAAGCTTGAAAAATGTTGAAACTGATATCAGCGAGTTATTTAAGCAAAGGCTCCGCAAAACAACACAGACGGGAGCCAAAATCTTAACCCCTGTTTTCCCTTTCAGAATTAGCATTCATTCCACATTAAAAGCCTTTTCTGGGAAACACTGCAGTGTATAAACTAAACTCCAACAAGTAGCTCTGACACAGTGACACGCATGCACAACAGTGGTTTTATGTGAACTAAAAATATCACCGCAGATATGGTAAAACTGGAGCTCAGCTGGTGTTTCTACCTCCTGAATGCAGATGTGAGCTGTAAATCCAAGCGGGGAGCTTGCACTCTATCTGCTGTCTCTCCCATATGATAACATGCAGCATGATGAACACGTCGACTGGCTGACTGACACAGCAGATCAGCGGCGAGATGGAAAAGACGTTTCTGCCAAACAGCCACGAGGGCCGCAGGTAAATACACCCAAGATAACAACCTCCATCTCTTTATGTCTTTATTGCCACCTACTCTACCTTCTCCTTTCACTTCCAATCTTTGCCTCAGTGTCGCCATAACCCCCCTATTTCCCTGTGTGTTGTCGTGGCAACGCCGCTGCCGCCCCATTGTAATGCTTGTGTGTTTGTAAGTGGAGTTGCTGCTGTTGGTTTCTCCCTTTTTCTGTCTCTGTCCCTTTGAAACAGAGAATAAAAAAAACGAGGGCCGACAGACAGGGGAGAGGAGGAGGAGGAGGAGGAGAGGTGGAGGTAAGAGAGGTAGGTTTGGTGGGGAGGGTGCAGATGAGGGGAGGTGAAGGAGCTCTAGCAATCATTTAGCACTTCCCTCTCTTGCTTTTATGTGTCCTTAGAGCTGCTTCCACATTTCCTTTTGTCTTGGAGGTTGGAGGCTGCTCGCCGCTACCATAAAAGTGGCTGTGTGAGAGAGCAGCTGTGAAGTTTATTAGGTGGAGCACGCGCGCACACGCACACACTCCTTCTTTTTCCATCGCTCTCGCGTGCATACTTTGAAACGCGCACGCGCGCTCACCATTACCGAGTGGGACTGAGTGTATGGAGCTATTAGATGCATTGATGAGGACGCTAGTATCAAAGAGAATCCACAATGAGAACAAACATACAGAGCAGATGAAACACCTCCTTTGTGTTTGGCTCGAGGAAAACAGCACCTTCTAATGAAAAGCTGCATGTGCAGTGTGTACACGCATGTATGATGATTAGAAAATGTCTTGTCTTACATTTGGTTCTGTGCCCTGTGAGCTGTTTGGAGTTTTGTCTGGCTGTGTGTCTACACGAGCAGACTGACAGGTGTGTGTGTGTGTGTGTGTGTGTGTGTGTGTGTAATCTGCCAGATAAGGTAGGCAGATAGACAGAGCAGATAGACAGGGGCGTTGGGGATGAGATTGCAGGAGGGGCTTAAAGCTGAAGCTGTAAATCACTTAACCTGGGGCTAATGGGCTTAAAGGCTGTGCTACAGTACACACACACCGACTGATACAAACACAAACTCAATCTCAGTTGACCTTCCAAACACACACTCACACACACACACACACACAAAATAACTACATTTCTGCAATGTTGGGCCCCAAGGCCTCAATAAGTCTTATCTGAAATGCTAACTATTAAATCATGCCCATGCAGAAAGTCAAATTAAAAACTCACTAATTTAGAGTGTGCCGGTGATGTATTGCTCCACTATGTTTTTAATCAATTTGGTGTGACACATGTTTTGTGTGTGTGTGTGCGCATGCGTGCGTGTGTGTTTGTGTAGGTATGCCATTTGGTCTGATGTTTATTCATCATGGTTTACATTGGTGTTGTGTTGCAAGCATGTGCACACGTGTGGGCGTTTCACATGAATATGCAGCATTAGCTTTCATCTGATTTAAATGTGAATCCTGTAAAGTTCTCCCAGAGAAAAATCAAGTCCAGCCCGATACTTCAGTCAGTGTTTTTCAGTGAATCATCAAGTTACACTCATTCTTTGTAAAACCACTTGCTTCCGAAACCTGAGAGACGAGCTAGTGGCTGGAGGAGACACAAAGGGGGGAACACACACTCACTCGTATAACATAAAAAAAAGGAAATCGCTGTGAAAAAGCAAGGTGTGTGCACATGCAAGATCCTGTAGGAAGCAAGCGAGCCGCCACTCGCCTTTCATTAAACACGCCCACGCAGACGCACAAACACACACACACACATAAGGTACACAAACGCATCCCTCCTTCATGTAGGGTCACATATGGTGGGCCATTCTCCTAGTCAGTAGCTCATTACATTTCTCATTATGTCTTTACACACATTTGGCCGACTCTCTGCACCTGTTGAGGTGTGATATACCGACTCTCTGTTTACACCTGCTCCTTCTCCTCCTCCTCCTCCCGTTCCTCCCTCCACCGCTCCATCTCACCCTCCTGCCCTCCATCTCACACTTCTCTCCCTATCATTCCATCTGTCTACCTGTCTCCCCGTCTGCCCGCCTCATCATCCTCCCCTCGTATCCGACGAGGACCACGCTGTTGCCAAGGCTACCGCAGCCATTGTGTACCCGGTTGCCAGGTGACTGGTCGCTGTGGCAATGATCATGAATTCTGAAGCGCCGCCACCGCTGCTGCCACTCCTCCTCCTCATCCTCCACTCGATAGATAAATCTTCACCATCCACCCCCCCTCCGTTCTCCGCTCTGTAGTTGTCCTTCCCTCCCTTCTGTCGACACTAGTGGGAGAAAAGCACAGCGACCTTTAAGGGAAACTGAGCAACAACGGGCAGGATGGGATGGATGATGGCTTGTTTGTTTTTATTCTTTATATCTTTCTCTCTCACTCTCTCGTTCTCTCTCTGCTCCCAACTCTATATTTCTCCTCCCTTCATCCATCTAGACTCTGGCTGTCCAGCCTGCCCAGTTTAATAATGAATTGTCTCTGCTTTCTTTCTCATTTCCCTCAGAGCCCGCTTGTTTGATCACCCCTCCTAATTCTTCATCTCACTCCTTCTCCATCCTTTTATTTCACCAAACAGCCGACCATGAATGGCCCTCGCTTGGGCTCTCTGCTCTTCGTCTTTGTTCATCCTGGCACTCAGGATAATTCCACCTTCTTCAGTTTTGTGCCGCTTCCCTTTTTCCTTCTGCCCCCCTCTCCACCCCCCAACTTCTTCATCATTTGTACGCCGTTCACCTTTTTCCATCCTCTGCGCTCTCTCTGTCCTTTTCTCTCTTCATCACTGGACAATTTTGTCAGGCTTGTAGTGATGCTCTTATCCTTTTAATACGCTTACTCTAATGCGATGCTTAATTCCTGTTCCCCTTCACAAAGAAAGATGATGGCAGATAAAATTGGTGTGCAGTAGGGTTTGAACATTATGTTTTTTTTTTTAAGACTGATGAGTATTTTTTGGCATTTTCTTTTCCATTAGACCATATTTTGGCAGAAATTTATTTTACATTCGACAATCTGCAGGCCAAAAAAAAAGAAAGATAAAAGTTTCTGGCTTTTGCTCCGGATTTGTGGTTTGAAGATGATGTGACACGAAAATCTAGTCCAAGCAAACAGGATGGTGAAGAAGAAGAAAAAGAAGAAGACATATCCACACATGTGGAAACTAATTAAAATGTGAATCGTATCTCATTTTGCATCAAAGGCCTGAGCTGGTTCTCAACAAAATGATGCGCTTGTTCAATCCAAGTGAGTATCAGACGGAGAGATGAGGGCATACTTGAAACATAAATATTTATTGCATACAGTCTCCTCCAAAAGTATTGGAATGGCAAGGCTGATTAATTTGTTTATGTGCTATACTGAAGACATTAAACCCCTAAGATCAAAAGATGGATATAAGAGTTCAGAATTTCAGCTTTCATTTGTTGGTTTTTACTGTACATCCACATGCATTAGACAACGTGGAGCACAACACTTTGACAAGTTTGATGAATAAAAAAAGTGAAACTCAGCTCAGACTTAATATATGGTTGCACATTCCTTGTTTGCAATAACTGCATCAAGCCTGTGACTCACTGACAACAACAAACTATTGGTTTCTTCTTTTGCACTACTGCAGCTGCTTACCTTCCTTTAAGTCTCTCTTCAGTGGGCTAACATCTGGTGATTGACTCATTCTAACATCTTCCACTTTTTCCCTCTGATGAAGTCCTATGTTGAGTTGCTAGTGCGTTTAATCATCGTCTTGCTGCATGATGAAGCTCTACCCAATTAGTTTTGGTGCATTTCTTTGTAAATATGCAGACGAAATGTTTCTGTGCATCTCTGAACTCATTTTGCTGCTACCATCACGAGTTACATGAAGAAGCAGTGATAACCCGAACCATGGCACTACCTCCACTGTGCATCACAGATCAGCTTGTATGGCTTAGTTTATAAGCAGGTCCTTTCTTTTCCCATCACTTTGGCAGAGGTTCATGTTAGTTTCATCAGTCCGTAAAACTTTGTTTCAGAACTTCTGTGACTCATCTTTATACAAATTACAACCTTATACTTTTTTAACTCTTGATGATGGGAAGTTTGCATCTCGTTGTTTGACCTCTGTATTTCTGCTCAAGTCTTCTTTGAATGGTTGATTATGATATTTTAACCCTTGTTCTGTAGTGTTAGCCACTATTGTTTTAAGGGTTTTTCTTCACAGCTCTCACAAAGTTTCTGTCATCAGCTGTGCCTCACGACACCAGTTGCTTCTTTTGAATCCAGTATGTTTCAAATTGTTGTGTTATCGACACCAAATCAAATCGATTGCCATCTTGTTGAGATTTAAAATGGTTTACTTTTCTCCTATAGACAGACCTCTGGACTCTGGACATGTTTATTTATCTTTTTTAACAATAAATAAACTTTTCACCGCGGAACCACGAGGAATCATTTGTAAGTATTTATTGTTTGCACAGTTCATTTCACAGATCAGCCATATATTCCAATGCTTGCTTAAAATGTGATACAAAAACTGTTCTGAACTTTTTCTCATCTCATGAAGTAGCCATTCCAATACTTTTTTATTATATACAGACAATATAGACACGATTTAATGTTGATTTTCATAATAAAATGATGACCAGTCTAGAGTATTTCATATTCTAACGGACACTTTGTGGTCAAATGTGTGTGCAAATGCAAATATTACATCTGTATGTGATGGTTGGTCAACCAAGAGTACGGTGAGGTTTGCTACTGATGTTAGACAAACAAACCTTTCAACACCTGTATAATAAGTGTAATATTAATAGTAGTCTACTTTAAAGTTGTCTGACTGAGATGTCCATAGTTTGGGCTCCTAGTACATTTCAAATCACTGAGTAATCTCTCCAGTTTGATGTTACTAAATGGATCTTTTTACAAATCAAAGTGATCAGTGCCACAGACTTTATTATCAAAGTAACCTTGCCTGGTCTTCCATTCTCTAGATGTGCTACCTACAGCCTACTGCGCGCCTGTGTGTGTACCACGTAGAGTACAGGGCAGGTGATTGCAGTTTCCCGAGCCTGGATGGCGTGATGTGATGTGATGTGTGTGTGTGTGTGTGTGTGTGTGTGTGTGTGTGTGTGTGTGTGTGTGTGTGTGTGTGTGTGTGTGTGTGCAGCTTCATTGCGTGTGTGACCAAGCTTTTCCCCTGATGCGTCCCAGAGCTTAGCCTGACGCTCCATTGATTTGTATGGAAATACTGCCTGTTCACACAGCAGGTCGACCGCCCTCTCTCTCTCTCTCATCAGTGTCCAGCTGGGGGACACTCGCTGTGTTCTTTCATTTGATTGTGAGTGTGTGTGCGTGTGTGTGAGTATGGAAGTTAGAGACGAGCATGTGATTGAGAGAGGGCTACAGCATGTGGCAGAAAGTATGTAGGAAAGATTGTGTGCGTACGAGTTTCTGAAGGTTTCGGGTGCAATATGTGTGTGAACTCACATTTGTCTCTTGATGATATTGTTTGATAAATCTTTGAGCTGTTAATTCACCCTAACACACCCTCTCTCACCCACACACACACACACACACTCGCTCACACTCCTTCTGACTTGCCTCCTATCAAAACCATCCGTTGTTTTGTTTACCACCCATTCTTCCTCTTGGTCCTCATCTTCTCCCATTGAAAGATGAGTCAGTCCTGCCCTTTTTCTCCTCTTTATCCTCATCTCTCCCCTCTACTACCTTTCTTTCACCCCCCCCCCCCCCCCAATCTCCAACCTTCCCTCTCTCCATCCACTCTCCTCCTCTGTCTCTCTCAACATCCTGTTAAAATCACGACCCTATTCTGTTCACGTGCTCATCACTAAATGACAAACCAGAGACAGCTTCTGCCTCTTAAAGGCCAAAGCGAGATGTGTGCAAATCTATCTCGCTCTCTGTCTCTCAGCCCTTTTTACCACTCATACAATATGTGTTTTTTGAGCCACCCAGGGCTTTGCTCTGTCTACAACTACAAGTAATGGCATTATTCACTCCGAGAAAAGACCACACAGAAAGAAAAGGTCTTGCTGTAGCCCGCTTTGCCTTTTATTACTTCATTTTTCATGTTAAAACACTGACCGACGGTGTGTTTTCCTCTTTTGTGGCGGCCATTTCAGCTTTTGATACATGCTATTTGATACAAAATGAAACCCACCTAATCTCAGCGCACTCCTCCTTATTTGCAGACTGCTGTTTACCTGCCTTGTGAGGCTGACATAAATATTTATGAGGTAAATTTGTCGTCTAGATCATACCGAGTATCATCAAACGGAGGCACATTATATGAAGATAGGCTGTTTTAAGGCGGAGGAAGAAGAAATTGAATTTTTGTTTACACTGGTTGTTGTTAGTCTCATGATGCCCGGACTTTTTCATTTTCCACTACATCACAGCATAAATCATGTCATAAAAACTCCACGTCGTCGGTTTGTTTTTCTGTGAACAGAACGCTTTTAAAAAGTTACATGGGCCGATATTTCTTCCTCCCCAATGAAATCAATCCAACTGATAACTTGCACAAAAAAAATATATATTTATGCAAGCGCTGTATCAAATGACCAGATAGTGTCTGCTGAGTCCATGCTTCGCAGTAGGTAATCACAAATAACCGGTGTCAGACCATTTACTGCAGGCAAACCTTTGAAGATGGACCTGTAGAACGCGTTTGGAACTAATGCTGGTTTACTGCTGCGCTTTGTAGTGAAGCAACAGTTTGATGTGACTGTACAACTACTCCTGCAGTTATTAAACAGGAGAAGGTGAGCTCGCAGCCGCTCTCGCTGTGAGTCCGAATGTTGTTGAATCTCATAAGCCTCACACGTGTTAGACAGACAGTGACCCATCCTTCAAATTCCCTCTGCGGCCTAATACCCAAACAACATTTTTATGCCAAATTCAGCCTGTGCAGCTACAACCAACTATATTTATGACTATGTACGATGACATCAGAGAGAGGGAGAGAGGGGGATTCACTTTATGGCTCAATTTTATGCTACTCCTTCTCTACAAACTGTGAAGTGAGCGCAACGGGATGAAATACAAGACAAATATGACCCTGCGTGGAGCTGCGTGTGGTTGTGCATGGAACTACAGCATAAATTGAAGCATCATAAATTTGGTTTATTGTGCCTGTGCCTGTGTATGTTTGTGTAAGTGTGAGTGTACTGGGTTTTTACTATCCTGTGACGCCAAAAAAAAAAAAAAAAAATGCCCCTGTGGGAATAGATTACCCTGAAAAAGAGGTCTCCTGTGGGCCCTTTATCTGGCGGTTTATTGGAGAAAGTGTCGTTTTTTAGGGCTGAGCGTACAAGTTAAGAGCGAAGATGGTCCTAACTAGTAAATAAAAATGTATGTGTTTAGTTAAAGCATCACGTGGAGTTCGGCCATTTTATTTGCATTAACACAGAAAAACCCAAACTACAGCGTGGCCTCTGGAGTGGGTGTCTAGTATTAGCTGCTAGCAGCTGGCAGCCGTGTAGCTCCACAGTGGAATTAGGGTGATGTTGGATATTGGATGGAGTGAAACACATTACACCACTTCACTATCACGGACGGCTGAGTGCTTACAGCAAACATCCCTTCCTGCACCCTCAAACACACGTACACACGCAAACACAGGCTTGACACATGATAACATCCATTTAACACACACACACACACACACGCCTTTTATGATATTTGGAGCCTGAAAGTAAACGACAAAAGAGGAGGACGTTTAAGGAAATGTTTTCTGGGCGAGGTTTAGGGAAGGAAAGTGCGTGCTGCACATTAAGCGCGTTCCTTTCTTTAAGCAAGCGTGCATAAAGCTCTTTTATATCATTTTAGATAATTTCTCGCTCATGCAGGCTCCAGCTAAAGCATATTTCTCTCCTTTTATCAGCTTTTTTATCGCTCCATCCTCTTAACAAGCATTTTCCTGTCTCCATTTGCTAAGTACAGTCTTTTTTTCACAGCCACTCTCCCCTTTTGTCAATCTTCCCATTTTGCTAACTCTCATTCACAGTCATCACACACACACACACACACACACACACATTGTTTTGTTTTTTCTTTCTATCGTCTGTTCAATCCTCTCAGCATTTATGTTCTTCTATATTTTACACTGCAGACATGATATAGTACAGGTGAAACACACCATCTTGAATCAACCTGACCTTTGGAGTGCATAATACAATCTTTGTAATGTTTTATGTGTTTTTAATGCATTCCTGCACTTATTGCTGCCTGGGGAGGAATAATGTTGACTGAATTGTAATGTCTGAAATTGAATCTCTTCTCTGTTTGTCTTCTCTACCTTTTCCTCAGCCTTCTATCCATCTCCGGAGACGCCGATCCTCTTTTTCTGTTTTCACAGTCTCAGTGTCCTCCAATGCAGCTTTTCCACTCAGAATCCTCCATTATGGATGTGATTCCTTGCTTTGCTCTACAGCTTTCCGTAATCTGAGGTCTGAGCTCGACCAAAATATTGCTTGTTAGAGAATGACACAACACAGTAGAGAGCACGTGGCATTTCATCGAGACTGGCAGAAGGATGACTTCTGACATCTGAATAAGCTTAGCTGACTAACTTAATATTCCTGAGCCTGGGCAAACAGTATTTGGAGCAAACAGAGTATGGAAAATAAGGTCTGCAGTAGTAAGTGGGATACACTGACTTATTTAATGTGTCAAATTCAAATTTACTCCTCACATCATATCCTTTTCAGGCCGTCGCTACAGGCAATTAATTACAGTGCTACTAAAAAGTGTAGATTTCTGCCTTCTTCAGTCAGTGTAGGATGACAGATCACATTTGAATCTCTACATCAGCTATGATGGTTGAGACCTTCACAACTAAGGAAGATTAGTCCAGATTAATACTAAAAAAGTGATCTTATTTACATGTAAGCAAAGTTATGATGTTTCCCTGAGTTGGAACACAGACACCATAACACAACTGGACAAATGCTTTTGTATGGGATAGGATTTTTAAGAGTCCTATGTACTTACACAAATATACCTACTAATATACTGTTCTTAAACTTCTCAAAATCTTCTTCCTTTTCTGTTTCTGGTTCTAACTTTGCACGCTTCCTACCATCTGTCATAAGTTATGCACTAACCTTCTTTTTCCGTGTGGATTTTTTTTCTCATTTGCCGCCCTCCCCACTACTCCTCTCTATCATATCTGAAGCAAGAGAAAGAAATGGGGCAGGCACGGTATACATTTACCGTACTGGCACACACCCATAAATACACACAGGAAGTGACAGACAAGGGAAGCGTGCCCACGAGGGATGTAGTGTAGTGTGTGTGCATGTGTGTGTGTGTGTTGTAAGAGAGAGAGTGGGATAGCTGACACCAATATGGTGCTCTATTTGTCTGTTCTTATTGGTAAACAGCACCTCATCGGGCTCTAACGCTGTTTTCCCAGTGACACCCATCAGCGTAATTATGACACGTTGTCCTGCCTCTTGCCTTTTTTCTTCAGTGCCACATGCTTGTCATGTGTACACACAAACATATGCACCCGGTCAGACAGTGTTGCGAAGCTGTACATCGACACACTTTGATAGAGATGCAGGCGTAGACACGAAGAAACACAGACGCACACCTAAGCAAACAGACACACTTAATGACTCACGCAGACACAAACACACACCAAGTGTCACACTTGTCTTGCATTGTGTTTGCTTACTGGCTTTGTTCAATCCATCACACCATGACAGCCAGTCACTGTGGATTAGAGCCATGTCAGTCTCAACAGAGAAATCAATGGTAAAATAAATAAATAAGAACACAATTAAACCAACTGAGTGGAGGGGGAGGCAACAAGTGGCCGACTGAAGTGATGCGTGTCGCCAGCAGAGGGCGCTGCTGAGCTTCCCAGCCTCAATGGAGGGAGAGAGGAGGGTGGTCTTAGGTTTCCTTTGTTAGTTCTCCACCATTCTCCCCATTCCTTCAGCTACATTGTGTGTGTGACTGTAGGGAACTATGCACGTATGTGTGCTGGCAATACACTGGCTTCATTATGACCTCACCTCAAAAATAATTTTTCATCTGAACTTGAAAATAGTTCAAGAACGTTACAAGAAAACAAAACAAACAACAACAAAAAAAAAAACCCTGTTTCTCACCATCGATCACTGCAAAGAATTCAAATACTCAAATGCACAGTTGGCCCCCAGAGCCCCCAGCAGCATCATTCAGAGGCCTGTCTGATCATGAATAAAAATGATTCATGTGTTTTGGGGTTGGTGAAAAGAGAGGTGCCTGGCCTTGGAACTTGGACAAGCCGGTGAGTTTTTAAAAACCAGGCAAAAAAAATAATAAATAAAAAAATAGAGGAGAAAAGAGAAGTCAAGGATAGAGCACAAGACAGTCAGACGGTGAAGATATAAACCGAGGAAATGCACAAATGAATGTGGGAACCTAAAAATAGAGAGAGAGAGAGAGAGAGACTCATGAAGAGGCAACGAGAGTGGCCTGAAAAGGAGAGAAAAGAAAAGGAAGAAGAGAGAAAATGCCGCCAGCTGCTCCTGATTCCTCGGCGGAGGAGTTGAGTGGCATTCTGATGAAGAAAAGGCACGCAAGCCGGGACGCCAAACTGCGCCTACTCCACGACAGACACACACATACACACACTGCTGCTGCTGCTGCTGCTGCTGCTGCACTGCTGCGCACGCCACAACTTCTCTGTCTGTGCATGTGCCGAGCAGTGTGTGTTTGTGCAACTCGGAGCAGGAATGCACTCAAAAATGCTAATGGGAACCACATCTCCATAACCTGTAGTTGTGTGTGTTCGTCTCCGGCATTTCAAAGCTTCTTGTTTATGGCTCTTAACAAGTCACTTTCATGTCAAATCTCCAAACAGACACACACATCCAAACTCACTAAGCAACATCCCAGTGTGATGTTGCTAATAGCACTAATTAATAGGCTAAATTCTGCTAATTGAACTCGCTTATGCTGAACCTCTCTCTTCCTCCTACTCCTCCACTCCTCTTTCATTCTCTCTGGACTTCAAGACCATGCTGTTAGCTTTAATTGAAATTTGCATGGTGATTACATTACTGTTCTATAGACTAATGCAATCTCTGCTCTTTCATCATTACTGTAAATAATTCCTCAACGCTAATCCCACATTCACCTATTTTCAACCTCCTCTCATTTTCAGCATTTGCTCCCCCTTTCTTTACGCCTCAGTATCATCCCCTACAAAAAAACACACACACACACACTTCTGTTTAAAGCCTCAAAGAGGAGAGAAGAACAGCAGCAGCACAAGAAGTGTTCAGTTGAATGAGCAGTGTGAAAGAGAGGATGGAATCTGGGAGGGACGTGGGGATGGACAGCCATTAGCCACAACAGCTGTTTTTCTTGTATATTAATACACAAGCGGGCAGGAAAACACACATGCACACACACACACACACACGCGTGCCAGTAAACATGCAAGCTCAAACTGTGAAGACAAAATCGAGCAAGACAAGCCAAAAACATGAGACATGTCGTCCTCCACATAAAGTCATACTACAGATTCATGACAGATGCATGTGGACATGCATGCTCATTCTCTCTCTCTCTCTCTCACACACACACACACACACACTGCAAAGGTGAGTGGAGAAACCAACCTGTGTAACACACCGCTATAAAGACATCATGTGCATGAAAAACAGATGCATGGAATTCATATTGTTCCGATTAATAACACATATAGTGGAACAACTCACACACACACACACACACACATCCACACGCAAATAAACCCAAACTATCACGACAAGCATAGAAATCAGACATCTAAAATATATAGATATAGATATGCATAAAACCTGAGGAACATGCTCACATGGGAGACACATGCTGTGCAGAAACACAACAGATGCGGCGGCACAGACGCACACGCGGGAGTGCGTAAGACAGGAAAGAAAGCGAACGTGATGGGTGGAAAGAGGAAGAGAAACAAAGAGAGAGGGAGGAGGGCGAGGGCAGAGGGTAGCGATGATTGTGGCTGTAGCTCAAAGAATTCCCTGAGTGAGCATTGTGTATTGAAAGGGGGATAAAGTGCAGAATTGCCTCTTCCCCATTCTCCCTCTCTGTTGTGTTTCTGCCAGAACGAACAAACACTGTCAGATCCCTGAAAGCTTTTCAAAGATGTACTGCGCTATATGCTGCTGTGTAATGTTATGTACTATTCATAATGTGACTTACTGTATTAGTAACGTTTAGGAAACCACAGTGAGCGGATGGTGCAGATCTGTTTACTGTAGAGATACATTATTTTGTCCACCCAATGTCTTTTAACATCTCTTAGTGTAGCACATTACAGTTTAATAGATAGGACAAACTACTCTACTTCCTTCAGACGAAGACAACATATCTGAATAAACAACACATTCCAGATAATTCCTGAAGCTTTATGCATTTGACAATTCAAAAAGCCAGCATCAACCATGTCAGGACCCTGAAACTGAAAAAGCTGCATGTGATTTAACCATCAGCAATGTGTTACAGAACATTTTGATCATCTAAGTATTAAACAACCTAAAATATTAGAGCAGACAGTAAACAGTAACCAGCTTCAATGACTGCTCTTATCAATTCAGCAATTAGAAATGTCCTGGAAAAGAAGAAACCACTGGTGTACTGAGCAACATACACATCATCATACATCAGGTGACAGAAGCATCAACAGCGCTATGAAGAAAAGGAGGTGAAGGCAGTGATGGCTGCTTGTGGAGTAGGCTCAGTAATCTTTATTGGGGATATAAGTCATGATGGTAGGAGAGTGAATTCAGAGGTGTACAGACACATTTTATCTTCCAGAGAGAAATGCATCAAAACTAATTGGGAGTAGCTTTATCACACAGCAATGAATTCTTTACCTACTGATTTCATTCCCAAATGTCTGGTGTACAGAATACACAATTCTTCTGAAGGGGTTCTAGGAGTGGTACTGTACAGTATGTGGCACTGGTTGAACTAGCTATTTGGAAAAACTGGTTTATTTAACTTTATTTTAGCATGTAAAAATGTCCTGCCCAGCAAATGTCATAGGTCCAATAGCTTTAAATGTATGTTAAATGTATTAACATCTCTGATGTATAATCATCACACATGTTGACACTAGTAATGAGTATAGAAATCCAGTATCTGCCAAGCTCTGATATGTTTGTGAACATACACCATATATTACATGGTATATGACACATAGCTAAAGTGCCATAAAAGAGTCATATACATAGCAGCTGCTAAAAATCCCTCTTCAAGCATTTCCTGTACATCTATAATGCATTAGTACTGCAGGCATTTCTTTCTTCAGTGTTGTATAGTAGAGGCAGTAGAGGCAGGTAAGTGTATTGAAATATAAAACTGAAGCTTCTCTCAGCCTCCTATCAGGCCATTCCCTGTGACTTCTGACAGCTGAATAGAGAGGAAAGCCTGTTTTTACCAAGCAATTGCTGCTCATGGGGATGGTACAAAAGTGCAGCATTAGTTCAGATATCATGCAGCAGATAGCATCAAGGCCTCAGAGACTGTGCACCCTAATGGCACGGATACCCAGGCAAAACAAGAAAAAAAAAACACCTGGATAAAAGACAAAAATGAGGAAAGATAGACAGATAAATATGGAAAAATAATGTGTCATCTTACCGCAGACAACAAGCAGACAGGCTTATGAAACAAAGGACCAACAGAGTGACAGGGAGAGGAATTCAAAGAAACACATATTCACAGACTCGGAGTATGTTCTGAGACAGATGCACACACACACACACACACACACAAACACACACATGTATACACACACACAAACACACACATGTATACACAGACACACTGCAGAAAGTAATAAGCGTCACACAGATAGGAAAACACTGGGGCAGAGAGAGAGATGATCGAACTGTTGGTAGATACATAGGCAAACACACACACACACACACACACACACACACACACACACACACACACACACACACAGACGCACACGTGTCTCCAGTGTTAACTTGACTTATGAAATCCTAACCGTGGCTCAACACCGCAATATTGTCTGAAAATGTCAAGGCTTAGATGGAAGCCCCATTGGGACAAAATGTACTGTCAACACACACAGGGCTCAATCTGTTCTCGCAAAGACATATGGCATTCATTTATCTCATTCTATGCTGAGACAAATTGTTTTCTCTAAAACCGCTATGTGCAACACAACAAGAATGGTAAAGATGAAGTAATGAAGAAAGACCACAACAAGAGAGAGAGGAGAATGAGCCGGACCAGATAGTGCATGTGGAACTGCGCAATTATTATTTTAAGAGGCATATCCTCCTTAAAGCTGCACAACACTAAAATGCTATGTTACAATACGCCATAACCAGATTGTGGTTTTATTAAGTTGAAATCGTGTTAGAGGTTGTGTTTTCTTCTGCTGTATTTTTGTAAAAGCGCCTAATTAAAGGTGAACCAAAGTTTAAAGACGATTAAAAACAACACAGACTAAAATCCTGTTTATTAGACTTTTGGTAGCTTCACACTAGGTTGTATATTTGGCCTTGGGCTGCATAAAACCAATCTGATTCTAGTCCCTCTAACTTCAGCTTAATATAATGGGTTTGTGCTCTTGTAATTAACCTCCTCTGCTGTACAAACCAGTTAAAAATACATACAAAAATAGAATCCGAGCATCAGCCCAGACTGCAATCTGCCCTCGGTTATTTTTTCTGTTATACTTTCCAAGCATCAGTGACTTGGCTTTAAGACGGTATAATCTGTCTCTATACACCCATAAACCCTTGCGTTCCAGAGCAATTTCCTGTTCAGATTATGTTCTCACTCCTACCTCAGCACGCTGCAGTTTGTGTGGGAAGGGGGGCAGAGAGAGGTGCGTTTTACGGTGTCTCTGCGCCGTTGAATGCTCCTCTCTCACCTGGACAGACGAACGGAGAGTTGTTCCAAAGCAAGCTGCTAACGTGTTTGATGTGAACGCTGATTTACCGATGTGAGGATGAGGCTTTAGGCATTACTCACAGACAGAGATTCTTTAATCCTCCAGTTTACCTCATACAGAAGACGCAGGGTGTAAATACAAATGTTGAACATATGCAGCGCACCAACTCTGACAGCAGTGATATCTTCACCTGACATACCACGGGGGATTCAGACATACACCACGCACTGCCAGCAAAACACACACATGTACCATATGTGCAGCACACACATCCTGATCCCTTACTTTAATTACAGTTGCCTATATTTCCCGACTGTGTTTCGCGCTAATTAGACAGAAGTGGTATGTCACGAGATAAACAGTCCCATGTGGCACCCTTATTTTGACTTTTATCGCAGCACCCACACCCAATCACGCACATGCCAACGCACACACACACGTGATGAAAGAGCACAAACAGCTGAAGCCTGAGTGCACAACTACACGTGTGAACACGTGGACGCTGGACACTTAGACAGATACGGACGTAGAAAGTACGCGTGCACGTCCCCTCAAATATGCACACGCACAGTGGAAACTAATTAGGACGTGCTGGTTTTTTATGTCTATAAAAAGAAATCAAAACTCCATCCGGCTTCCTGTTGCGAAGAGCTGTTGGGTTTTAAAGTGTCTTTACAGGGTCTTATAGCAGGGAGGTGCAACACGCTGGGTGCATGACGCCAGGCTCATAAGGCTCACCGCGGCGCTGCCACTGTCGCCACCAGCCTCCAACCTGTACCTTCTCCCCCCTCCACACACCACTTCAGTGCTGGCCACAAGACCACACCCTGCCCTAGGCTTCTGTTTATAGATGGGAGGTGAGCTTTGTGTGTGCGTGTGTGTGTGTGTGTGTGTGTGTGTGTGTTTTCACTCTCTTCCACTGGGGCACAGTCTCACATTGTGACTCTGAGCTAGTGAAAGCTTGCGGTGTGGCAAGCGAGACACCGGAGACTCCGAAATGGCCCTGGCACTCCAATTTTATTTGCCCTCAAATTGATCCAAGATGGCAGCACAGATTTCTGACTAACAATGCAGATGTGAGCCATTGTTGTTGATTAGGAGAGGCCATATTAGTTTAGCCATGGGTTAAAGCACGGGGAATGATGAGGGATATTAACTTAAGGCTCCTTTTCACAGGGGTCTTAACCTTCCTCCACCTCCATCTCCATTCTCTGTATTCTCTTCTTTCCACTCTCCTGACCTCTCCCCCTGCCTGTTTCACTTCACTTGACCCCTGACCTGACAGCTCCACCCAGCCAGCAGTAGGTAGGGTCTTCTGTGTCAAACACCGTCTGTAGAAACACTGTTGTTCAGATAAGCTAAAGAGAGAGCTGCACACATATTCAGATGTAGCGAACTGCTGCGGGGCTCCCGGACTCTGCAGCCCTCCTCTAATGTGGACGACACAACCAGATAAGCCTAGTCAAGTATCAACACTGTAGCAAAACCGATTCAATGTTGAGAAAACACTGCAGGGAGATAAGAAAAATAAAGTACCACACATTATGACTGCGTTTATTTCCAAGTCGCAGATAACAAGATGCTGCTGGCTGGAAGATAAGCTGGTGCAAGTAGTCAGGCAAACATATAGCTCAGAGCCTGTATGCATAAACATGGAGTACAGTAGAGTGCTGCAGGAGGAGCTCTGGGCCAGTCACGTGACACTGTACACTTCATTACAGGGATTAATCAACATTTTTTACTTCTGCTTACTGTTTTACTTAAAGCTACATTTTGCCAAACTGGGATGGAGAATGTTTCTACAACGGAGCTTCAGTTTCACTGCAAAGTACAACAAGGAAACATACACTCCCCGACAGTGCTTTGTAGTAATGTGCAGTGTTGAAACCAACCATTCCTTTGTTGCCAAAACAGTCTTACCACGAGGGCCGTGAGTAGCCGTTCAGGAATTTTCTCTTATATCACATGATGCTGCTTAGTCAGTGGAGTTTGCCCAGTTGTGATGGTTCAATTCGATGTGGACGTTCATGTGTCCATTCTTGTGAGCACTTCAAGGGCTTCCTGTCCTCATCTCGAAGATTACCCATCCATCCATCAGCTATACCCGCTTATCCTGTAGAGGGTGACGGTGGAGCTAAGGGTTGAGCCCAGCTGACATTGAGAGCGAGACACAAAAACCATCCGTGCTGACACACACTTATGGACAGAGTCACAATTGAACCTCTCTGCTCATATTGAGACAGGGGGAGAAAACCAGAACAGCCAGAGGAAACTCACTCAGATGTGTGTTGCATGGGGAGTACATGTAACACACATGACGGCAAACACAGGAGCTCCTGGCTGTGAGGAGACTCTGATATCGATTCATCTTCTGTTGTTTCACCACTAGTAATGGGAGATGTCTTTCATTATACTAGTATACTAGTAAAGTATTGCACTAATTCCCTATTTCAGATAACAAACTTAAGCTGAATTATCAGTCCCATCATTTTCTTCAAACTCCTCTGCAAGGTTCGCTCAAAGTCTGAATTAAAAATCGTATTACGATTTACAAGCTCAACACTGCTCCTTGCTATCACCTTTGAAAAGCAAAAATGTCCAACTCTTTCATTCTGAATAAGGAGACTCCAACAGGTTTCTGTCACTGGGATGAAAAACCAAAGCCCAGACACTCACCGCTCTCAAATAGAGAGCCTTTTAAATCCTCTGACAATGAGTGAGACAGATAAGGAGGGAGAGAGGAGTGCGAGAGAAAGGGAGGCACGCACAAACAGAAGGAGAGAGAGATGGAAAGGTGTAAAATGGAGAGGATAACGAAGGAGTGCGCCGCTGAGAGGGAGCCTTAATGATGTCAATGTGATAAGTCTGAAACGAGGTGAAAATTGAAATGAGCGCTGCCACGGTGGTGGTCGGCGGGGAGACTGAATGGGAGTTGTGATGAAGGCGCTGCATTCATTCGCTTAGATTAGCTGGCGGAAGAAAACAGAGAGGAGGTGAGAAAGGAGGGAGAAGGTGAGAGGAGGTGGAGAGTTCTGTGAAACCTGTAAATGGAAAAAGGCTAAATAGAAAAGCAGGTGACGAGGCAAGGACCGGCTACTGAGGGGGCAGAGGGTTAAAAACATATAGAAAATCAAGCATGAGTAAGAAAGACAGGAAGTGAGAAGGAGAGGAGGGATGGAGGGAGACAAGGGGAGAGCGGGAGCTAGGTTCAAGCCAAAGTCAATTGTACAACTAATGTGAATCGATTTGTTGCCTCTGCTTTTGCTCTTTCGGGAGCGGGTGACATTTTAAAGGCATATTTTATTATTGGGAGGAGGTGGGGCCGATCGCCTGGCAACTGAACACACTGACAGCCTGATGACAGCTGGACGGAACATGGCGCAACACAAGAAATACTGCAAATGGCCTGCGCGTGCTCGGGGATCCACTGTGTGCCTGATGGAGTGTGTACATTTGTGTCAGATAACATATAGCGGGGACACAAATACATGGGGAAGCACACGCTTGCTTCTGTGCGTGTGTGTGTGTGTGTGTGTGTGTGTGTGTGTGTGTGTGTGTGTGTACATTCTTGCATGACTACTGTGCCCCGAAGTGATAGATTCCAGGCATGGCCTCTGTTTTCCCGGTTGCATTGTGTCATCATCAAGCATGTCTGTGAGCCCATTGTGTGTTTCATGCGACTATTTGTGCATTAACTACTGTATACAGGCATGGGTGTGTGAGTGTGTGTGTGTGTGTGTGTGTGTGTGTGTGTGTGTGTGTCAGAGGGAGAGAGTGTGAGCATGTTCTGTGAGAATAATTCATGGCACTGAGTGAGTGAAATGTGGTGGCCGTCCACGGGCAGCCTGGAGTTCTGCCAGTATGGAGGGCCAGCATTAATAATTAAAAACACTTTTACAGAGAGGATCTCTGCAGCGTCTGTTGTCGGCTGCACTCTTCAAGGGCACATTCAGGACAATCACACAGAGAGAAAGTTTGGAAACATTGCACAAACAAATCCCAAAGATAGCTCGGTGCGATGCAGAGAGGTCATCACTAGGAATGGCAGCTAAACAACCATTAAAAAACTATTTTAGTGTATTTCCCTTTACTGCTATGTGGCCGATGCAGCTTCTTTATAACTGCTGTTTACTTTGGTCTGTTATTTTCCACCGAGCATACGGTCAGTTTTGGTTCAGTACAATAAAAACTCAAAGAGGCGTTTCAGGAATTCACTCAGTCACAAGGATTTCAATCCAAAAGCAGGGCGCCAAAATAAATAATTGAATCAGATCAGTCTTAGCAGACCTCAGCAGACCTCATCTCTCAGCAGTCTTTGGTCAGAATCCAGTGAGTCTAATAATCTACTTTTCATGGTATGTAATCCTAGGAAAGTCTTCCAAACAGCATGCCGTGCTGAGGAGTGGATCAAAACAAACAAACCAACATAGCTGCTCACCAGCGTGGCCATGTTCCAACCCAAAGGAGTCATCCTTAAACCCAAATGCCTGGCCAAGTATCTGCACTGGGCCGATCCATGGTTTATTGGAAATGCTAATGACTAGCGAGGGAAATCAGCTTTTGCACATTACAAATTCTGAACCACACATATTATCCCACATTGCGGACTCCAGCATATTATTTTTTGATAAGCAGCTAATCAAAATGTAAGAGTTATTTGATTCTAAGTTATGTGCAAACAGCTTTGCAGTGTTTTTTTTTTTGCTAATTTAACATACTGCTGAAACTAGATGCTTGACCACGACCTTATTTAGGGACTAACTCCTAAAAGCAGATGATTATTATTACATTACAAATAGAAAAAACTCTGACTAGCATTGCACGTAATCCAACCCTCTATCAGATGATTTAATGAATAAAGTCCATGTTAAAAAATATATATCCTAGAGAGCCCATGAGGCCATATTAACCTTGTTTCAACAGGCTCAGTTACCTTATCGCTAACTTCTAGGATATTGCAGCCAAGAAATATAACTAGCATGCTTTCAGGAATAGCACGCAAGAACAGTTTTAGTGTCTTTTACTCCTGTTCAGAAAAATTGAGCAGTTAATGGAGCCACTACACCAAGGTGAATCATATTTGCCGTAATCGGAAACTATATTTTGAACTGAAATAACACTGTTCTTATGTGTGTGTTGATTTTATGACAAAACCAAATGAGGTTTCGATTGCGAGTGGGCTACACGTGGAGGCGACAAGACATTAAACAGGGGAGTTACAGCAATCGGCCCAAAACATTAAAACCATCAGGTGGAATTCATTTTGCGGCTTATTGGTGTACAGTGCCGTGCTCCACCTTTCATCTCCACCTTTATTCAACCAACTGCTCTGATGTCTGCAAGGCTGAGAGGGAACAAACACATCAGTAAACTGAGTTAAAACTGTACCAGTGCATTTCCACGGCATCAACATCATGGCTCCTCATAATGAAAAGTACACCGTGAGGCCTCTGGTTCAGTTGTGTGTGTGTGTGTGTGTGTGTGTGTGTGTGTGTGTGTTCAGTAATAGGCACAGATGTTTGTCGAATGTGGATCTTAGGAAAAGAAAAAAAAAAAAAACATGCCAACATGTCAGTGCTCAGAGGGGTGTGATAGAAAGTCTGAAAATGAATCCCTTTTGCACGCACACACACGTGCACACACGCACTCACATCCATTACCCACCGCCCGAGCCTCCCTCCCCCCCACACTCGTGGGTGTCGGAGTGAGAAATTAAATTTTTCTGATGAGAAAGTTTTTCCTGCCCCCATTCCTCTCCTCCCTCTCTCTCCTCCCATCCATTCTTTAATTTATTTGCTTATTTATGAACTATTAATTTATGCGCAGAGAGAGAAATTAGCAGTTGTGCAGTCAAGTGTTCGGGCTGTTGCCGCGCACAATAGATGATCATCACAGAGGGACTGGCATGAGTCACACGCACTCACACATACAGAGACACACGACGCCATCCACTCGCAGGGTGAAGCGAAAGGGAAACAGGTGCTGAATATCAATTGGTATTAAAATAACTGTCCATCAGTTCCGTGCAGGAAACAACAAACCATTTGGTTTTAATTGTTACATCTAAGCCTGAGCACTCCCAACCATTATCCCGACAGGGCTAGAACAGGAGGCGTGTAACATGTTTAAAGCAATGAAAATTAATTGAATAAACTGTTTCTCTTACACAGATTATATTACATTCTGCTGACAATGTGCTGACTATCACACTTAAAGCGGAGTAGTAAAAAAATAATAATCCTAGTTTAATCAGAGAAACACAGCTTTGGATCTCATAACAATCACAACAAGTAGTTGTCATTACCACTAAGAAATTGTTAAATCTTCTTCATCTCCATGAAAATTCTCTGTTTTCTTGAGCTCTAGAAATTGCAGAGAACTGGGAAGATACTGGAGTGACTGGAGAACACTCAACAATCATCTCAACACGCTACGAATCCATACAGTCCACGAATTACAAGCATATTTTATGATTGTTTGCTCCTTGACTGCTATAGCGCCATTATCCATCCCTTCGAGGCCCAGCCTACGCCCACATACTTCAATTCCAGTTCCCACGCCCACTCTATCCCAGCATGCTACATGTTTATCCAGTCAAGTCATCCAGTTAGTCAGTCAATTAGGCCAGGCAGTCCATCAGGCAGTCAGCGTGGGCGGGAATAAAACTGACACGCAGACAGGTCGGTCAACCCCGCGGGGGCAGCCGAACACGACATGACCCGTGCCGCCTCATTAATAGGTTAACTGGCACGTGTGGGCGGCCAATGACTGTGTTTATGTACGTGTGTGTGTGTGGGAAGGTAGAGCGCCCGGGCGGAGCTACAAGTGAGTGACAGCGGCGTGGGCGTTGGGCTGTGTTTCCGTGGCCGGAGAGCATCCCAGGGAAGGTGGCAGTGTGTGTTTAAGAGCGTGTGTCTGTGTGACATCGAGTGTTTGGCACACGTGGCCGGTGGCATCTACAAGGTCCTCGGTGACAAAGGGACGTGGGTGGACAGACTGTTTGTCCAACACTCCTGTTTCTACTTAGCTTGGACAAGCGGACCACACAGGGCACCGAAAAAACCACTAGGACCCGACCCCCCTGGACCTGAGGTCGCCTTAAGTCAGGACGAATTTGCACCTTTCAGTTTGCTTTTGAAAAATATGTATATTTAAAACCCTCAGCGACCTCGGTTAAAATTACAGTGAAGCAGTCCTCCGAAATGTTACGTTACCAAATCACCACTAGCTCCTGCCTCCCATTTGCAAAGTTTCTCTACCTGGTTTTTAACATTTAGACCTTAGAGGATTAGAGAGCAACAAACAGTAGCTATTTATTCTATCTAATTGAGGCATGTGTGATTTTAGCCTGCCTACAATACTCTACACCCAGCATTTGAATCAGCACCATTTTTACCACCATTTAATAAAGATGCTTCTTTCCACAAAAGGATGTTGCTATTCATCTTCCTCACTGTCACTCAACCTTGAGTTTGTTCTGAGAGCCAAAAAAAAAAAAGGATAAAAGGTAATAACAGCCCTGCAGCTTTTGACAATGAATATACAAACTGACAAGTTAAGTCGCTGTGAAGCTGGAGATACGTAGGTCGAACACTGGAAGCAGACTCACGTTTTCTGAAGTGATGGTACAGGGAAGGGTTCGTGATTTGTGCCGTCAAGTAATCTCACAAATCTGACTTGATGTCACAAGTCAGATTTGTTTCAATGAGACCGTTTCAATGGCTTACTGTTGTTTAAATATTACACTTTATTATTTCCAGAGTTCTTCAAAAGTGAACATATCACGGTATAATTAAACACAAGCCTTTGTTGTGTTTATTTAAGTATGCAACACGTATCAAGCTGCTGTTTTCATTATTTAATGTCTTTTATCCACTTTACAAAGCTGCAGGTGGTCGCTTAATGGTTCTTTTGTTCCAGCCCTTCCAATTACTGGACCACATGTGAAAATTTGGATGATAAAATGCTCTAACCTTCCTCCACAGTTAATGTCAAAGTGCCCTTGAGCACAGCAGCTAACCTAATATTCTGTAGGGGAGTTGTGTGTGTGTAGCTGGGTAATGACATCATCCAGCCTCTGTGTGTACACTGCTTTTCACTAGCTGACCTACAAGTCAACTACGTATGTTTCTTTGGTTATTATATTTGGCTAAATGGACATTAAAGGAGAAAAAAAATCAACAGCACTGACATCGACCCACCTGCTCATATTGGTGTGCCATTATTGGAGGGGGTAACAAGGAACGTGCACTAATTAGTACTCACACACACACACACACGCACAAGACAGATGGACCAAGCAGACAGACAATATCTCATCGGCATAAACACACACGAACAGAAGCCCCCACCAGCGTCCCAGATAGGCCAGTCCAGACTGGACCTGCCCACACTTTGATGATTGACGGCTTGGCCTAAAAGAACCACTACAGAGCTGTGTGTATGTGTGTGTGTGTGTGTGTGTGTGTTTGAGCGTGTGGAGAATGTGTGCAGAGCTGAAGGGGGGATACCAAAGTCAGTTATTGATCTACAGGGCTCTTTTAGGCCACTAATCAAATGAGGAGGACGCTGAGGGGACACAAGAGGCACTTGAAAGTTTCTCAAGTTTCGTAGACTTGTACAACGTCCACGCATACACACACAGAGTCTGTCATTCAGTCTGTTATTCAGTTTTCTTCAGTGTGTGTGTGTGTGTTTCTACATGTACCCTAGGACCCTCTCTGTCTGTCTCACACATCCATCAGTCAGTGACGGATGGGTTAACTTCGGCAGGTCCAGCTTCACAGATGGACTTCTCCCCATCGCAGAAGCCCAGAGGGAGCTGCTGTCGCCGGGTCAGGCCTCTCGGAGAGTCTGGGTGTCTGGACAGAAGCCCTGGAGCTTTGTGGGGTGAAAGAGAGAAGGATCAATGTTAGACTTTAAGGATCTCAGGCCGAATAGAATGGATGTGATGTCTGTGTGTCTGTGTATGTTGGGGATGGTTGTTGATGGATGACAGTGCAGTAACCAAGGTAGAAAGGATAGATAACACTGTACCTGTGGTGTTTACAACAAATCTGTGAGACAGGAAGATGAAAATGGTGGTAAAATGAGAGCAGGAAGGAACGAAATAATGAAAAACACCCGCTACCACTTCAGCACTTAGTTCATGACTAAGTTCAGAGTCATTCCATTTTTCCAACTCTGGTCTGCAGACTAAAAGAAGAAAAGGTTTACAGTAATCTTCAGAAAGAATAGCAAATTGCAGCCATTTGGAAAAGACTACCCAGTGTGTTGCAATATGCCAGGGTGCAGACCAACAATACAGCACAATCACTGTTCCCACATCTGTTGTCAGGGTTAATCAATGACTATACAGTGACAGCGAATAGACTGCTGATTCCATATGCCTGGCGAAGAATAGACAATCATTGACTAATCAGAACTTGATAGAAGCCACATAGGGTGGAGAACAGCTGCTGTGCCCAGCCCAACTGTAATCACATTATTTATTATTGATCCGCTAAACTGAGGATTATAGGTTCAGAAATTCATACTGGAAATGAGAACTTTCAAGGTCACAATTGGAAACTCCCAGTGCTGGGACTGAAGCAGCGTCTTTGGGATTACTGATATCAATCCATAGTTTAATCCATAATAAAAAAAAAAAAAAAAAAAAAAAAAACAGCTGCATCCATTTAGGTCTGGCATTATGAAGAAGGCCAGTTATTTTAAAGCTTTCCTCTCACACGCAAGCACACATGCGCAAAGTTTACACATGCACAGCACAGACACTCGCATATTAGAGGTGGTGCTTGAGGCATTAGAAGTGTAGCTGCAAACTGTCCACACTGCACTGCAGAGATATTGATGTCTTAATACAATAAAAAGCAAAATAAACATTATTATCCTGATCGTTATAATTATCTTCAGCCCAGAGGCTCAAACTGAATTATTCATGGAGTGCTTAATTAAATGGGTAGACTAGGCTGTGCGTGCGTGTGTGTGTGTCTGAAAGTGTGTGTTTGTGCATGTGTGTGTCTTCGCTGGCCGATGTCTTTTGGACAGTAGCATTAAATGAAAGTAAATATTCAATCATTCTGGAGGGACTTAGAAAGAAAGAGATGATGCTGTGAAGTAAAGAGAAAGAGGGGGAAAAAGGAGGAGTGGGGGGGTGTGGATTACACACGCATCCTCGTTCACCCTTCGCTGTGCTGTCTTTCGAGGAGAAGGGAGAGAACGTTTCAGAATGAAGAGCCTTTTTTCTTTTTTCAGCACGTGCCTTACATTTACATGTACAACAGCACACCTCCGTACTACTCATACACACACATACGCTCACAGACAACACACACAACCGCGCAACAAAGCTGAATGTGACACCGCTAATGCAGTCAATAGTGAAGTCAAGGCCACACTAGTTAAATGGCGGCATAGTAGACATTTATTGCTTCTCTCTGAGTGTGATTACTGTTTCAAACACTGAATGAAAGCACTTCCTTTGGCCCTGTCATTGATATTACTCTTAGAAAATGTAGATGTAATCACAGATCAGCACGCACAAACACACACACACACACACACTAACTGAGACGAATCAGGAAATACATGAACTTTTTACAACAACCGTGCACTGCAGCACATCTTATATGTATACACACACATATGCTATGTACATAAAGAACAATTCACACATACACACTGCACGTGCACATGAAAAGTCTGACTCACTCTTTCCCTTCTGTCTCTTTCTTTTTCACACACATGCGCTGTACATTACTGCTGGGCCTCTGTCAGCGCTAACTCTGTTTCTGTCATCTTTTCCTCAGATATTTGATGTAAAGTTGCTTCACACACACACACACATGCATAACCCAATGAGGTGCTGATGTGCCAACAGGCAAAGTCTGGACGCTGTAGTAATGTAACAGCCCATTCACTTTATTATGCATTAGCACCAGGGCTGCTTTTTCATTACACCCTAATGACATTTGGTAGGGTCCACTAATCAGCCTCGCGGGACCCCTGCTGACTCCCCAAACCTATTACACACAGTTGCACATATAACTGCTCCATAAGAGAAATACCATGCAGACATGATCATAGAAAGTCTATGTCTACATTTCTGAGGTTATACTTGAGTAGTTAGTTAGAGCAAGGTCAGACTAAATGGGCCCAAACTAAAACATGGACCCTATGAGACCCAATATTACTATTACACACAAAATCCAAGCATAGAATGCTTATAGCAACAGAAGAGTAAGCACAACACAATGGATCACATGATTAAGTAAAGCTTCAGTAAAGAAAGTGAATTATAACAGATCTTATATACGTGACAGACTGAGAAGCAGGGAGTAGGGTGCTAATAACAAGGAACAAAACAACCAAACCATCACTGGAACAACTTCAAAACTCGTCAGGACACACACATAAGTGTATCCACAAGGTTAGGAAGCCCAAAGTATCACTAAACAGATCATTAAAATGTCCAAGAAAAACAGCAACAGCCCAACTTGTGCTAATAAAAATGTCATGAATGACTTCAGTCACATCCCTTCTCGAATGTAAAAATCCCTAAAGCACAACAAAGAATAAAAAAGATCCAGTCATTTCATGTAACATGACTTTTCACACGTTTTGTTTTAATTAGAGACACTGTCATATGTTCCACTATCTGCCATAACAATAGAAGCTGGTGTTGCATGACCACCTGCATGACCTTTACCCTCTGACCAGTTTAAATATCAGCCAATCATTGAAGAGCTGTTTGGACGCAAACCTTTCCCCGCTTCCCGCTATGTTGAGTCAAATGAGTGGACCAGGATTTTATTTTCTTTATCCAATTCACTGTAATAGTGAAAAAGTTCAGCTCACAATAAAATCATCCCCTCAACTATATCATTGATGTTTTTTAGCCTTATGGCATTTAATATTTAAAAGATTATATTTATAATATTTAGTTAATTGTGGTACAAACACATTGTGTAATATTAAAATGTATATTATTATATTATAATGTATTTATTGCTGTGATTTCTCTTATAGATAAATAAAGTTTGGTCATAATGGCATATTTGATTTTGTCTGTGCATGTACTTTCTTTTGCAGGTACTCTACTAATAATAGTAGTAGTAGTTATTATATTAGTTTTTCTTTTGATAATTCTGACATTGTATTCATGTTTATTCATAACATATTGGGGCATATTCTGCATGCCAGGGTAACCGGCACTTAACTCCTGACATTGCAAGCGTGTTGACCCTACAGATACAGAGACACTGCAAGTTTTACCCATGGGAAAGTACATGCAGTACTTAAACACACCTTCCAGCAGTTTACTTTAAGGCTTTCACTCCGCAACATTATTTACTTCGTAAATTAGTGGGAGAAAAGAAATTACAAAAAGTATCCACGCACACATGCATGCTCCTCTTTTGTATATTCAAAGGTAAAGGACATCTGGGTACAATATATGCAAACATGAACACAAACACACCTACACATACACAAGACAGAAATGTGTGGAGTGCAGGAGGGTTGCCTCCACTGAGCACTGAGTGATTAGGTTTAGAGTTTCAACCTTGGGGCAACAGTGGGCAGGGAACATAGGAGTGTATGTTTGTCTGTGTTTGTGTGAGTATGTGTGAGTGTGCGTGTGTACTGCCTGAGGCCAGAAGCGTTATTGTATCGGGGCTGGGTATATTGTTTCAACCCTGAAGTGGTTCTGTACACAGCAATCTGTTGACCCCTACCTGAATGGTCTTAAAATTGTTTTCACCACCAAAGGTTTGGCGCGTTTTCCTGTAATCACCTAGAGAAAATGCATCATTTTGAGGGCAATTTCACCCGCAGAGAGGACCAAGGACGTTCTTTTATTACACTTTTATTTCTCTTCTGCCAAGTTTGTTGTTGTTGTCATTAATTTTGTCTCTGTTACTAATGCCCATGTCGGCTGACAGCAATAGCAGTACTCTATAATGTATTAGTTCCATTGTCTCTTAACTCTGCTACTTTACCACTTATTGTAAACATTAACTTTACTACCAATTACCTCCATCAGCTATTAATGTTATTAACGATTCCCAGTAACCTTGTGGTAAATAAAAAGGCCGATAACAAACAGCGTTTAGTTGGCCATAATGAGGCAACTCACTGCTGATTTCCTAAAGCCTTGTACCTGCTTCATGCACATTATGAATAACAGTAAAGCTGTAAAAATATTCTATATAGCAGCCACACATTGTGACACATTAATGGTATAAACTATTATAGCAGACAGCTACATTTACCTGGGTTTAGCCCTTCTTAAAGTCTTACTGTTTAATAAAAAAAGTTGTCAATTCATTTTTGTTTTAAGGAAATTATCCACCTAACAAATGGAGCCAGAACACCCCTTTTTCTTTTTTTTCTTCCTTTTTTTTCCCACTCATATTGTACTGAAGAGCTAATCTAATATTAGTCGTGCTCAATGGAGGTAGATGACCTTTCAGTCGGGGTAATTTTAAGTCCGCCATGGCCTGAACAACTAATGGTGTATGTATAGTTTAAGCAAGCGAGCACCGAGAGCTTCATTGGTTACTCAATGGTGGCTGTTTAATCAAAATCCACCCTCTCTCTCCCCCCCTTTTTTAATTCCTTGTTTCTTTTCTATTGGTAATGTTTTTCAAAGGGAAGAATCCAGTCTCACAGTGTGTAGAGAAGAGGGCGGAGGTAAGAACCAGATGTACATCCTGAGTGTGTGTGTGTGTGTGTGTGTTTGTGGCCCCACGGCTCAGAGAGGATAAGACAATGGTGTTTGCTGCTGGCACTAAAGGCTCATCATGGACTGCCCCTCCTCAGCTGACACACACAAACCTGTACACACAGAGAAACACACATTCCAGCTGGGATGGTACCCAGTGACAGGCACTAAGACTCACAGATGCCCAGGTGGTGCAGGAAACCCTGGAGCTATGCCCAGACTGGCATAGGAGAGACTGCCTACACGGTTAAAAGAAGTGAGTGCACAGCCGCTCACACATATAGAAATGCACACTTTACAGTTGCAACAGCTTACACACACCTTTAAAGCTCATGTTCTCGCGGATTGACACACACACAAAAGCACACCCTTGCTCACTCCCCACCTTCTCGCAATTAACACTGCTCCTATAGCTCGAGGCACAGAGGAAATGAGGTTTTGGTTTTGTAACTATGTATGTGTGTGTGTGTGTGTGTGTGTGAGAGAGAGAGAATGAGACAGAGTTGTAAGAGGTAGAAGGATTAAGAAGGAGGTGGGTGGAAGGTTATGGTTGGCGGAGGAAATATAATGTGTGGCATGGAGCTATGTACTCAGGGTACGGTAATGACTGTGCATGAGAGGCTGTAAGTGTGTGTGTCTTAGTGCATATGAGCACCCGGATATGTGCATACCCGTGTGTGTGCATACATGCGCCCACATTAAGTCGTACCCACCCGTTCCCTCTCTAAGTATCATGTTCAGAGGCTGCAGTTCATTCCTGTCTGTCTGATTGTGTTGTTGTGCAGTCATGGCTAATTACCTTGATAGTCTGTTGACAGCGCTGAGACAATTAAACAGCCAAATGGAAAACAGGAGGGGGATCTTGTCTGAAATGTCCTCTCTGAGAGTTGAACTAAAGAATGATTCATCTCCAACATGTGTTTATAATAGGAAATCGTTTACAGGCAAAAGGGATGGAGTTTGTTTAGCAAATCGTAGGACGCCTGCTCCGATGTCAGCCTCAGAGTCAAACGGATTTATTTTTCTTGTTGTTAAGACATGTTAATGTACAGTATAGAGCTTGCAAAAGAACAATATTTTCACATATCCACGTGTATACTCCTGTACAATCTAGTACCCAATACATTATACCTTATATATACTGTATGATCAGGGCAGAACAATAAAGTCATAACTTATTTAGTAGGTTCACAACATCATGTTGGCCAAGAATTCATTAAAACAAAGCAAAACAAGTGGTCAGAATCAAATAGATTGATGCCAAAGGCTTCCGACTTTTACTCTTTAACATGCATTAAGCTCCAGAAATGGTGCAGCCCAAACATGACTGGATTACTGAATGGGCCAAATGGGCACAGGGCCAGGAGACTGCTGACCTCTTAGGCCTCTGGTCCTGTGCCCAGCTTGGTTTTGTCTTTGTATAAAGTCTGTTTTAATATTTCTGGAAATCACAGAGCTCAGTTAAAAGATGCAAAGTGGCCACAAAGAGAAAAAAATGACTAAAAGTAGACACAGAATTACTGCAAAGCAACGAAAACTGAGCAAAAGGAGGCATACGGTGATCACAGATAGATTAAAAAATCACTATCAGTAGTCGAAAATGAGTAAAAACAAACACAGAATGATTTAAAAGAGGCGCATCACAATCAGAAATACACAAAAAAACAACAACAACAAGCACAAATAAAAATCAGCAAAAAGAAACTATGACACACAAGTATAGACACAAAAGAAAAGGAAAATGATGTGATGATCTTACTGGTAGTTGTTTTGTGTCACTTTCAGTCTGGAGGTCCTTTACAGGAAGGTTGTGACAAGGGGCCCATTCTCATAATCTGTTCCTGATCCTACAGTTCCCACAATGCAAAGCATTGTTAATTTTCAGTGGAGCACCCTCCTCTCATGATTCATATATGTATATAGGGCATGTCTGTCCCATTATGTACACACAGAACATACAGACTGAATTTGCATAAACATGATTAAGGAATTAAAAGGGTTAGGGGTTAGTATTCCTTGGAGGTGGGGGTAGGGCAGAGAAGAGGTTTAAATATGCATCATGGGATTTCTAACAATCATTTCTGAGGCATTTCTTATTAGTTAGAATACATTTGATGCAAACAGAAGAAAAATATGAGAGAAGATGACACACGACAAAGGTTGTGAGCCAAATTTAAATCCACAACACCAAGCGTAAATTGTACTACATGTATCAGCTGAACCACCACTTCACCCTTTGGAGTAAATAAATTGCAGGTATGTACACAAAGGTTCTCCAAGGCTAATGCTTGCCTATGGAAAACAATCTCTTTTCAGCCTTCTGCTCCTGGCATTATACAACAACCAGATTGATTTCGCCCCAGTGTTTCAGAAGAATACAAATATTCTCAAACAACTCAAAATGCATTTCAGCCTCTTAGCAAGGTGATGTGTGATCAGTCTTTGTGACGACGACTCAGTCAACTTGTGTTTAACGCAGTGAAATAAACAGCAGGGTGAGCTTGGCACCAGGGTTGCCGCTGTAGACTGATTCCAGATTGGGTCTTCAGGGGTTGTGGGTGGAAGGATGGTGGTGGTTGTGGGGGGGGGGGGACAATGGTACAGTTGGCAGGATTGTTCACACACTTAGGGCCAAGCCTGAGGGTGTGTGTGTGTGTGTGTGTGTTTGTCTGGCTCCTGGTGTGTGTTGGCAGGATGTGTCCTGGCAGCACCCCTGTCTGACACCACTACAGTTGGTCCCCTCTGGATATCCTTTGCAGCCCCTGCTCTCCTGCTCCACAACCTGCCATCCCTCCTCCTTCTCTCTTCCGGGGAGGAGGCGTGGGTGTCCTCCTCTCACTTTTCACCTCCTTCTCTCTTTCTTTCTGCTCCCTTCTCGCTCTCCATCCTCCTCCATTGTATGTCTGTACATACATGTCTGTTCCCTCCTAAATGTATAAAAACCACTACACATACTTTAGGACTAAAGATGTCATTGTCCAATCCTGTGTGCAGCTATAGCCAACATGAAAAATGAATTCACAAAAACATAACTGAACTATATAATAATGAAACATAGCCTGCATAGAAAAAAAACTTTATTGCAGACTTTACAGCCTGTTTTCAGGCAGCTGTGGTCAGAGAGGAATTGCCATCATATTGGCAGTGGATGCCAATATATGATATGCAATAAAAAAGCAACTGCAGATCATATATCCACTTAACTATAACCAGATTCGTACAACAAATCCCATCCCCTCTGCCTTTGATTCTGTTTGGGAGCACCAAGAGGTTTCCATGGAACTTCCACAAAGCCGGATTTTCTGTTAATATCACAAGTTTCCACATCAAAACAGCCTCAATGTATCCAAATCTGCTTCGATATTACAGAACGTAATTGTGTTTAATTGCTGAACTGTGAGAGTTGATATGACACCACCAGTGGAAGGATAAAAAAAAAAATCACCAAAGGTGCACTTTTACAGTTTTTGTGTGGGAACCACCTTCCCCCCATCGGCCCTCCAGAGCCTCTGTCGTCTTTGTGCTCTCCCTGTTCCTCATCTGTTCTACATTCAGGACAGTAGTCTGTAGTCAGCCCACTGAATGTTTTCTTTATTTACTGTAGGAAGACTGAGACAGCTCCGGTTGAAGGCAGGCCACGGACAGAAGGTTGTGGATAGATCAGCCCCTAACAGGACTTTTGTTCCTGTGTGTGTTGCGGTTGTAAGAAGGGGAAGCACACAGAGAACGAATGGAGAGGTGATATAAAACCGATTGAACTTCTTTGGCCACCAAACTGCACAGCTGTGCGAAAGTGAACTCAAAATTTACCGTGAAGACGCCTTCTTTCTTTACTCTGTTCTCTCTAACAACCTAAGTTGCTCTGGTGCCCCAACTCTCTGCATCCCTCCACCCCCTTCCCGTCTAACCTCCTCCCTCCCTCAAGACACCATCATCCCTAACCCCGTCCCCTCCCTCTGTGCCTCTCTGTGGCAGATGGGCACTGTGTGTGACAGAAGGGTCATTGGGTCACATCCACATGGGGTAGGGCTCTCCTTTTGTGTGTGTGTGTAATTCGACCTTTTGCATACACACATGTGCTTGTGTGTTGTTTTTATGTGTGTTTTTTTTTGTGCTGCATTTTATTATGTGCTTGTCTTATATATTTTTCTGTATATTGTTCATACATTTCTCGGCCGTCGCTGTATCTATGTTAGCTGCAGTAAGTATGCACATCTCCATCTGTGTGTGCATGTGTGCAAAGGAGCATCCAGTGCATCCATGTACAAGGGAACTGGGGGAAATGGTTAGTAACCCCCAAAATGGCTTGTAACCTTAAGCATCCCCTTACAGCCTCACCTCGCGCACAAGCTCACATTCACACACATGCAGACACACGCACTCCCCCGCTGCGCCTCCAGCCACAGACATGATATGCGTGACTGTGTCTGTGTGGCACAGTCACGCATGTTTTCATGAGCGTCTGAGCATGTGTGTGTGTCTGAGAGTGTGTGTGTGGGTGACAGACACACACCAACTGCATGGATGGGGTATTGCGTGTGCAAGAGAGAGAGAGAGAGAGAGAGAGAGAGAGAAAGAGAGTGCCATTGTGTGTGAGACAGAAGCCTGAGGGCATGCTCACCAGCAGAGAGACATCAATTTGCATAATGAAATTCCCTCTATCGCACCGCTGCAGAGGACAAAATAAAACAAGACCCTTAACAAACACTTTTAAACACCTAGGTGAATACAACAAAAGTATACACACACTCACTCACACACACACTCATTTATCCTTCAGAGCTTTGATTGTACCTCAAGGTATGCAAGAGGCTTTGGACGCTTGTCACTATAGGTGCCTTAGCTATAGGTAACCCAGACACATCAGAAATCAGAAGCACACTGAACCTTTTGTGAGTAGGTGTGTGTGAAGAAAAAAAACTCATCACTTTGACCCACTCATTCGGTCGAAGAATTTACTCTTGAATGAGCATTATGTGAATACCAATTCATGTCTGTTTGACTGTGTGTGTGTGTGTGTGTGTGTGTGTGAGTGAGAGTCTGTGTTTCCGTGCGCCACGGTGCTATCTGTCAGCCGAGATGATAAAGGCAACTGGGAACCTTCACATGCGCACGCCTGGCAGAAAGGAAATCTCCCATCACCACTGTTCTCTGCCTGCCTGCCTGAATATAATGTGGTACATGCTTCAAGTGGAGGAAAGAGAATGCAAGAGGGAGGCGGCGGCGATGGTGGTGGAGTGAGTAACCGGTCAATAGAGGATAGGAGGTGAGGGCATAGGAGAAGGCTGAGCGAAGGAGGGAGAGGAGAAATCACTTGTTTTGGATACGCATCATTTTTCCTCCAAAGGACACTGGCAGCTGTTGTGTGTAATTGTAGAGGGTGAAGATGGGAAGGGAGGGAGGAAGGGGAAAAAGAGGAGAGGGGAGACTGGGTGAGATGGGGATGTCATGAGAATATCAGGAAAGGAAGAACATACTTAGGCTTTTATGGAGGAAATCTAAAGGGAGTAGAAGTGTGTGTGTGTGTGTGTGTGTGTGTGTGTGTGTGTGTGTGTGTGTGTGTGTGTGTGTGTGTGTGTGTGTGTGTGTGTGTGTGTGTGTGTGTGCAGGATGGGAGGGGCTGTTTCATCAGAGGAGAAACTAAAACATAGATTGAACATGTCAACAAACAGAAGCAGCAGAGGATTTTCCAGCCCTTACTGCTCCTCCTCTCAGACACTATAGACAATCTTTAACTACTGTCGGCAGCACGTCTGTTAAATGACACCCTCAGCTGGCATTTCCCACTCCTCGAAACAGCTGACAAATTCATCCTGAAGTCACAAGGCGAAATAAAAGTCAATGCAGAAAGAAGAATGAATAAAAAGTCACAGGTATGATTCTGTATTTCTGTGCAGCAGCCTACTCTCTCTGTGATCAAGTGAATCAGTGCAAGTCAATGAAAAGGTTTGGATGCTGCAACACAGGAGCTAATACCAGCAACATTCAAAGCAACATTAGCCCTGCATGAAATATGCAGCCTAATTTATTTGAATGAGGTTACTTTGTGGACACAGCAGCAAAAAGCTGCATAGGCTGCAAACCACATGATACGTCTGCTTTGACTGTTTACCTGGGGATGAACAATAAAGATGCGAAATCCTTTGCTGAAATACGAATAAGTTTGAGTGTCTGCTACACTTTCATATTCATGTATCCAATACCCAAACTAGATTTCCTGGAGCACAATTACCTGCAGAATCGGAGCCCGTAATTGCATTTTTTCATTTGAATGCCCACTTAGCCTTGGTTAACATGTAGTATTTAGGATGAAATAATTTTATATTCTTCTAATGTCAGCAACAAATAAAAAAACCTCTGCCTCGCGTTCTGATATACGGAATCAGAAATAACATAGGTAATTACAGTCAGAGGAGGCATGTGAGATTAAATAGTTGTGCTATTGTTCAGTGGTGAGGTGATTTTGAGGTATTGATGCAGCTGGAATTGCAAATATTGTGACATACTCAGACCCAAAGAAGACTTTCTCCTATACACAATCATTGCAGCAGAAGTGAATACAGTTCTCTGAGCATTGCACACACTCCAAAATGGCTTTTTGTGTTCAACCTTTAACCAGGATATTATTTTTGGTCCATAATCACAGCATTTTAATGGTTTGTGTTCTAAGTGTTGCAGCTTTTATTAAAGTTGCAACACCCTGTTCCACCTTGGAACAGAGTATCCAGTTCTCTCAGTGCGTTGGAGAAAGTGTGACACTATACATTGTGTAAGTGTTAGTTGTGTGTCTGTGTGTGCCTTGTTTATTTTCTCAAGGAACACTGTGTGCATAATGTGCCTGGTACCATGACATGTACGAGCACGCGCTCACTTTACCATCATGTGTACAAATGTATGTGCATATAGGGCATCTGTAGACGTGCCTGGGTGATTATGTGAGTACTTTGTACTTAAGTGCCTGTGTAATGCGTTCATGTTTTGCATAATGAATTTGATAGCACGGCAGCATGCTTCTGCTATGTGTGTGCATTCTTATAGCATTTTGTGCATTCATATTTAAGTGCATGTCTGTGTCGCGCAACATCAAAAGTGTACTTACATGTGTGTTCTGTGCATGAGTATAAGTACTTCGTGAGCATGTGAGTGTGCTTGATGCGTGCATGTTGCTGCATAATGTGCTGTACGGAGTCATGGAAGTAAATGCAAACCAAGCCTGCACATCACCGCAGCACGTGTGAAACTCCACCAGTAAAGTCAGACATGTACGTAGTTTGTGAGTGTGTTCAATAAACTGGGTTTGGAGATGCTTTATTTCAGTGGTTTTAATGGTTTTTCACATCTCCCTTCCCCATTTAGAGAGACTGGAGTGTTTTTTGACCCCCGTCCATCTCATCCCATCAACGCTGCCCCCATCCCGGAGATAAAAAGTCTACCCAGAAGCCAAACTTCTTAACCTGCACCACTTCACAACACTCTTCTCCTGCTATTACCAACCACTTACCACACCTCACACACCAGCTAGAAAATCAATACTTTCAGTGTGTGTCTGTGTGTGTGTGTGTGTGTGGTAGTGGTGGGGGCTCTCAGTCCCCACAGTTTGCTTTCAAAGCAAAACACCCTATCGCTAAACCCCCCCCCCCCCCCCACCACCACCACCACCACCACCACCTTTTACATGCACACGCACCACACACAAAACACATTCAATGTCTCCAATCAACTACTACCACCCCCGCTCTTCTCTTTCGCCCCTGCAACTGTTCAAACACTCTCACACACACTCACCGACCCTCATGCCTGCATCTTTGAAACAAAGCGCGACGAACACCTTTGTCTGCAGCCAGCTGCATGGTGTGTAGGCTGAAATGTGTGTAGTGTGAATGCAAGGCAGGCACACACACACACGAAAACACACACACTTGCTAAGATAAACTTAATGAGAACTTGGTAAATGTAAAGCTCTAACCATACTGATGTCATTGGTACAGTGAGGACAGGGCCCCTTTGGTATGCTAGCCACACACACGCACACACACACAGTCTTGTCCCTATACTGGGCCTTGTGTTCTGTTTCCTTTGGCAACGGAAGTTCAGTATTTAAGGCTGCTGCTAGACAAAACAAATTCCCTTCTGCACTCCTCTGTCTCTCACTCCCTCTTTCCCATAATTCTCTGTCTCTCATCTTTATATCTCTTGATGCCGTTCTCTGTCTCATGATCTTCCTTTCTCCTCCATACTTCTCTCATCTAGCCACATTCTCTATCATTTGTCTTCCTCCTTTTTTTCCCCTTTCCTCTCTTTCTTATGCCCTCGCTCTGCCCGGTTTGCACACTAACACGGCTCAGTGCCTCCCTGGACACACACCATTCTCCATGCTTATTGTTCCCCTTGACAGCTTTTGTAGTAGGGAGAAAAAGCAACTGCTCCTCCACCTCCCTTCTCCCTCCATCTCCCAAATTCACCAACTCCCACCCTTCTCTACTCTACTCCCAAGCCAGCCTTAACCCGTCTACTCCCCTTTACCATTGGCCCTCAACACTGCTGGTCCACACACACACACACACACACACACACACACACACACACACACACACACACACACATACATTCCACAAGCGTAAAGGTCAAAGGGTACAGCTGCCTCAATAAAGAGATGGGGGAAAGAGAAAGGAGGAGTGATGAGGAGGGAGGTGGGTGACCCATTCACTTTCCTCCTTTTCTGCAGTGGGCAGAAAAAGTGTTAGAGCATCAGGGTTGTGTGTTGGGGATGGGGGGGGGGGGGGGGGGGGGAATTTAGTTGGGGTAGATGGGGGTTTGAGCATGAGGGGGAGGTTGGCTCGTTTTTGGCTTGTTCGCAGCATTTGGAAGAGAGGTTGTTGTACCTCTTTCTCACACTCTGTTTACTCTCTTTGGCTTCAGCAGATGTAAACACAAACGGTTGGTTACAGCTATTTACCAGAAAGGAGCATTGGCCGTGTCTTCTTTGTATTTATGAGGACCAACATGCTGGATCTGCTGTTGGCTAATGCTCAAGATCCTCTACTACTGGCTCTGTTTACCACTGATAGTCTTATTAGTCTTTATATCCATATCACAAGTGCTCAGTATTGTTATGCTCCTCTCGTATGATCATTTCTCTTAGACCATGACTGGGTTGTGTAAACCCTGAAATAACTATGTTCGTCATGACTTTGTGCCCCAAACACAGTAGTGTTAGCTCTTCTGGAATTTCATTAAGAGCATTATCAGGGTAAAGATAGCAATAAATAGCAGTGGGTGGCCACTGGGACATGGTCCGGCGCTTAATGGAAAACTCCCATATATCTCTTTTTGAATCCTTTGCTTCCTTGTTGTTTCTATGTGTTTTTTTTTTTGTTTGTTTGTTTGTTTATTTGTTTCTTGTCTTTATTCATAACAATATTCCAACAGCCTATGGTTGGAAATGTTAGCCAAAATAGCTTTAGTTGACATGAAACTTGAGACCACAGTGTGACATTTGAAATGTGTCCAACCTGATAGGCTGGTGAGGATGTTGTTTTTTCTTCAGTTTCTTCGACCTGGGGACCAACATTAGGACTCACCTGTAGATGCAGCACTGGACTCATGTGACACGGTGTCATCCTACAGTATGATCAGTTGTGGCAGTAGCTGTTCCAGCAGGCAGAGTAGGCCTCTTCTGCCTCTTCACCTGATGTAGGCAATGGGTAGATTTTGTCCTGGTTTAAAGGGTTAATGCCAAAGTAACACATTCCAAAACCACTAATCAAGCTATTCGTCCCTTTAGGAACCTCTTGATGTGGCTCAATTCAATATCCCAACTCTCTCAAGTGTGTCCCAAAGTGTGGCCTATGAACTTGTAACATTTGAAATAGACATGAAAAGCAAAAGCAAAGTAACATCTCAGCAATATTGCAGTTCATGTTGTGTCACTTCAGTCTGTTTGATCTCTCCCAAAATCCTGAGCAGGCCTTTTCACTTACTAAAAGTCTCTGCAGCACTCCTTCAGGGACAGATAGTGTGTCTACGGTTGTTTGAAAATGACACATTAACCTTTTGAGAACTGCCACTCTCACATGATGATTGATACCTTTAATATCAAAAACACAGTGGAGTGTTACTGAAGGGAAACTAGATTCGATTTAATATCTTTTAAAACACCTGGCTCTGGATCACAGTGGTTGTCCAAGGACTGTAAGTTCCCAAATCATGGAATGAGCCAGGGAGCTGTGAAGAGAGAAAGAACCTCACATTTTGAATAAAATTTGACTCTCACTGACTCCTTCTACCTGAAAAAGCTAATGGGAGGCTGTCACAGCACAAGTGGTGTGAAATCCTTCTTGATGGATTGAAAAGTGTCTTTAGGGATCCAAAAGCTCGCCTTCTTGAGCATCTCAAAGGGTGTGGTGCTAACCAGGATGACTTTGGCATGATCACATTTAGACTTGACTGAGTGAAAATTAAATCAGATTTCCTTTGAACAGGATTTGCTTTGAACTCTGCCCGGGCATCATTTAGAGAAAGGTCTCATGACACAATTTGATCGTGGAAATGTATGCAGGTAGAAATCCGCCTCCCTGTGGTTAGTCCAAAACTTTGAACTGAACATGAAAAACTTCCCGGCTCTTCACGCAACCTCTCATCTTGTTATGCACACACTTCCTCGCGGCAATGATGATGCATTAAAGTCTTGAAATAGGTGTGACATGCACCCATTGGTGTGATGAAAACCATTCTGTATCTTGCATGTTGCACACTTTTATTTTTTTGATTTTTTTGCAAAACAGAACAAGCCGGTCTTGGTTAATTAGTTTGGCTTTACAGTAGATGAGGAAATGCAACAGATAGAGCAGATGAGTGATGATGAGGAAGGCCTGTCTCTTCTTCTTTCCCTCCAGGAAGGTCAGAAGTGATGATCTGCTACAGAAGAGTGAACCCAGCTGGTAGAAATTCACACAGAGAATAACAAAGAATACTTTGCGAGGGCTATCTGCATATTTTTTGCGCTTCAGTTGCTTGAACTATAAGCAGAGATTTTTCATCTCAGTCTAAGAAACGCATGCAAATCAAGTTGTGGCACAAACAAGCCCTAGAAGACAAGCGCTGCTCATCCAAAAAGCCCCCTTCATCACCAATCGCAAATTGTGTGCTTCAGCCATTAAGACTAATCCAGCAAGTCTGGCACCCGTACGCCCTAAAGCTCCCACGTAACTGGAGCTTTTTCTGATTAGATTTGAGAATCTAAGATGGAAAAGCCCTCCCAGTGCTTCTCATGCTATTATTGATGCAGGTTTACAATGATAAGCGTGATTCTGGTTTGGAGAAAAATGGGGATGAAATGTAGAAGTGTGGGAAAGTGTTGCAGGGTTTGAGAATGGCACAAAGAAGTATTATTTTGAGACTAAATATTTTAATCCACAACATTGCACAGGGAAATATTGTACTTTTTACCCTACTGCATTAATCTGACATTGTATTCAGCTGTCAGAATAAGGTTTTAATAAGTAAAACATACAAACAGAGTTTAAGACATCGTTAGAGTGTGGGCGGTGTGATAGAGTTGTTTTGGCTTCAAAGAAATGTTCGATTTAATAGTGTTTGCCAATAGCTGTTTCATGGTAATGTGCAGTTAGTAATACAAATGTTTATTTTTGTACATTAAACCTTTAACTGTGCTCAATATGAAGCTGTGATTGTTTCATCATCACTTGACTGGCAGCGCCTTGGGCTTTGTGTCCCCCTCACATGAATTTCTTTCCCTCTACAGAGTAGAGCAGCAGCAGACTGTGCAGCAGTCAGACGCCACTATACTTTCCATTTGTGCAATAGTGTGCAACACTGACAGAAATCTGTGTTAGCATTTGATGCACATACTTCTATGCTCTCCGATTACGTCATTTTGTGTATTTTCCTCCTCGCACAAACAGCCAGTGAGGTCAGACTCCAGCCTCTTGCTCAAGGACACTTCGGCAGGGTAGATGTTTGTGAACAAAGAAGCCGCAATCCTTCAGCTGTGGGACTCTGTAACCACAGGACCACCCTGACGCCAGTAACACAGCGCCTTTGTCAGACAGCAAAGGGCATTCCTTCAGTTTCACAATGAAGCAGAAACCTAAGTAGATTTTTTAATAAATGAGTTTCCTGGTAAACTGACACATGAAACAAAAAAAGGGTGTTTTGGAAACAAGCTTCAATCATGACACACCAGCGCACCAGTTTGTGAGGGTTTGTTTTTGCTGGGTTAGACTGGAATTTTTTCGGAGTATGCAGCTTGTGCAATGTCTGCCCGGGTTTGGTTATCTGCTCTGGGTGTCTGCGTGTGGAATGTATCTGTGTGAGATATATGGAGTTGAGCTGGATTAGTGTACTTGTGTGTGAATGTACTTTATACGTCTATAAGAGAAAGCAGTGCCAGGAAAAGTACTGTCACAATGTAATCTGTTACGTTACCTGGATAATCAGTCATACTGTATACTGTATATAATTTTAGGTATTGTACTGAGATTATTTTCACAGTTACTGTTATACTTCTCCACAGGATCAATCAAAATGACTTAATACCTTTAGAAATACTACAATGTGAACTACTATCACTGTGTAGAATAAAATGAACCAGTACTTTAAGGTAAAATGAGGTACAATCTTATCTACAACAGAGCAGTTACCACTGTATTTAGCACTTCGAAACCACCACGACTGCCACGCTTTCTGTTCCTCCCATGGCACAGTTTACATGATACGTGATAACAGGCACATTTACAACTCATCATTCACTGTACATTTTCAAACTGCTGATCCCCTTTACACAGAGGTAGACAAAGGCATGCTTCTGACTTCCAGCTGGCAACTGGTGATTTTACTGAAATGACATCTGTTGCGTGCAGATTTTATCAGCTGTGGCAAGCTATTGCATGAACAGTAACTCTGCAAGTTTGCTGAACAATTGTGTTTCTGGCTTTGAAAATATGCAATAAGCTCGTACATACTGTATTATATAATATTGTGCTAAAAAAGGGACACTCGTGTTCCAGGAAAAATGCCATCCTTACTGGTTGATGATCCATAGAGAAGACATGGAAATAAAAGAAACAACATTGCACAGCTAGTTAGCTCTAGTGTGATTGTGCAGTATGACAAGGAAAAAGTCAGATCATACTGTTATTTCATTCAAACTTAATCTCTGTCTGCTTAGCTCAGCATCAAAAAACATAAGTGGACATGGAACAAAGTTTGGATTTATATATTTCCCTTTTATGAGAGAAAAGGCTTTTAGGATGAAGGCTAACTGATGTGTTTGGCAGATGTAATGCTATTTTTCGTAATGAACTTGGGTTTGCTGGTGTATAATGTTCCCTAAATCCAATGAAAAGCGGGACAGATCTGCTGATGTCACTATAAACTCTATAACACTAAAGTAGCATCCAGTCCGGCTTCGGTGCAGCTGGGGAATATTGTACGGTGTGTGTTCCAATTCAGAATAATTAGCTAATGACATGCTCTTTGTCCTTGGAAATAACACTGAGCTAGCTGTACTACTGTAGATATTAAGCTAGTTAAGCAGACATTTCAGTATTTGCAGCTTGTTGGCACAGACACTCAGTCATTACACTTGTGAATTCATAGGGATAAAAGACAGCACCTTCAAATCATTTCAGTTTTGATACTGAATATGTCCCTTACTAGGGCCCCATGCACATCTGAAATATCCAAAGCTTGATAAGGCTGCTTTGGCTCATTATGGTCGTTAAGCTCTGATTGGCCAGTTACTACTTGTGGGACTTGATATAATTATTAACATATAGAATATTATGCAAGCCTTTAAATCTATGTGAGACACGACAACACACTTAAAGCAGCGAGGAATAATGAGCTCTTCTGAATGAAATGTAGAAGCTTTTAATTGAACGCAATCTACTTTGTTTACTTCCTGTGGCCCCAAATGTATAATGGTGTGTATAGCAGAGGGGGGTGAGCGACACTGGGGGAGTTGTTTGCGTGACATTCTGAGGCAGTACAAAACAGCTTGCCTCTGACAACGAGGGCTGCAGTGGCGTTAATCATCTGAAATTAACGCTGTTACATCCTCCAGCCAAACACATAATGTATGAAATCCCCCCCCCCAAGCCCCCCCACTGTGCAACCAAGCTATTTTCCAACCGTTTTCTCATCCCTCCAATTCTCCAATTCTCTCTCTCTACCAGCATTTGCAGATCGCAGCTGCACTTGTCATCAAGCCTGTTATTAACTGTACCATTTCTCTCACTCTGAGATGGAGGGAAAGGTACAGGAACTGGAAGACTCACAGAGGTAGGGAGAGAGACCAGGAGCAGGAGGGGGGGGAAAAAAGACAAAGACAAGTGAGTGTCAGGTGGTGAAAGAGTAGAAAGATTGAGTTAGGGAGCAGAGGATGGTGGAGGAAGAGAGGAAAGCAACCAGAGCAATCTCGAGGCACAGGGAAATAGCTGCCAGCATCAGTACTGTAAAATCGAGGATTTTCTACTGATAATTCCTCCACTGCTGAGGTTTAATTACTCTCTGCTAGAGCTATCTGTCCGCCTCCAGGTCTGGCCACACACAGAAAGGCCTTTGCATCCAATCATATTGCTCGACCTTTTAACCCTTCCTCTCCTCTCCTATCATGACATTTCAGGTCCGTCAGGTGCAAACCATCCCTGCACCTCGTGCAGCTCTCCTCCTCCGAGTGTGGAGGCACTACACTACATTAATCACAGTGACATTGTAATCACAGCAGATTTACCCTGAATCAGTATGCAGATTCCTGGGTATATTTCTTTGATTTAGAGCCTTGTCTCCCTCTCTCCCCACTTCTCCCTCGCTCGCCTCCTATCCCTGACCTTCGCTCATTCCCATGGTAACTGCGTCTTACTCGAGGATTGTTTCGTTGGTAAGTCAAGTGGGCCAATCCTTGGGTTTTAAGTTGCGCATCAGCGGCGAAGCTTTTCAAAATCTAATTTAGGGGATTATCTCTCTATTGATTTCACTTAAAACTGATTCTTTTCTCTTCCCATCCTTCTGCTGCTGTGATAAAGTATCAGGGAAGGGAGCGGCGTGTGCAGATCTGTGTGTGTGACATATCAAGCTTTTTCTTCCTCCACGGAGGCTCAGTCGTCTCACTTGGCAACGCACAGAGAGAACGCACGAGTGTGCGTGTTCATCTTTGTGTGCCCGTGCTGTTCCAACTTTTGGCGGTTATCAGCATCTGTCTGTGTGTGCTCATGCGGCACACACTCGCACACACGCGACTATCATCCTCCGTGGCATTAATATTCATCTGTGTGTGCATTGAGCAGAACAGATTAGCAGGAGTAATGATGAGCATGTAATGATAAGGGGACCACAGCAGTCCCGATAGTCTAAACAGGCCTCCTTTAAACTCAACTGGAAAGAATCAAGCAAACTCATTACAGCTTAACAGCCATTAGATTAGTATTAGTTTCTCTTTAAAGGGAATATCACTGCTGGTTTCCATGGATTAGCAACAGTGGTGAGCCATTCAACGGACATTATCACTACTGTTTTGGTATTAGAGTTTGTTGGCAGCTACTACTATTGTTAGCCATTTAGCCTGTTACTATCCAGTGACAGTTGCTTTCTTCAGCTGAATCCAAATGTCCACCATCCGGACTGAGTCATCACCATATCAAGTTTGTGCTTGATGTGCTAGAGTGTAAAAAAGATGAAATGTGCTATGAGACGGGACAAAAGACCTGTCGAGTGTTGGATGTTGGAAACTTAAGAGTATGCATGATGTTTGGAGTTTAAAGGCTAAACACACCAGCGGTCCAGGTACTCTACAGGTAGTACTAATTGACTATTAAGCCATCGGCATGTGTTTTTTAATCTGATTTTAGGATGCAGCAATATCATTGGGTAACATCAAGCAATATGAGATAGAGATAGAGAAATATGCTTTCAGGGAAGCACCAGACACAGGATATTTTGTTCAGTTTATATGTTACTAAAGCAACATACGTTATAACATACTGCATGAACAGTATGATTTGGATGACATTACTAGCTTATGTTTGCCCACTGTAAATTAAATCACCAGCTATGCTTTTCTAAAAGACAGGCTGTAGAGATTTAATGAATTTTAGCAAGTCTAGTTCCAACAAATACACACTGGTTTATTAATGGAAACTGTGCTTTCAGTGGTGTTAAAGTCCTTGCACAGTAAACGAAGTCTTTTTCCCATGTGTCCCAGTTGAGTGGTCCTCTGACTAGACGGTGTAATGAGACATCTCCAAAGCAATACTCCAAACTACTAAAATTAATAGTTGCAATATACAATGCACCACACAACAGATGGCATTTTGTGGCGTTGCAGTAGGAAAAGCAAACGTGTATCAGCATGTTGAATACAATATTTAGCAGCTGCAGCTATTGTGCTTGGTGGTTCTCTGTGACACTGTCATGTAGGTCATTAACCCGAGAGGAACCGCTGGTAGTGTTAAGTAAATCCTGCGCTTTTCCCACTATGAGAAGTGAAAATGTTTGATGTGCAAAGACCTATACACAGTACACTACAGGAAATGACAGCAACTGCCTGAAATTAGGCCCAGGTCTAATTAGAAACCATTTCTCAAACTTTAGTTACAGTAAATAACCTGTTTTGTTTACTAGCACATTATGATTATCGTCTGTGAGATTATAGTTAAAAGCCTGCAACTAAAAAGGGAAAGAAATGAGGGAAAATGACTAAATGCCTGCAGAGGGGTGCAGCAACACACGCTGAAGGTATGGATTAGCAGTCTGAGCAAGCTGCTGGTGAATGGTTGTTCACTGTTTGCCAACCTTCATTGTACTTGGCCTGAGTTACAGTGACAGGTTGTCATGGTGGAGGCAGTGACAAGTGTCTAGCAGGATCAATGATGGTGTGTGACAATGCATAAGGTCGCATTTGTGTACCGACATGTGCTGGTGTTTGTGGAGTTGGGGTCAGGGAATGTGTGTGTGTGTGTGCGGCATGTAATCTACTCTCACACATCACAGATCACAGGCCAAAGGCAGCTGCCTGGTCATCTCAGCCTGGGCCACCCTGGTGGCACACCATGATCTGGATGGGCCTTAAAAACACATACACTAAGATACACATATGCACCCAGATGAAACAAATTTTGGAAGGGAGCAAAGGATGCTAACAGTTACCATAGAAACATGCCACAAAGGTAGAGGGAGAGAGGGGGAAATAGAAGAGGAAGAGGGGAGCTGGAGAGGGAGGCAGCAAATGAAATCAGCTCTGTCAATACGTTGCCAAGCAACGTTCAACACTAACGAAGCTGGGTTTCATAACCTGTTGATAACACCAGTGGGAGAGCCAACGTGTGTGTGTGCGTGTGTTATTAGCAGAGGCAGTGAAAGAGCCCCTACTGAGACAAGCCCAAAGCAGAGATAAGGGGAGAGACCCTCTATTAAAGACAGGGTTACCAGTGGGCCTCAGGAACTCTCTCTCACACACGTACAACCACACACACACACATACCCACATACACAGACTGAACAAAGGACCTCAGCAGACCCTCACACAATAATGAATCAGACAACAGGACCAAAAGAGTGGTGCTTAAACATTTTTGTTTGTTTTTTATTCAACCTTTTTTTTTCCAAACCAGGAATGTACTAGTTTTTTCCTCTCTTTAGAGGTGTGTTGGAAGGGAAGGGGCAGGAGGAATGGGGGAGGAAGAGGGAGGTTCAGGGGGTCGCCGTGATGAGTAGACACGGGAGTTAGGAGGAGAGAGAAAGGAGGAGGAAAGGACACAAAAAAACAAAACCCTTCTCACACGGAGGTGTCCCAAATACAAAGTCTCAACACGTCACATACGAGAGCCACCTCGCGCCACGGCCTCCGCTCGCTGGCTATTGGCACAAAGAAACACTCACACGCACAAGTACACACACACACACACACACACTTGCACGAACAGAGAGGTGAGGGAGCAAGGTGGCAGTAGCTCTCCACCCCCCACCCCCCCACCGCCTCTCTCCCCCCACCCCGTTCCATTAAAAACAGCACTTTCTTCTTTCTCTTTTCAACATGACAACCAGTGGCTGTGTCCGTGGTTTGTAGAAAAAGCCAACACGTTGAGTCAATCAGTCAAACACAAACGGTGAGAGCCAGAGACACAACTCTGAAATAACATCAACATGAAAATCAAACAATTCAAAAAAAAAAATAAAATGTCCAAGAGATACTTGACATTCTGCTGAAAGGGAGGCGGGAGCTGGGGAGCAAAGTGGACCGAAAACAGGGCAGTGGCTTCTTCGTTGGGAGTCGACGCCATAAAGTCAGAGAAGTTTTGTCTCACCCCTCAAAAGGCAGCAAGCGTTTCAGATTACAACACTGTCATTTTGGATCGGAGTGCTCCAAAGAGTTGCAGGAGTTGCCCAAGAGAGAGTAACAGACACTTCATTTGGCTTGGAGGATTCGTTTTAGGTACTCTGAGCATGTTTAAATAGACACAGACTTGACAGCATACATTAAAAAAAAAAAAACAACACACAAGTTGGTAGTTGTACAAAAAGAAGAATTTGAGGTGTTTTCCTCTCATTTCATCTTTGAAATCTGTTTCGATACAGTCAAATACAATCCAAAATGAGCTATGGTATAAAAAAACAACAAATCCGATCATCATCATCATCATCATCATGTGTTGAACAAAGTCATTTTGGATGAATGTGACACTTAAGTATGAAAGATATCGCATTATATGATGTTAGATACTGATACAAAACACAGCAGAGAAATGTTGAAAGGTTCAGATTCAAACACTGGCTTCACACAGAAAACATGGCTATCTCACTGGAGGCCTCGAGTGTGTGTGTCTGCGTGTGTGTGTGTCTGGAAAAAAAAAAAAAGCTTAAGCTCTCCATTGCCACCCAGTTTACACATAAGCCATAAACATGTTTCAGCAACACAAAAACAGCTTTATTAGTATGCACACGTGAACATATCACACCTCTGACCACAGCGTCGTGTTACTGCCCTCCAAGGGTTGAGGTGCCGGCCACTAGCGTGTTTGTGTGGGGGCGTGTGAAAAGAGAGAACACAGCACCGCACGAGCGAGCTGTTCATCCCTCCCATGTCCATCGGGTGAGTCTTAATCACAGAAATACAGTCATGTGAAAGCAATCAGCATTTTTGTCGAGTGTGGGTGAAAAGTGTGTGCGAGAGCAAGCAGGAGCAAAACGAGAATGTATGTCAGTCAATGCAATCAGTAGGCATTTGTGACAGTCATTAAAAGGTGTGAAATGTGTGTTAGATTGCGTGGGAGGGTGTGTGTGTGTCAAACAGAGAGAAACAGAGTGTACCCATTGCCCGTGGGAAGGGGAGGGGAGGTCTGCAGTGTGTGTCCGCAGCTAGCAGTATACTGCGTGTGCTGCTATATTAAATGAGAGAGAGTGTGTGTGTGTGTGTGTGTGTGTGCATGAGCCGGGGACGCATTTCAACTCAAATTTTTGGTGGAGAGGAGGAGCAAATCTGAAATGTGCCAACTCACGTTAACGTAAAGCGTGACCGAGTCACAGTAAGTGTGTGTGTGTGTGTGTGCGCGATGAGATCTCTCCTTTCCATGGTAAGAGTTCAACTGCTCCAAAATCCGTTTTGGCTGTCGGTCCGTTGCCTACTGCTCAGGAGGCTCAGGCCCTCTGTGTAAAGAAAACGTTTCTCTCCTTCGCCAGCCACTCCGTTGGCCGCTCTCTCCATCCTTCCTTCCTTGGGATCCTTCATCTCTCACTCCTGCCACTCCCATCCTCCCCTCCCTTCAGCTTCTTTTTCTTTAGTGTGCAATTCCTTCACAGTCTTTTCTTTCCTCGTGTCCCTCCCTCCCTTCCTCTCTTTCTGTTTTTTTTAAAGTTCTGCATTCAGACGCCGCTTTATTCCTCCTCCCCAGACAGCACTCTCTCTCGCCCTGTTCTTTTTCCTTTATTCTTCTTTTTCATTTCACACCGCCCCGCCCCCACCCACCTACCACCGCCTCCCCCCCTGCCCCTCACTTCTTTTCACTTCTGCGTTTCAAAATAAGCGTTTGAAATAAAAAAAAAAAAGGAAAAACTTTCATAGATGGTTCTACCTCAACACTTCCACAAACGAGGTCTAAACTTCAAAACTACAGCATAGTACAAGGAGCTATAAAAATATACACAGAGTTCAGAGACCCTAGAGGGGAGGGAGGGGGGAGAGGGGCAAGGGAAAGAGGGAATGAATGAGAGAGGGAAGAGAGGAAGAGAGAAACAACCTCTGTTCGCCGGGAAAATTAAAAAAGGGATTAAATTAATATACAGCGCAAAGGGAAAAGGAAACAAGGTCGTTCTAAGTTGTGAAAAACAAAAACAGCAGATAAAAAAATGCCTAGCAACAGAAGTGTCGTTTAACAGAGTGGGTAAAAATAATAAACAATAGAAAACAGAAAAAAAAAAACATCTAGAAATTATTTACTGGATATTCATATATATAATCTATAAGTGTTGATAGCGATAAAAAAATCTCACTTTTTTGATATTCGCTCACTATTTTGTGTTTTGGTATTTAAGACAAGTCTAAAGAACACACGCGTACGCACAGTCACTCACACACGCAAAGCGTACACCCGCACACACACACACACACACACACACACACACACACACACACACACACACACAAACTAAACCCCACACACACATATGCAAACTGGCTGTACTGAAGCACACTAACTGCACGCACACGTCTAATGTGGAGCAGCGGCGCCATAATTATTATCCAAGTCGTATGCGCACTCGCACAGTCACACACACGCACATTATTAAAATATACAAGATTCTGAGAGTCACCGATTGATCAGACCACCTCAGGCCCGGGCGTGGTCACGCGACCGCTGCCTCGGGCGTGCTGATTGGGTGAGTCCTAGGCCCCTGTTTTCTCAGGAGAAACAAACAAAAACAAACTAGATTTCTAATGGTGAGTTAGTGGCAGGGGCCGGTCTCCGGTTGGCTGATGGCGCTCTGAGGGGCGGTGCGGTGGGCTAGGCAGATATGGCCTCTGGGAATCAGAGTTCTTCGGCGCCAAGTGGCTTCAGGGGTGTTGTTTTTTTGTTTTTAAGCTGTAGTTCTTTCCTTTTTTTCTTTTTTATAAAATCACACGTCCCAACGCCAGGTCCATACTCCTAGAAAAACCGCGTGTCGCACATACACACCGGCGTTATGAGGACGACTCTTCAATTCAACACGGGCGGGGCTCATCTAGCTCTGAGTTAAGGGGGCACTCAGAGGCTCTTGCCCATTTGTGAGGGCCTTGTTAGGGAGGGCTATGCACGGTTACGACATCGCCCTTTACACACACTTAGAGGCCCAGCTGTGTGAGATCGGGGCGGGGAGTTTTATTCAGCTGGAAACACAACTGTGGCCGGGGCCGTGGGCTCACGGGGCAGTGAGTGGGGTCCAAGGGACAATACTGGTAGCAGTGAGGGGTTCAGGTTTGGAGCTGTGATGGCAAGCTGTGCTGTGGCTTCATTTGGAGGAGGGAACTGGTTGACAATGGGTGGAGGGAGGTGGGTGTGTCCAGTTGGCCAGAGCTGCGGCCATCTCATACTTTGTAGTAGATATTGGCCGGGCTCTGTGGCGGCATCTCCTGCACAATGTAGACAGGGTGTCCGTAGTCCCCGCTGACTTTCTCGTAGTGCGGGCAGTAGGCTGAGTCCGACGTCCGCAGAGGGATGATGATGTCGCTTGGCTCAGACCCATTGTTGTTGGAGCTGGTGATGCCCCCGCCGCCTCCCCGTTTGGGGCTGGTGAGCGAGGACAGTGACAGTGGAGGGTGGTGGGTGTCCGAGTGCTTGGCGTGCCGCCGTCGGTAGCACACGACGCAGATCACAGCAGTCACCAGCAAGAGGAAGGCGGAACCTCCCGCGGCGCCGGCGATTAGGGCGATGTTGGAGGGCTGAAGGGGACCGTTCTCGTTGCCACCGCCCTCACCCCCAAAGTTGTTGGATCCTCGGGACTGGGTGGAGTTCCCTGCACCACCTGTAACAAATCACAGAGCTATCTTAGTCGAACAGCCACAAACTGTTTTCAGTGTTTCCTTTTGAGATATATAAATGCATATCACACAAATATAGCAGAGCAATAACAGAACTCGCTTTCACAATTTGTGTTTTTATGAGATTTTAAATAAACATACCGATCTTTATAGCTCGGCACCACAAAGACACGAGTAACAGTGCTGGTGTAGCTCTGCTAGTGAAGGCTGCGGAGACCTAACCCAGTGGAATGCAGGAAGTACGCAGCAAAGCTCATAGACGCTTGCATGTGGCCTCTTTATTGGTGTGATGAAGTGGACAGCAGTGCATATAAAACGCAGGGATTCGGTGTGTGACTGTGAGTGAACTGTGCAGCATATACTCTTGTGGACAGCCCGGCGAAGCCGCAGTGTGTATCAAGGTAACACACTCTATTTCCCTAACCTTAACAACCGTATTTACTTAGCATTACAGCCAGCCACATGAAGAGAGTCTCCCCTGCTCTGCTCCTACCACCAGACCACACACTGCTGGCCTTCCTGCCTGCCTGTCTGTCTTTTTATCTGTCTGTCTGTTTATCAAACTGTCTGTCACACTCTCTTTCCGTTCCTCGGCCGAGTCTCTCCGTCTGTTGTGCGTCTGCTTGAAATCTAAGATCTTCACAGCCTCAGAGCTCACAGTTTTTCTCTGCAGGAGGTCGGGTCAGAACTCAGCAGGTGGATGATGGTCTGGAGGTGTGTGTGCGTGTTCGCGTGTGTTTGTGTCTGTGTTTACGTGGCTCTCGCGCTAGGCCGTGTGAAAGTGTGTGGCGAACTGGTTAAGGCCGGTAATGCGAGTCCCTGCTATACGGAGCCTCTGGATTGGTCTATCATTATTCTTGGCACACATCCCCTTCTTTTCTCCGTGTCTCTCTGCTGCGTCTCCTCCACTTCCTTGCCCTCCCTCGCTCCGTCGTTCTCTCTATCTTTGGGTTATTGTAGCTTTAATGACCTACCTTGCTCTGAGCTCAGCGCCTAGCAACACACACGACACACGCACACTAAGATACGGATGTACACAACCAAGCACGCAAACACACCTCATCCCAAAGCAGCTAGGCCCCCCGTCGCGGTGGACTGACTGGGAGCAAAGCGTTAATGCCGGACGTCCATTACACTCCCTTCTCCTCCTCCTGCTTTCTTCCTTCCTCCATTAACCCAACATCCCTCATTCTCCATCTCTATTATGACCGCCGCCTTTCACTGGCTCTCTTTATTATATCCTCCTTCTTCACCTCTCCTCCTCTGCCTCCTCTTCTTCCCCTATTTTCTGAGTCTCACTCCCTTTTGTGTCCCTTTTTTCAAGTTCAGACTTTAATGCCTTCTTTTCCCCTTGTGTCCCTCTTTTTTATTTCATTAGTGAATTTCACCTTGGAGAGCGGTGACCGGCAGGTCAGAAATAAAAAGAACAAGTCAAGGTGATAACATGCTGCACTGTTAACTGCTCTACCTTGTTTTAAACGTGCTTCCCTTCCTCTTCTATTTCTTGAGTATAACTCACATTACAGAAAAAAATAGATGCATGTTTTTGGAGATGGTTCCACAAAACTGTTGCACAAGTTTTAATGCAAATTTCTGAAATCACGATGAGAGTGTGAATCATCAACAACCTTTACATGAATACATTGTAGAAGATGTGACAAGTTTACATAATTAGCACCAGTAATGCTGATGCATCGTGGCATTTCGGTGCTGCTTCCCACATAAGATGACAGTTGTTTTCTTCTCATGAATTAATTTGTCTCTTCCTATCCACGTGCACCGGTGGTGTTTTATCAGCCGCTATGGTGATATAGAAGGGCCTTGATGTGCACCAAGGGACCCTGTGTGTGCCAGCAACTTTGCAGTTGCATAAATTCCTTACACCGCTTCTTTGTTGTTTGTGTTTCCAACACAACGTGACATGAATGCTACAGTAGATGGAGAAACAGTGTCTTTCAATATGCCAACTTTTTTCCACTTCAGACAACATTTAGTTTTTAGTAAATGGAAAATAGACCCGCTACAGTGGAAAAGGTAGATGAAATTCATAGCAGGCATCAGGGTTATATAAAGCTTTATTTCATGCACGTAGCTCTACATTGGAAGTGAGTGGGGTAAAGTGTAAAGACCAGATGACATTAGACTGCTGCATTTGCTGTGTAAACTGATATCTACTGCCAGTTATTTTACTGTCTCACAGTGAGGTTTGATGCCAGGCCTCACTATCAGATCATGATAGTTTCTGTTTGCATCATCCAGGCAACTGCAGTACTCTGTTACTTAAGACCAAGTCTGAATCTAAGGTTTAGAAATTAACATCTGTAGTTTTAAGGAGCTTTTTTACTTATTTTTAAAGGAATGTAGAAACCGTTTATCTTCAACGATCATCTGAGACCCTGCAAGCAGCATGCAGATGGACTGCGTAATGACAGATTAAGCTGTTTTATTTGCTGCAAATACTGTGAACTTGGTGGAAAAACAAAAAAAATGTAGACGCTGATCAGAGAGCATATCTGTTCTGAGAGCATTATGTGCCCATATCCCAATAATGTATCTGTATTTGTTTACATCCCTAGAGAGGATCAGATGAGACAAACAAACAAAAGAGAATCTGTGAATAACCAGCGACACTCACAGTTATTAGCTGAGATGATTTCAAGTGTATTCACATGAGGATTAGAAACTCTACCATAACTGCTGTGTCAAAACAATTATTTCAGATACGCCGATACATGTGTGCTAATATGTCCTTGTCTGAGAGTCAAAAATGTGTAAAATCCCTAATTATGTGTGTGATGGGAATCGGTCTCACAGTGTGTCCAGCGCTGTTCGTCTGGTTCTAGTAAAACAATGTATTCTGTTGTCGCTTCCTTCACACATATAGTTCTCACCTAGGTGAGGTATGGACGAGCGATTGGAACACGCGCAAATGCATCAATTCACACATTCGGTATAGTACACAAATTCAGCATTAAAATAAAAAATAAAATAAAAAATAAGAGAAGGGCGATAGAGAGAGAAACAAACACAAGTGAGAGTGAGAAGCATGTTTTTTCTCCTCCACAGTCACTGTGAGGTACAGTGCGAGTCGAGCCTCTCTCAATTTCCATCCCCTTGTTCTATTCCCCTCTCCTCTTTGCTTTTCAATTATTCTTTTCTTTCTCCTCCTTATGTGCCTCCCATTTCTCTCTCCCCTCATCTTTCTGTAATTCTCTCTTTCTTTTTTCAAAGTCTCTTTCTCTCTCTAAGATGGAACTACAGAATCCAGGCCGCCCAAACTAATGACAATAATAACTCTCTGAAATGTCGCCGCCAGTCTAGCCCTCTCTCCCACTGCCCTCTCTCCCTTTCTCCTCCTGCGTCTTTCTTCCTCCCTTCTTTTTCTTGTCCTTCTCCCAAGGTAGCTATTAGCCATCCATTCCCCGCCTGCAGCACTTAGCTTAGCAGAGACGGGGAGGAGAGGGATGGAGAGCAGGAGAGAGAGAGAGCGAGAGACAGAAAGATATGGTATTAAATAGAGAGATCCACAGATGTCAGCGCTGCACATTCTCCATCTGTCGCCTCCTCCCTCCCTCTCCACACTGCTTTTTGCTTTTTATCTACCAGTCTCTGCTTACTCGCTCCATCCATTTTGTGGATGGATCCACTGTGGATTATCTCCATTTGGTCCCCTGCTTACCTGGGTTTCTGCTGGTGGTGCGTCCCGCTGGCTCCTTCTTCGGAGGCAGTCCATATGGGCCTGTGGAGGAAAAGTAAAGGCGGATGAGACTCGTTTCTCTGTAACAGCCAAGGCTCTCAGGATTGGAACCAATAAGTGACATTAGCAAATAGAGAGCTAGCCAGAAAGGGAAACGGAGACAGCCGAGCTTTAATAAAGGCTTCCCTCCCTTCCATTCCCATTATAGGACAGCACATATTGATTGGGCTTCAATGTGCCGTGTATGAGCACTTTTCCATTTGTTTGAATGGGAAACTAAAGAGAGGCCGTTTGCTGTTTTGGCCTGAGTTAGTTTACACAAGGCCATAACGGCTTGTAATCTGTAGTCGCTAAATCAGGCCATCTGTCTAGCAAGCCCTCAGTAATGGTGATGGCATTAAAGTGCATTTATGTGGCACATGCAAACACACACACACACACACACGGACACTCCTCACTGCTGAAAGAAATGGTTCAAAAAACACTAATTTCATTTGTTTCTGAGGCATCTGGCCAACAGTAGGCTGCAAGAATATTTTATGTTGGCATCTGACTCTTTAGCTCTGCAGTGTATGAAACACGTTAAAATAGAGGCAGGACAGAGCAAAATAGACCCACCAAAGCACACACACAGCATCACACCTGTGCACACCTATGTGTGTGTGTGTGTGTAGCTGTCAACCTATATATACTGACATTTAGAAAAGTGTAAGGCTATTGGCTTGTGGCTTCCTCATGAGAGCCCACCAAACAGAAGTTAGGGGCGGTGCTGTCTGGATCAATAGGAACTGCTGTGTGGTCAGTGGGGGCTAGTGGAGGGAGGTTCAGCCTGTTTGTGTGTGTGTTTGTACGTGCGACAGAGACAGAAAGCAAGCAAGATAGATAAAAAATAAAATAAGAGACGACAGGTCAGAGTTTGTGTGTGGGGCAGTGCTGCAAGCGTGTGTGTGTGTGTGTGTGTCTGTGTCTGTGTGTGTTCCTCAGAGTGGAGCAGAGCGCCATATCTCATCAGAGATCACCATGAGGCGGCACGTCGCTTATTTAGACGACAAACAACACAGACGTGACCTTTCAGCCACATAGCAGATAAGACAGAAAGACAGAGGCAAAGAGAAAATAACAGGGAGGGAGAGGTGTAAGGAGAGATGGCCAGCATGAGAACTGAAAGGGAGGTGATGAGGACGGGGAGAAAGGGAATTTGCGAGGAAGCGAGCAGCGTCGACTTTAATGAAAAGGCATAGAGGAGGGAATAGAGAAGAAGTGGAGGAAGGACAAAAGGAGAAAAGAGAAAAAGATGACAAGAAAATGCGGGTGCATTTGAGAACTTCATAGAGTTACGCAAAAGTGACAGAGTTTGTATGTGCGTGTGTGTGTGTGCTTGAAAAAAGTAGCATTTCCATTGCCCGTGTGGTGAAAGAGCCAGGGGAAAGCAAGTGAGTGTGTGTGGCGGCGCTTCTATTGAACTGAGCTGACTGCGCTGATGTTACGGGCTGATAGAGGCAGAGCAGCGTCACTTGGCTCTGTGCTGAAAAGCACCTACAATACACAAGGCCTGATAACACAAAATAGGCTCAAGAAATAGAAATAGGCAAGTGTGTGTGTGTGTGTGTGTGTGTGTGTGTGTGTGTGTGTGTGTGTGTGTGTGTGTGTGAGTTGGGTCGGGTGAAGGACAGGTGCCCTTTATGTGTGGGAATGTGCAGGTCAGTGAAAATGCTTACGCAGGACTTTTTTCTGCAGCCTTTTTTTTTTTTTGTAAGTCTGCAAGTGAGGGTCATTACCTGTGAATATTTTCTAAACAACAAATTAGAAGTGTGTGCAGCTACGAGTCATTTAAAAAATCACTGAATGTGTGTTTTTAACACTGAAAGGAGTCATTCTGCTATCGTGCTGGCAGGTCTGTGTGTTCTGGCGTGTGCACGTGGGTCCATATGTCAGTGTTCGTGTTATGTGATCAGGTCCCTGCATGCCTGTAATGTATATAGTGCACAGGGATGTGTGTCAGTTTCAGTGTGTGTCCTTCAGTGAGTGTGTGTGTGTCCAGCATGAGTCAGTAGTAGTTAAAAGGCAGAGTGAGAAGGGAGTCAACAGGGCTCATTAGAGCTGACTGATCCCACACTTCTTCGCTGTTCTCACCACTTAACAAGCCCTAATCTGCTCAGCAAGAACACACACGCACAAAGAAGTGCTGCATGCGTAGTGTACGCATTTAGTAGATGTGTGTAACAAAGAGGAAGATAAGAGAGATGGTTTAAAAGTGGATGAGCCTGCATGTCAGATAAGGTGCGCTGCTGTGTACTGTACAGTTGGGAGATGGTGTGAGATTCAGTGGACTGGAGCCTGCGTGTGTTACTCAGACTGTGTGTCAAGCAAGCAATTGTGTGTGATGCAAGATTAACAATGTGTGTGTGTGTGTGAGCAAGAGAGTGAGTGAGGAGTATGTGTGTGTGTGTGTGTGCAGTGGGCTCCAGTGGTTGTACATATGGGGAGAGTTCACGTGTGACACTCGAAAGAAAAACAGAGAGAGAGAAAGAAAGGTGAGAGGACTTACTCTGTCCCACTTTCAGGACCACCTTCATGCCCTGTGTGGCACACACTCCACCTCTCATGCTATCCAGGCCTTGGCGGGTCCCATCTGACGTAGCTGGAGGGTTGGAAACAGAAAATTACACAGTTAGCCATGTAGCAAGGTGGTATACATGCACACAAACACACACACACACACACACACACACAGCGGAAACCCATCTGCCACAAAAATTCGCCCTCTCCCAATCTATAGCTGACGCCAACAATAGCGTCTATTCATATGGTCAGCCACTGCAGAGAGTCGATGAGTGACATTTGCAGAGGCAGCGATTTAAAACTCCACCAGAAGCACTGAAATGTCAAACTTCGAGGCGGCAGCACTTTAATAAGTCCTCATTTAGCAGCACGCTGGAACTCATTAATACCCCTGCCGCGCTGCATGGACTCAACCGCTTTCAGACAACTGCAATTGCAGCTTGGGCTGGAGAAACAGAAAGAGAGGGGGGTAATCTGGAGAGGGAGAGGCTGATTGATGGAAAAAAAGGGATGGTAATCCAATCAAAGGCACATATGAAATAAAACGAAGCCCCTGAGACACAAACCATGGTGTGGAGGAAAACTGAACCTGATGGCAGACTGCGTTTATGAGTTAAAGCTCCCTACTTGGCAACACCCTATTATTACTGTCATTGTACTTATGTTAAATTAAGTGAATTAAAGGGAATTTGTGATTTGAAATTGAGAGACTGATGTGGTAATACATGCAGTGAGGGATTTGGCATGAATTCTTAAGCTATTAAAGCTTTCCTTGCACTAAAAAAAACAAAAAAACAAGTCAATCAAAAACAGCAGAGGTGAGATGTTGAATTTCAAATCAGCATCCTAACCTGTGCAGGAAGCAAACTAGTTTCATTATTGTAAAGCTTTAAGGAGGCCAAAGGAAGTCAAGCAGTGCTGATAAAGTGCACAGGCAAGAAGAGGATGTGCGAGAGTGCACGGATCCCTGTAACACTCTAACACTTCTTCTTACATAAAGCCTGTCAGCAAATGCATTAAAGATCACTGGTCTGCAGGTCACAGAGACTTCAGGAGGAGGAAGGAGAGAGAATCAGGACGGTGGGAGGAACTGTAAAAATGAAGGGACAGAAATATGAAGACGCGGAGACGGTGTGAGAAGAGAGGAGGGAGGGAAGGATTGAAGGAGGAGGTGAGGGGTGAAGAGATGAGAGAGGCCGTCAAAGTGAGAATCACACCTCTGGAGCTGATGCACCATGCGTTGTGCAGCCAGTCTTAATCATTCATACACAAATGTTAACAGTCCCCAGTCACGGCTGCACTACTACACCAATCCACAGCTGTGAGGAAAAATCTACCTGTGTCTTCAAAGGTAGACCTGACAAAGAGATGTGCATCCACAGTGGCTGGTTAAAAAAAAAAAAAAAGGCAGTAAAACATATTCTTCCTTCCACCAATCCACCCAAACACCCCTGCACACACCACCCGTCTATCCTTATTTTCTCCATTATAGCCCCCAGGGCTAACCCTCACCTCTTCTCCTTAAAAAAAATATAAGAAATCATTTTCCCCCCGCCACTTCGCTTAAGGCTATAGATTAGCCCGTCTGAAGCGAAGCAGGGAGGGAGGGATGGCGGGCGGCTCGGGAGAGGGAGAGAGAGAGAAACAGAGGTGTGAAAAAGAGGCAGCTTTACTTCTAACACCTCCCTCTCTCTCTCTCCCTCCATCCCTGCAAGATGCTGAGTGTGAAAGCAGGAGGAGGAGAGAAGCAGGCGGAGGTCAAGGCGAACAGCAGTATGGTGGGAAAGCCAGGAGACAGGCACGGACGAAGAGATATATAAAGAAGGTTTAAATAAAGTGCTGCGAAAAAAAAGTTTTCTACTATTTGTTGTGTTACAGAATCATTTATAAATCACAGGAGTTTTTTTTCTGTCTCTTATGAGACCTGCGCAGAATTTCTTCTAAACTAATGTGCATGGAAAATGTAATTTATTTTAATGAAGTTCAAAAAAATGGAAAGAAGCGGAGTGTGCCAAATGAAGTACAGTTTAATCAGGGCTTGATTATTTCACAGAAATATATATATATTTTAAATGAAATATATCTGAATGCGTAGAATTAGCGTTTACTGTAGGTCGCACCAATGTGTGATTAAGTTGTGGCTGTGGGTGGATTCAGAAATAATGGGTTTAATACAACAGCACACACACACTCAACCTTTCAATTGTGACTTGTCTGATCTCTGAGAGGAATAATTCAATAAAATTTCCTAATCAATTAAATCATTTCAAGGTTTCTGGAATTATTTTAGTAAAAAAAAAAACAAAAACAAAAAAAACTGCATGATCATGGGACTTAACTTTAGTTTTGTGTGTTTACATCACTTTTTACCATATTGAGTCAGGAAACATGAGAAACACACTTGAAAAGTTTGTTCCAACACTACTTTTTCCACATTTTATTATTATTTTATTTTTGAATAGTAAAATATACATTTATTTTACAATATTCAGTCTGGTTGTAGATTTAGATGCTAATCATTCTGACAAAAGCAAACCAAATTAAAATATGATTGTTTCATGCATGCACATGTTAATAGACGTGTCAAAAATAGCACACATTAGTAGCTAAAGCTTTACACTGAGTTATGTTTACAGATTATTTATTAAATGAATTATGCACTGTAAAATATAATTTGTTGTTTCCGCTTAGAAATATGAGTCAGAGGGCTGCCTTAATATTTAACATCACACCAACAAATGCAATTTGTTCTTCTCAAAAAAATAAATGTTATCTTGACTGAATTAGATATTTATGTGAAGTTAATTAAAAATATATTAACTGATTGCACAACATTCTCATTACAGTGTAATGAGAATTTACAGTGCGCGTTCTTTCCTGAGGCGGGAATACCAAATAAAAATGAATGATAATGAAATTGTTTTCTTAAATTATCTTATAATCCTAAAAGGTTTGGCAAATTTCTTGGAAACATTGTTCTTCATTTACTAAATAAAGCATGCAGTTTAAATAAATAATAATAATAATAAAGCTTAAATTATAAATAAATGAAAGTTAGAGAGATGGGAGATGGGATGGCATGGTTTTACTGTCCAGCAGACACAGACTGGAATAAAAAGGGGCTAGCACAGAGAAAGGGATGGATGGAGGACGGCATAAATACCCTTAACCGGTCAGAGAGAGAAGGGCGGAGGACTATGATTTCTGAGAGTAATAACTACTGATACACGAAGGAGGACAAGAAGGTGACAGGAGACGAGGGAGGTGAGGAAGACGAAGGCGAGGAAAGTAGGAGGAGGTCGGGCAGGGAAGCGAGGCATGGAGACTGATTGCCTGTGACAAGCTGTTGGTGATATGATGGGGACAGGAGACTATGTGAGACGATAGAGATGACCTAGAGCCTAGTGAGGGAGGGGGAGAGGAAGACAAGATTAATAGAAGGAGAGAGGGGAAAGTGGTAGAACAAAGAAAAAGTAGAGAAGTTAAAAACAGAAAGTAAGGAAAGAGTTTAAATGACATGATAGATAGCAGAGAGGTAAAAGACTCTAATGTCTCCATTATGGAAAAGTGGAGCAGTAATGGATACAAAGAAGAGGGACACACAAAGGGAGACAGAGACTGAGAGCAGGAGAGCCAAATTGAACCAGGAGAGCTTCCACAAATGTAATTTTTGCAAATGCAAGCTATTTTGTTTTACATCATAATCAACAGGTCACAAATATCACAAAGGCAATTTCTGTTGAAACAGTGAACTGGATCAGCATAAATCCTCTTAAATCCATTAGACATGTTACAGGTGCCACGATTTCCGTGAATCTCAATTTCACAGGAACAAAGCCAACAGAGAGATCATAGCTGCTTTGTCCTTGGATTGAAAAATGTTCCCTCCTCCCCAGTCGTGGTCGCTAAACAGCGAAAATGCTGCAGACTCCCCTGCACTTGAGGGGGAGAAGATATCGCCAAATCAAGGTAGAAATAATCACAGAACATCTGTGAAATCCTGATGAGAGACACAGATGAGAGCGGGAAAGATGGGGAGATGTGCTGTGGCTGTAACTGGCATGTCTCAAATCTTTCCCACCGCACTTGCGGAGGACAGAGAGAGGCAGAGAGAGAGAGAGAGGAGAGTCGGGAGGAATATACAGAGCAATTTGGGATGAGATAAGAGGGGAAAGAAGGAAGACCAGTGAGAGACAGGGCAGGGAGAGGAGGGATGAGAAATTGAGACAATGATCAGCAGTGATGGAGGTTGGGGGGTGGGGGGTGGGGGTGTGGAACGCCAGAGGACAGAGGAGAGGAAGGGCATCGCTCCGCCACCCTCATTCGACAGGAGGGAGAGGCAGAGGAAGTGGAAAAACGTAATTAATGAAATAATACAGCAGTCAACCTCAATCAGAGTGCAAAGCATCGGGGGCTCTGCACACAAGGAGGCAGGCCGGGGGAGGAGTGAGAATCGAGTCCGTAGAAGAGATCACAGAGTGGATGAGAGTCTTTCTCTGTGTCTCTCTTGTTATTACCAAGGTCAGCACAGGGCCAAGCCTCTTCTCTGCCTCCATTATCGCTGCTGAAGTTGGCCCACCATTACATAAAAGTGGACAATAACTCTGAGGGAATCATAGCATGCCGCGTTCATTCATTCAGGAGCCTAAACCCCAGGTCACACTTCCCATCAGCTCCATATCAACTGTCACTCACTGCAGTCGACTGTGCAGAGTTATTTCATTTGCATTAAAAAGTATCCCGAACCAGAATATTTGCCCTCCCACTCCATTACGTCGCTCTCCCATGTTGTGTTCTGCAGCCCTGGTTATATATTCTACACATGTGGAGTGACAGCCGACCTCCCGCAGCAAAACACTTGCTCCAACGTGAGTGATGTGAATTTGTGTACTTGCTGATGTTGTTATTTCCATCACGTCCTTCTGTCTAGTTTGAGACATGACTCACATTTCACACTGCTCAAAAGTCCTGAGAAGTGTCATTTTATAGCCTGATTTCACATATTTCTAGCTGAAATGTGACTTGCAGCATATTTCTGGAGGTGCTTACACTGCTGGAGGTGCTTAAACCCCCAAAAAGCACCAAAATCCATGCTCATATTGATCTAGCAAAGTGGGCAGCTACTCCCCCAGAACTCCACAAGTATCAAACGTAAAAAAGGGGTTAAATTAATCACCAGCAACAAAATAAAGACACTATAACTGGGTCATTGTTATCTAATCCTGAGGCCCTGTCTTGTTGTCATTAGCCTGAAAGGCAAAACCCGGAGCAATCTACAAATCACTCACTGCTGCTTTAAAAGCTTGAAGTCGCGAACACAAGGTAATGACTAAATGTGACAGCGAAGAGCATAGCAACATTTTCATCAGCCCCGCACTTGTCTCGTGTAATGGGGACATGACCCCCCTCCCCACATCCCCTTACCCGTGCCAAATCTAATTTTAGATGGTGCATATATTAGAAAATAAATTGTTTTTATATGTTCTATTTGAAGCTGACAGGAAACATAATGCACACAGAGAAGGGAAGGTCAGCAGGGCCCCACAGCTCCATCTTTCCCCCAGGCACCTAAGCAGATTAATGCCACTCATTTTACTGTTACATTTGTATAGTTAGGGTTTGTATGACAGAATGATTGAGGTGGAACTGTCTATGTACTGAAGTTGTGTATAAATACAGTATGTGTGGCCAAGGCACTGCAACAGTCCAAACTAGCTATTGTACCACACACACTCCAATTACACACGCATGCTTTGAGCGTGAAGAGGGAACATGTCTTCTGATGACAGCTAGATTAAAGGGAGCAAACAAAATGGGAATGTGGTGCACAGCAAAAGAGCAGATTAAACAACAAACAGAACGAATAAACAAGTAAGGTCCAAGGAAGAAGAAAAAAAAAAAGAAGAAGGGAGGAACAAAGCTCGCTCGTGCTGTGCCGTCTCATGTTCCACAAGCGCAGCGTGAGCTTCTTCCCTAGCCTGTGGTGTGTGATGGCGTGTTAGCCGCGTCATGACTGTGTCAGGTTAACAAATGCAATAATCAACAAATGCAAATGCAACGTGAAAGACACAAACGCAAGTGGGTGTTGTGTTTCGCTCCGGGCACACTGGTGCACGCTACGGCTGGAGCAGTTTGGAAGTATGCGGATGCCTCTCTCTGTGTGTGTTTGTG